>NC_142030.1:24626904-24947618 GCF_982192425.1 Myodes glareolus
TTTTAAAACTCAGTTGTGTTTATTCCTTCCTCTGGGTGCACAGGAGATGCTCTGCGGCCGTAATGGAGACATTTATGCATTTGTTCCTGGAGAGGACCTCATAAGCCAGCTCCTGTGTTTGCTTTCCTTTGCCTGCAGTTTGGGAAATGAGCCTGGCTGTCAAAGTTTCTCCCAGCCCTGAGATCCCAGACTTCCTTCTACAGCATACGGTGGCAGATGACATATATACCACTCGTTGTGACAAACAGATACTGGACAATGTGTCACAATACCTACATGTCATGTGAAGGTTCCATGAGGGACTTAAAGGGCACCATTGCTGGGGTTTATTCTAACACACACACACGCACACATGCTCCATGCCAAAAAGCCTTGAGAAAATGAAATCTGAGAAAAGCAGACTTCTGTTTTGAGCATGAGGGATGTGAAAGATGCAAATCAAAGTAACTGCTAATAAAAGAGAAGCAGCCAAAATGATAATGAGCCCTGTAAGTCCAGGAGAAGGAAAAGGATAAGCAGATCGAGCCAGTAATAAGAGAGATAAATAATCAACACAAAGGTAGGTCAATGTTTTCTAAAGATTGGACTAAAAATAAATGTAGTGTAGGAAAGAGAGTGAGAGACAACCTGGGACCGGCTGTGAAATGGTCCTGATGCTGTGTCATGGTGTGGGAGCAGGAAAGGACATGAGAGTATTCAGGCAGTGTCACGAGTGGGCGTGAGGGTCGCTGCGTTCCTTCCTATGCAGATTCTCTGTGTATTCTTTCGGCGAAGCAGAGAAGACACTGGCCTCCCTCTGACCCAGCACCTGTTCCAAGCTCTTCCCAGGGTCCTCTGGGGATAGCACGCTCATTTGGGGGATGGGTCACCAAACTTGTTTGAGATATCCTGGGCGCAGGGTCAGGCTGGAAGGATCATGCTCTCTCTGGTCAAGTATAATCCAAGTCAGGTGGAGTTTGCAGTTTTTCACATATACTTCCTATCCTGGGGATTTCCCTTAAGAAGATGACTTGACTCTGTTACTACCAACTGTAGTTACTTCATCTCTTGTCTTTTTCCCTTGGCTTTCATTCTCCTCCATCCTATGGGATGTCTTTCTGAGTTAGGAATGCCCATGACTTACAGAACTCCAAGGGAAAAAGTCTCTGGCCTACTGTGCTCTGAATGTGGTTTGCTATTGACCCAGCCCACCCCAAATGCATGCCCAAGTTTGATCCCTAAAGCACTGTATTAATGGTATCGCGTGAAAACCTAACTGACAATGATGTTTAGAAGTGTGACTTAGAAAGTGATTCGATTAAATCATTGAAGTAGAACTCCCCTAAGCACAAGCTGATGCTTCATAAGGAGAGGGAAAGAGACCAGAGGACATGTAGAGGACCATATGCTTTCCGCTATGATCACACAGCCAGAGGAGACCCTCACCAGGTCATATGCTATGTTGTTTAGACTTACAGCCTCTAGGCTGTGAGCTGTATAAACACACTCGTTTTTGTTTTAAGATATATTGCCATGGGTATCTCATATTAATGAAAAACAGACTAATGCAGCTCCACGTTCAAGCTACAGAACGACCTTATCCTACCTCTAAAGACAGTAATATTGGGAGAGCAGTGAGTATGTTTCATGGTATTTCATTTGATACTTCTAGGCTCATTTCCATAGTTTTAAAATATTTGTACAACATTGCCTACCACTGTTCATCATTGGCTAATATGGACTTTATGGCCTCCATAACAGTAAACGATGTTTTTACTATTATGGCTTCAAAGATTAAGAATTAAGATTAAGAATGAGGTCTGAGACAAGGAACAGAGTTGACTCAAAGGCCCTTGGCAGGTCCAGACCTCTGACCTCAGGTTCTGCGCTTATGTCATGGTTGGGATGACTCGGTGAGACCTAGCAGGGGTTGACTAGGAAGAGGGCAGAGACT
This sequence comes from Myodes glareolus, assembly GCF_982192425.1. Classification (NCBI taxonomy): domain Eukaryota; kingdom Metazoa; phylum Chordata; class Mammalia; order Rodentia; family Cricetidae; genus Myodes; species Myodes glareolus. The sequence goes on from NC_142030.1 coordinate 24,628,838, forward strand.
TCTCTGTGAGTCTGGGATGGGGAGGAGCTTAAATACAGACCTGGCAGGAAACCTTCCAGGGAGCTTAAGATTTTCCACATTCTTTGCAGCAGCTATGGAGTTCTAAAATCAACAGACCGTTTCAATGGACATGAGAGGCATCGGAGGGAGGATGTGAATACACGGAAAATTATGGCTGCGGTTGTTTGAAGAAAATGGCCCCCAAAGGGAGTGGCATTATTAGGTGTGGCCTTGTTGGAGTAGGTGTGGTCTCACTGGAGGAAGTACATCATTGTGGAGACAGGCTTTTGGTCTCATATATGCTCAAGATATCACCCAGTATCTTAGATCACTTCCTTTTGCTTTTGCAAGATGTAGGATTCTCAGCTCCAACACCATGTCTGCCTGCATGCTGCCATGCTCCCTGTCATGACGATAATGAACTGAACCTCTGAACTCTAAGCGAGCTGCCACAATTAAATGTTTTTCTTTTATAAGAGTTGCCATGGCCATGGTGTCTCTTCACAGCAATAGAAACCCTAACAAAGACAATGGCTGTATTAATCAAGGTTCTATAGGAAACAGAGCCAACAGAATTAGTATGTATATATACACAAATATATGTCCACATGTGCACACACGCATGCGCACAAACACACACAAAGATTTATTTTAAGGATCTGACTCATGATTCTGGAGACTTGAGAATTTCCAAGATTTGCAATTGGGAAACTGGACACCCAGGAAAGGTGATGTCTGGTTCCAGCCCAAGTCTGAAGGCCTGAGAACCAGGAAAGCCGCTAGTATACCTTTCACTCCAAAAGCTGGTGGGTTTGCAGCCCCAAAAGCTGATGTTTCAGTCCAAGCCCAGACACCAGCAAAGACCAGTGCTGCAGCAGTGTTCAGGCAGGAGGAAGTCCCTCTTGGTCAGCCACTGTGTCCTACTTAGGCCTTCACTTGAGGCCCACATACACTGTGGAGGACAATATGCTTTGCCGAGTCCACTGTTTAAAATGTTATCATCCAGAACAGACTCACGGATATACCCAGAGCAGTGCTGGACTCATGGCCCTAACAAGCTGACACATAAAGCTGGGCATCAAAGAGGCCATGGCTCCATAGAGCTCGGAGAGAAGCATGGCATGGTAAGAAGTGGCATTGTGGCTAGAGAGACGAAAAGTTGAAGATGAAGGTACAGCATAGTTGACTACACATTCCAGAATATAAGGCTATCAAGAGAAATCACGTAGCTGTGTAGATTTTCATGCTGTGTACATTGGGAAGTACACGTGGTGAGAGAGGGCTTCAAAACGAGTGCAAGAGAAAAGCCTTCGGTGCGAGCTAAGAGCCTGGACACTGGACAAGTGGGCAAGGCAGAAGACGAGGGAAAGAGGGAAGGGAAGAAAACGTTAGTGCAGAGAGAGAAGCCCTCAAGTCTCCCCACCTCCCAATCATCTCTTTTCTCCCCCCAACACTGTCATGTAGAAAACTGATCTTCAAGTTAGAAACACTAGAACATATGTGATGTAGAACAACAGAAGATGTAAAATATAAAAGCAAGGAAGTATTACATCTTCTTTCAGTGTGTCCAGACCTCCTCAGTCCCTTGGATCCTCAAAAGTGTGATTCCAAAATACCATTTGCTTGTCTTTGTAACATTGTGAAGTGCATATATTAGATTATAAAAAGACATCCTGCCTTTTAAAGAAGGGACATCTAGATCCAGGAACTGGAGAAGAGTGGATTCGTCGTTACCGTAGACAGAATCTAGAAGGCAGTTGAGCAGATGGCCTGTGAGTGCTTGGAAAAGGAAAGAGCTACCGTTAGGAGCCAGTCCCAGAAGCTAGGTGCCCAGGTGTGCTCAGCAAATCTGCCTCAGAGCAAATGTGCAAACAGCCTTTGAAGCTGTGAGTTGACCACAATGCGAGCCAGCAGTGAGACACTGTAACTAAAGAAAAAACCAGATCTCTGATGAAAATTCAGCTCTCAGGCATAGAAATATTCATCAAAAGATATTGTCTGTGTTGCCAGATCGCTTTATGGAAATGCATTTGTTTCAGAGGAGTCAATGGCAAGTTTTTACATGGCTATAAAAGGTTAAAAAGGAAAGTGATACTCCTGTTTACTGAGCAAGCAGCTCATTGTGTGTTAGGCATCAGATTGAATGCTGTATACATATGTTAGCGTGTAAGATAGTACCAGATAGAAGTCATCACTGCGCTGTTTTAGATACAGGAACAAAAGGTTACATCATTCAACTGTCTTGCTGAAGCCGAACAGCTAAGAAGTAGCAAACCTATGACTTGAGCCTGGATCTTTCTTATTCCAAAGCTCATATTCTTTCCACAGTGCCAATCCGCCAGAGCAAAAGGAGATCTGGAGATGGGTTAGTTGAACTACTGAAGGAAGAGGAAATGTTTGTCTCTAAGAGGGAATTAACAAAATAAATGCAAATGTAGTAGCTGGATACAAATATTGAAGTCATTGTCAATAGGCTTATTTAAGGTGTCAGAGTAGAAGGTGGACCTAATATGAGCAGTTGCCATTGTCAACCACTCGCTCTAAGTCAACCCCCTGCACCCTTTCTTTCAGCACTGTAAATGAGGGTCAGCAGTACGACCACCCCCATTGGACAGCTAGAGAGCAAGGAGCCAGATCAGGGAGGAGGTGTGGCTAAGTCCAGCATCACTGTAGAGCCTCTGTTGAAATCTAGGTCTGTCCTACCCTCAGGCCAGTCTTTGTACCCATTTTCCTTCCTTCACTGAATTCCTGTGGGTAGATTTCCAATCAACATAAGGGAACGTTTCCAAGTAATTAGGACCTTCCCAAAAGGGAATGGATACTCTCTCAGGAAACAAATTGCCTATCACTGACAAACCCTTCCAAGCCTGATGTCTTTATGGTTGTTTGGATTGTGTGTGTGTGTGTGTGTGTGTGTGTGTGTGTGTGTGTTTTAATCTAAAATTCTATTTTTACTCTATGACCACCATCCTCAGCAGAAATGCAATTTTACCTGTAAACTATTAGTTCAGGAAACAGGAAAGGGGTATTACTGGATAGTCTTATGGATCTTTATGGCTTTGTCCACCTGAACTCCAACATGATGATAAATGCCAAGTATAATTTATGCAAGATATTGTGAAATTCTCACTCTTTATGGAAATGTATATGGACGTAAGAATCTGTACAGGTTCTTATGTTTATGTTTTATTAAATAAGGGAAAATTTTAATTCTGCGCATATTATGAAATGAAAGCAAGAGATCTTTGAACTTGAAGAGGAGCAAAGCCTTTCAAAACCTTAGGACCATTACTCCTTTAATGGTCTGCATTAGTGCCCTACCCTTGATGACTATGGTGAGGGGTGAGAAGACTGACCAGGACACTTCTGGAAGCAGGTTCAGAACCACCCTCATCTTAAGAATAAAGACGAAGAAGGAGGGAGAAGGAGGGAGGAGGTAAATCCCTGAAATATGGTCCTCCTCCCTCCCAGTTTTACTACCCACCCCACCCCCCACCCGCAGTTTTTCAGCAAACCAAATAATGAAGAATAAAGATTCTCGGTATGTATTTCTGTATCTAGAAGTCTAGAACTGAGCCTGTAACTTCTGGATTTAGTCATTTGCTAAGGAATGAGGCCCCATGGGAAAGAGTCCTACTTCTTGGTCCTGCTGGTAGAACGTTGTCTCTATTCACCAAATAATTTTGTTTGGCTGCGTAGAGATTGCTTACTTTTTACCACAACACCTGGCACTTCTGAACTTAGATACAGCAAGCAGAGTGGTCTCCAGAGAGCTAGAGTCCAGAAAGAGTGACAGTTTCCACGCAGAGGTTGTCACCAGATGGGCTGAAAAGGAGCTTTGTCTATTAAGGTTATATTAACCTTAGCTCGCCGCCACCCCTGCATACTTTCCATATCTCTGTGTCTTGTTGGCTTGATAGTTCACATTCATCTCTGCTGTGTCAGTTTTAAATCCAGCTCTCGGTCCTTAAGGGCATTACATAATAAATTAAAACCTTGATCAAAGGAGTTTTATATGTGATGCATCTGAACTAACTGGTCCTGACTTCCTGTAGGGAAAATGAGTAGTTGGGCAGACTACATTACAGATTCTCCTTAACGACGGTGGGAATGCCTGTCTCCCACTTGCCAGTCACTGTGCTGGCCCTGGGAATGCCAAGAGGAGTCCTCGTCTCTTCAAAGATCTTCTGTACAAATATCATAGTGTGAGGCACGCTGTGACACAGGCGAGCCCCAGGGAGTTAAGCAGCTCAGCCTGCTGAGGGAGAAAGAAGGTTTCTCTGATCCAAGTCTTAAAGGATCTGCAGGGTGTCCCCGGGGATTGCAAACTCAAGAGGATGTGTGTAGCTGGCTCTGCAGACCTGGGGAGGTCAGGGCTCTGGAATGAGATGGAAAGAGGGCAGATACTCCAAGGTAGAGGGGCTGGGCTTTACCCTGCAGACAGTAGGAAGCCTTTAGATGGTTTGGGGATAAAAATAGTGGAGTGTAGCCTGTTTTTAAAAAAGATCAGCGCTAGCGCCGTAAAGAATGGGTTGGCAGCAAGGTAGGAAATAGAGACGCATGCATCCTGGGGAACGCATTGCAACCGAACAAAAGCAGACTGTGGAGATGAGGAAAACAAATGAGAGACACGCTGTGGAGAAGTGCTGAGAACCTGATCATGAGGAACAGGTACTGGCAACAGAAGAGGGAAGGACTCAAGGCCGGTCCCTAGATTTCTGTCTTGAGCGGATATTGTGATCATTGAGGCCGTGCAGAAGAGAAGGGCAGGGAGGGGCTAATGGTGACTGTAGGTAGCAGACAGGTAAGTCTGAGAAACTTGAGTCTCCAGGAGGGAGGATGTCCAGGGGATTGCTTCATGAGCCTAGAGCTCAGTTAGGAGAAACTGTGGCCCAGCTGTTAGCTTGATTGCTACTTTGCTATTAATATCTATTAATATATTAATAATTTTGCATATTTATAAGGCTGAGGGGGATCCTGTGTACCCTGCAACCTCAGATGAGTTCTCTAGGAAGCTATGGTGTCTATTTGAAGATGACACACACCAAAATGCCTTGAAAAGAATTTAGCAGAGAAGTTGTGGTTGCCTTCCCAGGGTCCTTTGCAGTGTTCTTAGTCTCCGCTCACTTTTCTTTTTAGTATTCTACCAGGTTTCTAGGAGTAGTCCCAGTTTCTAAACTACTTAGCAGCAAAATTGGTCAAGAAGTGACATGGTATGTTATTATACATTCATCTTCTTGGTAACCACACAAGATATTTCTATGATCAGCCCTACCTTGTAGACAACACATTTAAGCTTCTAAATGGTTCCATTACTTCTAGCGCAGTAAACGAACTTACAAAGCTATTGACACTAAGTTCCATCCTTTTGCCCATATCCTTAATATTAATTTTTTTAAATGGGCCTGTTGTCAGGGGTGGCCGTATGCATCTATATACACCTTTAGTTCTAGCACTTAGGAGGCTAAGGCAGGAAGATAGCCTTGAGTTGAAACCAGCCTAGGCTATATAAGAGTTTTAGGGCTACATAACAAGACCCTGACTCAGGATAGACAGAGATAGCTGGGCGGTGGTGGCACACACCTTTAATCCCAGCACTTGGGAGGCAGAAGCAGTTGGATCTCTGTGAGTTCAAGATCAATCTGGTCTACAAGAGCTAGTCCCTGGACAGGCTCCAAAGCTACAGAGAAACCCTGTCTCGAAAAAAAGGGAAAAAAGATAGATATAAATATAGATAAGTAGTAGATAGATAGATAGATAGATAGAAACCTACCTATGAAAGTTACCAATGTTGTCAATGTTATTATTGAGAAAAGAAAAAAAGATTTGTGAAGAACTTGTGGCCCCAGCAGACTTCATTAAGAGCTGTACTCTAACCACTCAGAGCTGACCCCACTGCCCTCCACTGCTCCATTTTATGCTCCGGTAGAACCCTGGACCAGCCCGTGTTAAGACAGCCTCCAGGACGTCGTTTATAATCTTCCCCACTTTTACTTCTGCCTCCACTTTTGTCTCTACCTCCGTAAAGCCCCAAGCCAGCAGCCAGAGGGAACTTTTGGTTCTAAGCATAAAGAAGTTAGTCATCAGCTCAAGAGCTCCCCAGTGGTCTCTCATCTTCGACTTAGAATACACGCTCTGAACTTCCTCTGTGTTCTGACCTTGGGTTCTGTGATCTTGCTTGAATCACACTGGTCATTTTTCAAACCCCCTAGCACCTTCTGTGCTGTAGGGCTGGCTCGTAACCTCTGTTTCTGCTTCCTATAGTGCTTTTACCCAGCAATTTCTGCAATTGCATTGCACGTGCCATCTAGGTCTCTGAATCGCAGTGCATTGTTTGGCCATATTTTCTAAAACAGTGGCCTCCATTGTACTCTGCCCCTTCCACTGCTGGATTTTTCACCGTACCACATCTTACTTGTGTGTTGATATCTACACAGAAGTCTTGTGAGCTCAGGAACACTCAGTGCCCTGCTGCTGCCACGGCACCTGGCTGCCCATGCTTTCCAAGATCTGTGAGGAATATTTAGAAACCTGGCTCATGCAGAATGGAGTGGGAAATGAAATCACTGTCACCCGGAGACCTGTAATAATGCAAATGTCTTAGGTTTTTCAACATGGCCCGATTGTTAATTTCCCAAGGCTCCTTTTTGGGGGATAAATATGAGCAGGTCTCAGAAAACTTGTGTACATTTTCCTGGGTTTAATATAGATTTATTGCTCAGGCAAAGATGGGAACTATTTTTCCCCCTTCCAACAGAGGTTGGCCACCTCAGGATGTAGTCAATATTAATGTGGTTTCCACACCCTACCATGCCTGCTCTTCCAAATCTGGAAGGCCCTCACAGGAGCAGCCATGTTTGGAGAGCCTCCTGCATGGCAGCCTTTGGATCCCACAGGAAAAGGGTTTTCTTTGATGGTTTGGCATCAGTGAGTTCTGCCTTCCGCCTCTTCGTGATCAGAGGCTTCCTGTGGACACCCTGGACTGAATGCCACATTCAGTGTGTTTTTCTGTTGTTCTTTCCATAGGATCTTCTACGTCTCCCATGATTCCCAAGACTTGAAAATCTTCAGCTATATCGCGCGGGATGGGGCTAGCAACATCTTCAGGTGTAATGTCTTTAAGTCCAAAAAGAAGGTAAGAGGGCTGTCATGGGCTGTCTGCTACTTTTGTCTGATGGACCCAGCACATATCTGTCATTGACTTGTCTCCCTGGTTGAGGTTTGGAGGTGAATGTTTTAATGCCAGAACTGGTAACACTACGTTAGTCACCTGTCATTGCTCCAATACGATGAAACCCTCTTTGATTTTAGCATCATCTGAACTTGGTACTTAGTTACATATAGCAATGGAGAGGGGTCCACTGTTGGATACATCTTTTGAGAGAGGACCAGATATGCAGAACCAGCAGAGATGCTGACCTTAGCTTGCAGGAAAGAAGCATTAACTAAGGTGACCCTTGACCCCAGTCTTGTGTGTAACTCAGTGGTCCAGCTGTATTAGTAAATCATGGCATGGGGAATCTAATTTAGCTTAGGGTACGATATCGGTTGTCATGGGAAATTATTTTAATATGACAACCTTGACACTGGGTAAATGTAATTTTTACACTTCTGTAGAGGTGCCCTTTCTCTCTGTCATTCCTCTAGAGCCTGACATACAAAACTAGGATTTGGAATGCCTGTCTGAGGGGTAGAAAACCTAGAATTAACTCCACCCTCCTACTGTAGTCCATTATGATTTAAGTCGATTGCCAACCCACCGACTCTCAGCTTCTTTAAGATACATTGAGGATAGACAAAATTAACATTTTCTTCTAAAAAAATGTTTTATTAGCAAATAATAATTATACAACTATACATAATAATGAGATTTATGTCTTTTTCATACATGTATATAATGTGTTTCAATTATATTCATTCCAGTTACCCAATCTTGTTCCCTTCCCACTTTCTCTGATGCCTTAAAACCAGCATTTGTCAAAAATTAATGTATTTTTAAACATTTATCACCTGAAGTGTTCCGTGTTATTACTACTATATTTAATTTTCTGAGAGACCCTGATGTTAAGGAAGCCTCTTACCTTATTTAAGCTAGCATTTCAAAAACTGATTTGGCTACAGAGTCATGTTTTTTCCATGCGGTGTATGTTTTGGAAAGCACCCCAGCAGTTTCTAAGGTCTTACAGTTCTATTCTCAGAGAGAAACCTTCAAGTCTGTCTTCTTATAAGACTCAGGTCCGCTGCCTGCACATTCCCTTCTGTGCCTTAAGGTGTTGCTCGTAGACTTGTGGGTACTTTATCATGATCAAATGGGGTACTACAAGACCTGACAGGATCGGAATTCATTAACACATGTGTTTCTTGACATGAGGGAAGTTATGTCATGATTAACCCATCTTAAGTTGAAAATATTATAAATATTGAAAGTGTTTTTAATATATCCAATATAGCATCCATTTATTACTCAACAGTGCAGTCTCTGTGAACTGGCCATTTCTGGGAGCTGTGACTGGCTGCCACTGTCCAGTACCACAAGCATTTCCTACTGAACACCATTAGTCTAGGGGGAAAACCTCAAATTTTGAAGTATAATTTCTACTATACATGTATACATACATACGTATGTGTAGCTTTTGCACCATCATATAGTCAAAAAGTTGCCAAATAAACCATCATAACTTATATTAGATAGGTGTCTTGTTTTCTATGAAGGAGGAACACCATGATAACTTACCATGCCCTCTAAGATCTGTGCCCTTACACACTCTGTTTTTAGGGCTTTTGTATATTGTTTGTTTATTTGATTGGTTGATTGATCGGCTATACTGGGGATGAAGTTTAGGATCTTTTACAAAGGTTCTTTCTTTGAGCTCCCTCTTCAGGTCTCAGACCCTTTTGAAATATGTCATAGAATGGACTAGAAAGTTCTTGAACCGGAAAGGAGTGTAGGATAGGAAAGGAGCAGTAACTTCTTACTGAGATGAGATGCTGAATGAATTGCCAGGCTTACCGTCTATATGACAGTTGAAAGGGCAGGAGATGTAAGTAAGGCCATACTAGGTTGTGTGTTAGAACTTAAGGGAACTTGAGTAGGAAGGAGAGAGAATAAGCCCTAGTCACTGGGGATGGACGGGTTTAGGGACTAGGAGAGTGAGAGGCTCGTTGATGGATAGCGACTGGACTGTCTGGTGTGTTCTCTCGTATGCCACCCAAAAGTGAACCACCCCTGCTTCCGTTGAGTTCTTACCTATGCAGTGTTTATAGTCTCATATGTAGACTGTGAACAACTTAGAGATTTGAGTTATAAATAACGTGGTCATTTACCAACTGCTAACATTGTTTAATCTCATTTTATCTTTATAATGTGTATTGAGGAAGGTAAAATAAACGCTTTTTATTTTCATTTTCATAGATTAGTAAGTGAAATCTCAGTCTAAGTCATTTTCCAGATTTTCATAGAAAAACAGTGGCTAGAACAAGAAAACACACAGAACAAAAGGATTTTGAGCAAAAAACATAAGTGAAGGAGATCCTGGATCCTTTTGGGGATCTAGTCTGGTGGCTCAGCAGGCTGGGGTGTCCTGCTGCCAAACCAGAGTGTGAGAATGGCCTCCACCTAGAACCTGGGTCTTAGAGTTAGGTACCGAATCGAGCTCCTATTGACCAAGGACACATTCTCTGCTTCGGGTCACCCCAGTCTCTTTCAGACCTCCTAGCTCTCAGAGCTACTTCTCATTCTCTGCCTCTCCTGCTTTCTGTATCCCTTTTGCCCTTACCTACTGAGTCCATAGCTCTTTGTAGGGTTGGTTCTCAGGCCCTGTGCTGGCCTGCAGCCATGCAGCTAGGAGAATTATTTCCAGACCGCCTGGACTATGAGCACTGTTGCTGTTAAACTCTAGACAGGAGGACCCGTTTCCAAGCCAGGAAAGCGCAAGGAATTGTTCAGCAAAGGAAACCCAGTGTGGGAGGGGTGGGGAATGTGTCTGGGAGGTTTTGGGCGCCATCCTGGTTGGCCTCCAAATAAGTGTTTAACTTTCTTACAAAGCCCTTCTGGTTTCTAGAGATAATAGCTTGGGAAGGAGTTTTAATTGGCAAATCATAGGCATATTTAAGAGACAGGGAGAAAGAACTGTAGACCCTAAGGAAATGTATCTTTCAAGGATGGTTGTGGACCATTAAGAGTCACATTGGTGGGAAGCCAGGAGACCCAATGCTTTCCCGAGTTCTCAGATTGATCACAGCATAGAAAAGCCTTGAGTAAGTGTCTTGCTTGCTGTGCCCGAGATTTAGGTACCACCGTCCCGCACCATGTCTCTCTGTGTGCCGGTGACATGTTTCTCATGATGGGCCTCTAATGCAGTGTCACCCTTGCTATAGAAAATAGGTTGTCTCTTCTGGTGATTGAGAATACTGGCCAGACATCTCAGTCTTCCTCTTTAGGGAATCCCTACCCCTAACTTCCAACACGATTATTCTGTATCGCTGGATCTTTCTCTAGTCATTACATGAATGACCCGTGTGCTTCTCATCTTGAGGTTTAACCTGCAGCTGTTTATTTGCAGCTGTTGGACTCTCACCGGAAGCTAGACAGCGCACGCCTTAAATCCCAGCACTCAGGAGGCAGAGGCAGAAGCAGGTAGATCTCTGAGTTTGAGGCCAGTCTGGTCTAGTTCTGGGACAGGCAGGGCTACACAGGGAAACCCTGTCTCAATAAATAAATGAATGAATAAATAATAAGGAAAAATAAAATCATATACCTAAGGTGTAACCTTGGTCCCCAAGGCCCATTTGTAGTGGCTTTTGCTGTAATCACTACTTGCTTATAAAGAACTCCTTAACTCTTGAGGGCCCCAACACACTGTGACATAGGTATTCCTCCTGTAGTGTCCTTATATGGTTAACGATGTTTGGCCCCCACTTTATAACTAGCAAAAGAAATGGCCCAGGATAGTGAATTACCCCTGGTCACACAGAGAATGGATAACGTCGCTGAAATTAGAACTAGGTAGGCTTCCTCCTTGACAGTCCAGAGCTGTTACCACTAACCCTGGGCAATGAAGAGAAACCCAAGAACCTCTCAGGGCTTGAGTCTTCCAGCCATCCAAGAAGATGAAAGGCATGTTAGGAATGCTAGTTCTTGCGTGTGCCGTGGACTGGTGTTTCCGATCTGAAGGAGCAAGTTCTCCATGTCAGGGTTGGGGTGAAGAGGTCCCAGCATCTTGCCCATTGGTGCTGGGAAACAGTGGACGCTCTTGATGATGACTTCCTGGCAACTTGGCATTTCCTGTGCTTCCCTCCTCCTGGGATATAGTGATAGTATCATTTGCAAGACTATTTCCAAACCCTTGGCCTCTCCACCTGTCCTGTGGTGAGGATGTCACCCTCTTGACATGTATTTTCACATCCCCTGGGGGTGCACTCAGGCCTGATGCGCATAGCTGTGCTTATTAGCACATTTCCTTAGGCATTGTTAGTGGTTAGCAGGAGCTCAGGGAGTTCTACCAGCCGCAAAGTCAGCTCCTTGACATCCTCTTTTCCTGCAATCACAGTTTAGTTGGGTTGGGTAAGGAGAAGTTGCTTCCTTTTGTCACGCTCTTATCAGCAAACTGGGGTCCACAGATACAAAGCTGATCTGTCCTTTAGAGTTTACAGGAGGTTTGGAAGGGCAGTGACGATCATGTGTTAAAGACTGACAAGTGGGGGGCTGGAGAGATGGCTCAGTGGTTAAGAGCACTGGCTGCTCTTCCAGAGGTCCTGAGTTTAATTCCCAGCAACCACGTGATGGCTCACAATCATTTGTAATGAGATCTGGCGCCCTCTCCTGGTATGCAGGCATACACGGAGGCAGAATGTTGTATACATAATAAATAAATAAAATCTTTTAAAAGAAAAGAATGACAAGTGTCAGGTTGGAGAGATAACTCAGAGATTAAGAGCACTGGCTGCTCTTCCAGAGGACCCAGGTTTGATTGTCAGCACCCATATAGTAGCTCGCAATTGTCTGCAACTCTAGTTCCAGGGGAATGACCAGTGTCTAGTAACATTTGGAAAGGTGAGTTAACCCATCCCTTGTCCTCTAGATAGATACTGACAGAACTGAGATTATGACCATTATTTCCCATCAGTGTTGAAAGTCAGATCCACTTTGAAAGTAAATTTTCCATACTGGGCAGTGATTCATTGTCCAAAGAGGTCCCTCTATCAAATTATGTAATTAAGTCATCAACAACACAGTGGACAAAATCCTGACCCACCTATCATTTATTTTAAACCCTTAGTATGTTACATGTTGATACCCACATGTAAATATATTCATGCTTCAGCTCGTAGTCCCTTGACAACGCCAAACTGAAGGTAGCTTTAATTTATTTTGTGGGTGTTTGTGTTCATTCAGAGGCCAGAGGTCAACCTTGATGTCATTCCTCAGGTGCCATCCAACTTGTTTTTTGAAGCAAAATCTCTTCATTGGCCTGGAATTTGTTCATTAGGCTAGGTTAGCTGGCCAGCAAGCCCAAGGAATACGCCTGTCTCCATCTCCCTAATGCTGGGATTAATTATACACTTGAGGCACCAGGCCTCATGCTCACACTCTGTCTCCCTCCTTCTCCTGCCCCCCCCCCGTGTGTGTGTGTCTGTGTGTATTTGTATATTCTGAAAATCAAACTCAGGCCTTGTGTGCTTGTGTCTCCCAGCTGAACTATCTCCCCAGCTCCTTTCTGAGATGCCTTTAAGTGACACATTAAAGAAACATGACATTCAGTTCTATTCTTGGTAGATTCTGCAATAGTTGAGCTCAACATAAAGGCACTGTACTTTATTGCTGTGGACAGGGGAGAATTACAAAAGTCCTTGCGCACCTGACTTGGTGGAAGTCAACTCCCTAGAACTCAGAAGTACTTGGGAGATCAATCCCCAGGGTCCAGAAGATGGAGAGGGGTCGCCACAGAGCAGAGGGATGGTAGACCAATAGCAAGGCTTCTGGAAAGAAGAAGCCTCATGCTTCTTCCTTTTTCTCATCACTGGCAGCTTCATCTTCTCACCATCTCTTGTGCACCTTGCACGTTGTGCTTTTGGGCTCTGCTTTCCTTGCTCATCTGGGGGCTTTAAAATCATCTCCACAAGATGTAAAGGGGAGAGAGCTTTGTCCAGAGCGGTGAAATTCAGAAGAGTGCCGGCAATCATCAATTCTGAAAAGATTCCCAAGTATAGATAGCCAACCAGCAACGGGCTCATCAGATGGAGAAGGTGAAATGGTGTCATAAATGGTTTTCCTGTGGATCAGTCATTTCATTCAACATTTAACAAGAATCAACCTTTGATTTCTGACTTTCTGAAGCGAATATACCAGCCTTTGTCTACTTTTGAGCAGATAGCGCATGCTTGCAGAGAATGCTATTATTTTCATTGCATCGGGTTTTCAACTGTTGACACCTACTATGTTGAAATCCACATTAGGCATGGTGAGGAGAATAGCTAATTCATCCATCTTGTCCTGGTCTGTGTACCAGGGTGAGAAGGATTGCAGGCTGGGAGAGGGCTTCTATCAAGAGGCTAGAGAGATGGTTTAAAGCAGTACTGTGTGGTGGGATCAGAGGCATACGGTTCTGCGGTAGCTTCCGTCCCGGCCTGTTTTCACAAAATTGCCTGTAATTGGCACTTCCAGTGAATGTCATTGCTCTCCATCTGCAGCTGAGAGCCACTCTGAGGTTAGGTATTCCTTTCCAGCTCTGAAAACATCAAAGCAGCCATATCCAAGCTAATCTTGATAACCACGAGGCCACACATGCTCCAGGCTGCTAAGAGAAATTGGCTCCTGGACAGGAAGATTTGGTCTATGCGCCACCCAGCACTTTCAGAGGATTATGTAACACTAAGCTGAATTTGTACAAAAATCATGTGGTATAATGATGTTCCCAACCTAGTAAATCCCAGAGAGTGGCCAGATCTCTGAAAGCTGGAAAAGGCTGTCTTCCTAACAGTCCACTTGCTGGCTCCACGGAGTGCACGAATGTCTGTAATCTTCAAACCTCCCCTTTGACTTCCCAGTGTCATGAGATCTGGGCAGCTGCTTCCGTGTGATCCTGGAGACCCTGTCTTCATGAAAACCTCTGAAAGAGCTCATTTTGAAGCTTCACTTTAATGGAGTTCTCCCTCTTAGGTTCAGACCTGGCCTTCTAGGAAGTCCCAGCTAGTATGACTCCTGCATTTCAAGGCAGCAAGCAAAACCAGTTTTCTTGCCTAGGATCACCAAGTGCGGTGAGCCTGTAGAAAGGAGCCCATTGGGCTGTGCAGAGCAGCTCCAAGAGGATGAGCACCTGCCCCCAGTAACTGTGCCCTCCCAAGGCCCTCCTAGAAAGTCCTCTAAAAAGATTTTCAGTGGTGATGAAAGGAAAGTCTGAAAGGTCAAAGGCATCTGGACACAATATAGCTGTCGGTGAGTAGTGTTAGGAGCCAGCTCGCTGGTTTTGACCCCCAGAGTGGTGAATGCGAGGGACAGTCTTTTATGGGTATGCCGTCATTCTGCAGAACAGACAGGCTAGTTTGATGTCTACCAAGTCACCTCCTCAAGAACACAGAGCTGTCTGTCAAACATGCCGCTATGCCCCTTTATCGTGAATGGAGAGACATAGCCTTTATTTAAAGGAGAGTAAGAGAAACCGAAATGAAATCATTGTACCCTAACTGTGCAAATGTAGAAGTTCACCAGCGATTTCCTACGTAGAAGCTGTTGGACTAGCTCAGAGCTGAGATGCATTTGCCTGAGGGCTTTCTTCTTGTGCTATAGGAAGGAGGCAATGGCTATCGTCCTTTGGACCTTAGGATATATAAAGAAAGATTCTCTTAAATTCTTCATGTTTCTGCTGTTGAATAAAGAAAACACTAACAGCCTATCAAGATCTATCTTTTTGGGGGCTGGAGAGATGGTTCAAAGGTTAAGAGCACTGGCTGCTCTTCCAGAGGTCCTGAGTTCAAGTCCCAGTATCCACATAGTGGCCCACAGCCATCTATAATGAGATCTGGTGCCCTCTTGTGGCATGCACGTATAGCTGCAGGTAGAACACTGTACAAATAATATGATTAGATAATTGATCTACCCTTTTTGACTTAATTACCTTTTGATGCAATAAATTTTTAATCAGAATAGAGGTTTTTATTTTTATTGCATTATTTATTTAGTTTGTGTGTGCTTGTACGCATGTTTATGTGTGTGCCATGATATTCACGTGGAGGCCAGCAAACAGCTTGGGGGAGTTGGTTCTCTTCTTCCACAATGTGGGTCTTTGGGATCCAACTCAGGTCATCCCCCTGAGCTGAGACAAGGTCTCGATATGTAGCCCAGACTGGCTTTGAACTCCAATTCTCCTTCCTCTGCTCCCCAAGAACTAGGATTACAGAAATCGGATACTACACTTGTCAGAGTAAAGCATTTCCTGAGCACTGCTGTATGTGAGCCCTGTGAGAGGTGCTAGCATCCTCCGTGCCATGGATGAGATGCAGTGAGAGACACAGACTACTGGTTCACATCCTCAGTGAGCCAGAGAAACTTAAATGGAGAAACTGTGATCAGGGGAGGATAGAAGGACATCAGGGGCTGAGGAGACGACTTGCCCCTTTCAACATGGGGGAAGAAGGCACAGCCACTAACCCAAAGCAGCCTTTTCTGCATTTTCAGGGGAATCAGATAGAGCTCAGAGTCAGTTGTTGATTCTAGAAAAATGCACTAAAATGTAAAAATGCTGCATGCATCAAGCATTAAAGCCAGTGTACTTCCATACAGCCATTACGGGGTTCTAAACCTTTAGATGTGCCCGCCTGCATCTTTGCTCTTGTTGAAGGGGGAAGACAAGCGACTGAGGCAGAATTTAAAGGCTTTAAATACTCAGTTATGCGCATCCATTATCAGCTGTGGATACAAGAGAGATGCAAGTCCTCTATGAAGGCCTTTCCCACCCGCCCCAGTCTCTTATATAAATCCAAAACTAAGCCTATAAATCCTCCTCTGCCCCTGTCCAATCCTGTAATCCGAGGACATGCCTGTGACTTACAGAGTTGATGAAAGTTGCACCATGTCTTTTAGGGAAATTTGAGATTTTACAGCAACACACTCAGGAATGAGCTTTGTTTCCTATGTGACTATATTTTAAAGAGGGAAACTGAGTCTTTACTCTGGGAGTGATGGGAAAAACTGACCCATTCCTTGAAAATATTTACTCAGAATGAGATTTCTGGGTTAATTTATATATAAGAAAGTCACAGAATTAAGCTCTTGGTATTTAAATGTTGCTTAGCTAGGTGGTGGTGGTGTATACCTTTAATTCCAGCACTCAAGTGACAAAGGCAGGTGGATCTCTGTGAATTGGAGGCCCGTCTAGTCCACAGAGTGAGTTCCAGGACAGCTATGGCCACACAGAGAAAACCTGTCTCAAAACGAAACAAAAACAAACAAACGAACAAACAAAAATCAAAAGCCCAAAAGCTTAGTCTTACCCATTTTTGTTTCACGAACCTAAAGCATTTAGGTTTTCTGCATCACGTAAAGATGTTTAGGAGAGAAAAATCTGCAAGAGTTGGTCGGGGAGGCGAAGTAAAATCTTCTGTTAAGGGACAGTGTGGCAGGCAGAAAGCCACACATGCAGTGACTTGGTGGATGAGCTTCGCTGTGATGCGAAAGATTGAGAAGCCACAGGCAGCCTGCTCTTCTTTCCAGAAGAGGGGGGGACTAGAGGATGGACATCACTGAAGCCGCAGCAAGTGGTCTTTTTTTCTGAAGGTGGAGCTTCCTGGTCCAGCCCTGACCAGGGAGCGTCCTCATGATCAAAAGTGCTGGAAGCCCTTCCAGCCCGGCAGCTGCAGTTGCCTGCCCAAGAAGAAGGCAGTTGGCACTCTAGAGTTGGGAGGGGTTTGGGAGCCCACGGTTTGGGAGCCCACCCCTGAGTAGCGAGGGACAATTTATGGTTTCTAGGGGAGGGGCAGTTGGCGTTCCTTAAAGGTGTAGCTCCTGGTGAAGTTGTCCACACTCTACTGATGGCCCCACAGAAGTATCTGAGCAGCACAAATTGTAGCTGATGGGTTATTTAAAAAGAGGAAGTAGGCGTGAAGTTTGGCGGGGTAGGCAGTTGTGCGTGGAGCTGGGAAGAGTTAAAGGAAGGAGTTTGGGTGAATATGATGAAAATATATCGTATGAGATTCATGAAATTCTCAAATGATTTATCATCATCATTATAGAAAAGAGATGTACAAAGCTGGGGCATATTCATCGTTGATTTGTTAGGTACCATACCTCCTGAAGTACAGGTTCTCCTGCTTCAGGAATGGGAAGGAGTTCACGGATGTAGTGTGGGAGATACAGACAAATCTCAACACCATGAGAAGTACAAATGAATCATGCTGTAGCCTCAGCAGGACCCCTTTGGTCTGTCAAAGCACTGGATATTAGAGTGGTAATACAATGTCGGGTACCTCATGCTGATGTCCCCTTGGGGGTCTTGAATACTATCAGTATAGCAGTGTAGCAGTCATGCCAAAACTCAGATCATCAAAACATGGCTAGTGCTCGACTTGGGCATAAGGTAAAGTCTAGTGAAATAACCCAGAGTTGATGATGGTGCAATGTTTGATTTTCCTCACTGTGGCCTCTGTGACTGTATATTTACATATCTTTCATTTTTAATACTTGGAAGTAGGTGAGAGGTAACTAATCATCAAGTTATCTAACCAGCGGGACACCTTTGAGACTATGCCCAGGGACCCCAGCTGTACAACCTGATGGGTTGTTACAGACAATCTGGAAATCGCTTCTCTGCCCTCCCTATCTTTCCTTATTAAGTGGTGGAATCCTGGAAGCCTAGGAGCTTTCCCATTGGGCTCCTAAAGGAAGAAGTTACATAGCAGAATAAAAGCAAGGAAGGAGCTGCACCATGTCCCAAAATGCCATTGCTCAAACCAGTGCCCTGGAGTTTCATTCCTGTTTTCTTCTAGTGGTTTTACAGTCTTGACTCTGATCTGAGCTAATTTCTATATATGGTATAAGTCGGGAGTCTAATTTCACTCTTCTGCCTATAAATATTTCATTTTCCTAATACCATTTATTGAAGAGACTCTCCCCATTGTGTGTACAGATCTGGCTATCCAATGTCATAGAGAAGGGCTGGGAAAGATTTGCCTCTCCTTTCTGATGGTCACTGTGGATATGTGACGATGCCGGTCTTCAGCTGGTTCTGCAATTAACTCTTGTCTTCTCAGCCCCATGGAGGCCCGTCTGTAGGAGCTCCTGGGGAAATTGGCCATTAGAAGTCAAAGGATGACCGGGTTCCTCCTACTTTGATGGGCTCATTGGACATTTGGTAGTGGCTGGTGACAGATTCTGAAGGATCAGAACTACTTTCATACTAGAAGGGACAAATGAGGCCAAGTCCAACTCTCAGTGCAGAATCGGAACACTTGCCTCTGGCGCCTGTCTCAGTTGACAACTGCTTCAGAGCAGTGGTGACACAGATGCTGTTCCCAGAGTGTGTGTGCATCTGGGAAATCATGAATTTTTCCACCTTCCCTTCTCTGGCTGCCTAAGCTTCTGACCACCTTGCATATCCTCAGCCACACCGACCTTTGCTGTGTCCTGGTAGAGTCTCCGCATCCTTCACTCTTTCTTTTCCATCTTCCTTCCCAGAGTCAAGCTATGAGAATCGTGCGGACGGTGGGGCAGGCCTTTGAAGTCTGCCACAAGCTGAGCCTGCAGCACACCCAGCAGAATGCAGATGGCCAGGAAGATGGGGAGAGTGAGAGGAACAGCGACGGCTCAGGAGACCCAGGTAGGCACGGTGGCTGCAGAGGGAGAGGACACAGCGTGGGCCCATCTGTTAAGTTACTTAAAAACTAATTCTAATAATTCCATGATTGCTTCAATTACATTTTTTCCTTTTGTTCTCTTTTTGTCTGTTTTAGCTTTGAGGTAAGTTCTTGCTTTGTAGCCCAGACTGACCTTGAACTTGAACTTCTCCTACCTCAGCTTCCTGAGCGAGAGAATGGTGTTAATATGTTTCAATAACAACTAGTCAGAAATCAGATCTATATGATTTCTTCTGCAGAAAAAGAAGTCCATCAGTATGACAGTTTAACCAAGATAAAGTATTTAAGAATAGATAGATATACATATTTAGTTTAAGTAATGGAAGAACATACCATAATATTGAATGGAAAGCGTAAATGTCGTAAGCATGAATACTGTGTCTTCCATTGCACAGATTTCTATCAGCAAAGGGGACATCCTGGTAACCTGTGGTATCCATACTACACTATTCAAAAAGCTTATGTGGTAGAGTTAAAATGGTACTCAAAGAGAAATGCAAAAATTCAGTTATTTCCATTAGCAGATGAGACATCCTAAAAGCCATATGAACTAATTATTCACATCAGAGTTAGAAAATAGAGGGGGCAGAGGCAGGAGAATCATTGAAGAATTCAAGGCCAACCCATTCTACATATAGCTTGTCTCAAAAACAAATGAAAAAGATTTAAAAAATATCCCAAAAATTAGGGTGGAGAGATGGCTCAGAGATTAAGAAAATTGCTCTTCCAGAGGTCCCAAATTCAATTCCCAGAAACCACATGGTGGCTCACAAACATCTGTAATGAGATCTGGCATACAGGCAGAACACTCTATACATAATAAATAAATAAATCTCTTTTTAAAAAAACACAAAAATAAGTATGATGCTTACACGTCAGTATTGTCACGTGGCTGGACAGACAGGCTCCTGGTTTGCACTGGGACAGCACAGTCACGGTCTCTAGGCATGCAGAAGTTAGTTCCCCTCGGCCTTGAGCCTAAGTATCTACTTCTGGAGACTAGCTCACAGTGTGTGTCATGGCATAATTCAGTGAGATAATAGATTTTAAAAGGTCAAGTCTGATGCTCGGTACACAGAAAGCCCTAGATACATACATGTTAGCTATAGATGCATACATGTTAGCTGTATATACATACATATTAGCTACTATTATTTGAGCACAGATGTGTGAAAAATTTTTAAAATAAGGGAAGAAAGTTTCTAGGAAAAGTGAGTAACAAAGGGCTGACTGGCGCTCTATAGTTAAATAAATATCCGTGTAGATGTGACCAGGGAGAGCTGTGCTGTTGTAAAGCAACTGAACCGTTCAAAGCAGGAGGCCAGAGTCCGAGTCAGGCACATGCGCTAATATGTTGCAGATCCCTGGGAAGAATAACGTGAAAATACCTGCAGAACTCAAAATTCTACTTGCCCGTTGACTCCTGAATCATGCTGGTAGTATCTCTAGGGCTGTATTCTAAAGATAGACCATACATGTGAAACAGTAAACATTCTGTATGATTACATAAGTGAGGAATCAGTTATAAAGCCAAGGATTATAAAAGACAAAGTTCCTTTTCTTTCCCTTCCTTTTCTTTTCTCTTTTTGAGACAGAGTCTCACTATGTAGCCTTGATTGTCCTGGACTCACTCTGTAGACCAGGTTGGCCTTAAACTTAGTGAGATCAGCCTGCCTCTACCTCTGCCTCTCTACCTCTGCCTCTTGTTTAAAGGTGCGCACCACCATGCCTGGCTATGAAGTCACTTTTAAATATAAATAGTGGACTATTGCTCAATGATTAAGAAGAATTCTCAGTTATCTGTGAACTGATACAATTCCATCTGAAGATATTTTGTCCGTTTTGTAAAAATCAAGCTCTAGAACTGTGGTTATGCTTCCTAGAAATTACATTTTATTATAAGTACACAGGAATAATTATGCATACACGTGTGGGTATACCTGTATGTACATGTGTGTGCACATGCAAGTTTACCATGCATAGAATCTTCACGGCTTGATACACAAGAAAGTGGCAACATAGATCATTCTGTAAAAGGAGCTAGGTGGCTGAGGTGGCAAGAAGATTTACCCCCACTGTACTCATAACTTTTCTACCCTGGACACATATTCATCATAAATTAGGAAAACATGACATTTCATCTAGTGCCCTATTTCTCTGTGACCACAGGGGACCATCATGCATCTCTCTTGGCTCTCTCATTTGTGCCAGCTGATGGTGGCCTCTGGCTAATGCCAGCATCACAGTAACCTTCCCTGATAATAACCATCTCTAGATGGAGCCTTGTGTTTTCCCTTGTGCCCTGGACCACTCGTGGTTTATAACAGGCCACGGTAACATTGTAAACTTAACCCCTTTCCACCGCTGTACTCTGAGACTTAGGGATCGGGGTTACAGAAGTCGTTGGCAAATACTTCACAGGCCTATGTAACTGTGGGTAGAGAGCACATTAGGGGTAGTTCCTGGCCTCTCTTGGAGGCTCTGGGAGACCTATGCTTGACTACTTGAGATTGGAAGCTATTTGCTTAGTTCTGCACTGTAAGATGCTGTAGACCGCTAGATGAGAGATGGATTTCTCGCCTGGTGGCGTTCCTTTTGTGTATGTGACTATGGGGGTATGTGGGTGCACATGCATGTGCATGTGTGTTTACATGCTTTGTGTGTGTGTGTGTGTGTGTGTGTAGATGTGTGTGTATGTGTGTATATTATATGGAGGTGAGAGGACAATCTTGGGTGTCCTTCCTTCAGTGCCATTCACTTTTTTTGAGACAAGTTTTCTCACTGGGCTAGAACTCACCAACTAGGCTGTGATGTTAGCCAGCAAGTCCCAGGAATCACCCTATCTCCTCCCCCAGTCAGGTTTGGCTTTTTTCTGCATGGGTTCTGAGGACCAAACTAGTCTTTTTTTTTTTTTGGTTTTCAAGACAGTTTCTCTGTGTAACAGCCCTAATTGTCCTGAAACTAGCTCTTATAGACCAGACTGGCCTCAAACTCACAGAGATCACCTGCCTCTTCCTCTCAAGTGCATATGCCACCACCGCCCGGCCCAAACTAGTCTTGAAAGCACTGTATAGACTGAGCCACATCCCTAGCCTCTGTTAACACCTCTTTGCCAATGCCCTGCTACCTTGCTGGTAGAGAGTAGCAGCCGAAATCTCAAGAGCTTTCTAACCCATGCTCACAGTGGCGGTTGGTATACACACACTTAAATGTCTAACCAGAAAGCAGAGGACACTGATCTAGCGAAACTGCCTTATCCTAGAGTGGAAGGGACAACCATTGTCATCGCAGAAGTCCTGTTTGAGGAGGTTACTGTAATTCCTGTAGCTAATCGGATCTGTCCCTCAGCCACTGGCCATGGAGGTCAGGATGCCTTGGGCTGACCCACTGACAAGAACTGCCAGTGACCTTTCTTACAGGCAACACTAAGAAATAGGTCTTATTTTCCTGCAATAGGAGCAGCGCTGTTCTTCCACCTACAGCCCCTGCAGCCATCTGCTGGGGGAGAGGGCATGATTTCCCTCCATGCTGAGAAGACTCTGGGGAATCCATGCAGTTCCCAACAGGGATCACTTCCTGTTCTTTGCTTTCAGTCTTATTTCCCCCAGGTACCCCAAACTCCTTCCTTTGCTGCGCTGGGTGGTTCCTGCACCTTATAGCCATGTTGGCTCAGTGTCCTCTACTTCCTGCAGAGTTCCTCCTCTTTCTGTGCTCTGTGTCCCCCTCTGGGAGGCCTGATTCCTAGCTCCCATTCTCTTCCCTTCCCCTTTCAGAAACTCAGAATACATTGCTTTCTGCTGTGTGCCTGTGTTCTCGGCACTCCTAGAGGATTCCATTGACATTAACATCCAGCCCTCTGAGTACCAGGCAGAGGATGCCCTCCGTCTATGACGGGATGTGAGCCTTGGGAGCATAGGCACCTCCTAGCACAATAAATACTTGTTGAGTAAACTGACAAACAGCCGATAAGTGCAGCCAAGGGACGGCGTGTGTATTAGTCGCTGCCAACAGTCATCTATGAAGTGCTTATTCCCTGCTAAGATGAGCTTGAAGATTGAGAAGAGATTCCAACCACAGTGACTCTGAAGCCACCTCTTTGATGAGGAATGATGACACTTTGGCTGGGGGAGTTAATACAATTGAGGTGGTAAACGCAAAGTGAATTCAGAAGGCTGAACGGTGGATTGCCGGGAAGGCAGTGGCGGAGACGGTGGCTACTGAAGAGTCCAGTGTAGTTACTTTCTTCTAACTGTAATATAAAAGTCAGCACCCGCCTTCCAGCCATGCTAGGCACTGCTAACCCTCTGTTCTGTTACCTATTGTATTAAGACAAGGTCTCTTTATGTAGCCCTGTCTAGTATAGAACTTGCTATGTAGACCAGGCTGGCTTCACACTCACTGAGATCCACCTGCCTCTGCCTTCTGAGTGCTAGGATTAGAGGCATGCACCAGCACACCTGGCCTATTCTGTTACCTTTTTAGAGACAATTTTATTAATTTGCATTAATATACATGAGGTATCATCTGCTTGACATTCTTATATACCTTCAAGAACGTAATTATATAATTGGCCTTCCACAGATAGTGTCAGGCCCAGTGTGCTGCTAAGTTTTTATCATCTTGACATAAACTAGAGTCACCTGGACAGAGATAACTTCCAATGAGGAATTATCTAGATCAGATTGTCATGTAGGGCATTTTCATGATTAATGATTGATGTGGGAAGACCCAGTCCACTGTGGCAGTGCCATCCCTGGGCAGGTGCTCTTTGATTGCTTAAGAAAGAGCAGGTTGAACAAGCCTATAAGTAGCGCTCCTCCATGGTTTCTGTTGCTGCTTCTGCTTGAGTTCCTGCCTTGACTTCTCTCCGTGATGGACTGTGATGGAGATGCGTAAGTCAACCCAGCCCTGTCCACCCCAAATTGCTTTTGGTCATGACGTTTAGCACAGCGATCGAAAGCAAACTAATTCACCAAGCGTGCTTGCTTCAAGGTTTAAGATATCAAAGATACATTAGCTGTATCTTTTCAAGGTCAATTAAGCTCGAGTTGGCACACTCTATCATACTGGCATCCCTGGGGGACAGGGAGGGAGGCACCTGCTGGCAAAGGTGAGGTTATGCAGTAATGTGAGGGAGAAAGTATACATGACATACCATTTGTGTGTGTGAGTGTATTACTGTGTGTGAGTGTGTGTTGTGACTTCTCCTGCAGAGACAGGTACAAATGTTCATTCAGCCCACAGAGCCCTGACGGTAAAGAATGATTACACCCAAGTCTGGCTTGGGAAACCAGGGAGTTTATTGGGGTTCCTCCAGGACCATGGGTGATTTAAAGGAAGCTGCATCAAGAACACCACCCCAGTTTCACTGAGGCGTCTTCTCTTCCCCGGCAATTAAAATTGGCTAGAAATAGCTACACAGAAATCTCTTTCGTCCTTCCCATCTCTATCTGTGTTTGTGTTTAATGGGAAGTTCATGTTAAGTAATTGTTTCACATGACTAGAAGCCTGGTAAATCAATAATGTGCTGCTGGAGACCTGGGGAAGGTTGAATTTGAGCCTGAAGGCCATCTGCTGCTGCCATTCCCTGTTCTTCGTGGGAGACTCATCTTTTTTCTGTTTGGACCTCCAGCTGATCAGATCAGTCTGCCCATAAACGGGCATCCACTTGACACAAGGTCTATTGCTTTAAATATTAATTGCAATTTAAAAGTAACTTCACGGCAAGCTCTGGAATAATCTTTGGCAGACGCCTGGGTTCTGTAGTGGCTGGCCTTTTAGCACAGGCTGTTGGCCGCTATGGAAGTGAGGAGGTTGTGTCAAGAGGTCACTGGGGCTGCAGGCTCGCTACACAAGGCAGTCAGACTTCATCCTGACCTTACCCTTGCCCAGTCAGTGATCTCCAGCAAACTGCATGTTGGGTACCAGTCTCCTCTGAGGCGCTGAGAGAATGCAGGTGAATGAACCCAGGACGGGGTTTATTGTAAGCTCTTGGTACTAGCAGTGTAGCTAGGGTTCTGCATATGGGACACATGCACAAAGGAATGGAAGCGGGAGGGGGGATGCTCTGAAGGGCTGTAGTTCACATTAGGTATGAGCTGAGTTGATCTGGCTTTCCTGTGGCCATGAGGCTGAGTGTATCTGAGTGTCAGCAGACGGTGCCCTTTGGATCTGGAGGTGGAACCCTTTCTTCTTCAGGAAGCCCGTTCACTGCCTTCTCCTGGTCGCTTCCGTTATGCCTCCCACTTACCTTCTTAAGTGTGTGTAAACTGCTGGCAACCTGTTTTTTCTTTTCGCATCTGCTCTCCTGAGAAGGATTTTCCTATGAAGGTCCAGAGGAAAACCGATGGTTTCCTGTGGGGATCTGGCTTCTGTGTTGGGGAGCTTTTCAATGAATGCAGTGTTTATCTTTCCAGAGGAGCCCTGCCTGTGATGGGATGGCAGGCCCTTCATTGTCCAGAGGAAACTTATTTACACTTGGAAATTGAAAAGGGCAAGTGCTGGAAGCTGTCCTGGCTTCTTTGATGTCAGCGCTTTCTCTTCTGGGACTCAGCGGGGGGGGGGGGGGGGGGGGGTTATGTTGTTTCTCTCTTACAGGCCGTCCAGTGCCTCCTCTCTCCTTCCCTGCTCTGTGCCTGTCTTTCTTGTCTCCCTCATTCTTCTCCTGTTCCCTGTACTATGGGGGAGGTATATCTTTTGTATCTTTTGGCAACAGCTGCCTCTGGCCACCCCCACGGCTCAGAGCAAGGTGGGACCTCGGCTCAAATCTTTATTGCCTGTTGGTGCAGTATACCCTCTCTCAGCCTCTCCCTGGGAAGGGTTTCCTGGGAGAGATCTATTTCCTTGGAGGTATGCCTTCTCCCACGTAGCAACTGTCCAGCATCTCCATAGACTGGGAAGCCTTTGGAAGGACTTTATTCAAATAAAACCTGCTAGCGGCCAGCAAAAGAGCTCAGCAGGTAAAGGTGTTTGCTGCCAAAACTGACAGCCTGAATCTGATCCCTGGAACCCACACTGCAAGAGGGAAGCGATTCAGGTCAGCTGTCTTCTGACCTCCATGGGTGCGCCGTGGCACATGCTCACCCATACACAGACATACAAGTGCATAAATAAATGCAATAAAAACAAGGAAATAAAGAGCTGGGCATGCCTGGGCGGTGGTGGCACACGCCTATAATTGCAGCACTCAGGAGGCAGAGACAGGTGGATCTCTGTGAGTTCGAGGCCAGCCTGATCTACAAAGTGAATTCCAGGACAGATTCCAAAGCTACAAAGAAACTCAAAAAAACAAAAACAAAAACAACAGCAACAACAAAACTGGTCATGGTGACACAGGAAGATTACCAAAAAGTATACAGATTATTAGAAATGGGTTAATCAATATGTAAGAGTTAGCCAATAAGAGGCTACAGACAAAGGGCCAGGCAGTGTTTAAATGAATACAATTTGTGTGTTGATATTTCGAGTGTAAAGCTAGCCGTGCGGGAGCCAGGCGGGATGAAAAGCAGGCTTGCTCGCCTCTTCACAACATATATGTATACATACATAATGGCAAGAATGCCTGAAGTCCACTCTGAGCAAAAGCCTTGAGTAGGGGACTGGAGAGATGGCTCAGAGGTTAAGAGCACTGGCTGCTCTTCCTGACATCCTGAGTTCAATTCCCAGCAACCACATGGTGGCTCACAACCACCTGTAATGAGATCTGGTGCCCTCTTCTGGTATGCAGGCATGCATAATATGTAAACAAACCTTAAAAACAAACAAAACTTGAGTATGTGCATTAGGAGCCAGAGTCCTGTGTCCCTCCTTTGAGCTCCAGGTTATTCACCCGGCACACCTGCAGCTCTGTGTCATTTCATCTTCCTCCTTCACCCCTGAGAACCACCACTGCATCATCTGCTTGTGCCTGTCCAACATGGTTTTTAGGCTAGTATTCCTATCCTTTCACCCTTATCTCTACTACCTGCTTTTCAGCATCCCCTGAAGATCCCGCTTCTGCTTCCCCTTGAGTGTTGAAGTTTCTCCTGCATGTGGTCCCTGGGTTCTTTTCTGGATTATGCCTATGACAAATTTCTGTCTCAGGCTAAACCTTTCTCGTTCCCTCCATTCGTAGGCTTAGTCTACTTAGTCCTGGGCTCCCTGCTTGCTAGCTCCCCAAGGATCAGAATTGCTGCCCCAGCAGTCAACAGTCGGGACCACCCTTCCCATTAATTATTCCCCTCAGCAGGACCATCTCCCCAGCTCATGGATCAGCTAGGAGGAAAACCCAGCATACTGTTGACTTCTAAATACTGAGCTCACTCCCATACATGGTCTGGTATATCTGCATAGAAAGGACTTACAGCCACTGGCTCTCAAAGCAGACACGTGCCTAGACACTTGGTTGTCTGGGCTAGCTCCAACGTTAGGCAATCAGCACTCTGTGTACCCCGCTACCACCACCCAACTCTATTTTCCAGCTGCTGCTTGGTCTCTGAAAGCTATTAGGAGATTGTATCTGAAGAAATCGTGGTGAACATAGAGGAACATGGTGGCACATGCCTGTAATCCCAGCACTTAGGAGGCAGAGATGGGAAGATAGGCATAGGTTTGGGGCTGGTCTTGGCTAGAGAGTGACTTGTGAACTATTCTGAGCTATAAAGTTTCCCTCCCCATCTTGAAACACCAAAACAGAACATAGTGGCAAACCTAATCCCAAATACAGGGAAAGGAAATATTCTCTGTGGAACTCTTGAGAGTAAGTGCCAGCCTGGGAAGCTGAGCCCTGAGCTGGGAGGAAGTTAGAGGTGACAGCCTCCTTTCTTCTAGTGTCTCTACACCTTGCTGTTAGAAATGTTCCAGGCTGTGGAGATGCCGCACCCAGCTAGAGGGAATGTTTGTTTGTTTCTGAACTTTGCGGTGGTTTAAGACTAACAGTATCTGGCGGGGTTGAAAAGGGGTGTTTGTGTCCTCGAACAGAAGGATGTGTGAGATGTCAGAGGAAGCCCACGGCACGCCTGGGCTTGACTAATGGAGGACTCACAAACTAAAGCGAAAATACTGTTCCTTATGTCATGGTTTCCTGCCCTGCTGTCCCTGCAGGCCGCCAGCTTCCTGGAGCCGAGAGGGCCTCCTCGACTACGGCTGAGGAAACCGACATCGATGCTGTGGAGGTTCCACTCCCCGGGAATGACATGCTCAAGTTCAGTCGCGGGGTGACGGACCTGGATGCTGTAGGGAAGGAAGGAGACTCCCACATAGACTCCACGGTAGGTGATCCTCTGAGCGAGCTGTAGCCTTAGGCCAGCAGGGGCCTTACGGCTCCCGCGGCTGCAGCTTCAGAAGTGAGGTGCCCTGTCACCCAGAGGCAGCGCTAGGGCATATTTTGTTGCCTCTCCAAGGGGTCTGACTTCCACAGGTTCAGCATCTACGGGCCAGCACACATGCGAGGGTGCTGTAGAGCTTGTGTCTGAAGCTTATTGCCTGCCAGGGGATCCCATCAATGTTCTATCCCTTTCTCCGTACACAACAGCGTCTTGTGATATTTGTGCAGAGCCCACCCAACAGACCCATGTGATGCGGATAATCACATGACTTAGCTATGTAAAACAGTCTGTTTGAGCCCTCCCATCTTGTCTAGCAGTTGTGTGCCTTTCAAACTCCTGGATAACAGCTCTGTTGAGTCGGAAACTGGCCCTCGGCATGCTAGAAACTGAGACCACAATCAAGGTGGGCCTCATCACCCAAGCCTGGCATTTCACGGTGGGACAATGAAGGCTTAGGGGAGCTACTGATACGATCCATGAAACAAACCCCAAAATCCCCAAGACTAAATTCGAACTTAGAGACAACTAAGCTAAGGAAGATAAAAACTGAAAGGGAAGCTCCTGACCCTTGGGTTCCCAGGAAGTTTTCTGGCACTTTCTATCCGCCAACTCAGAGTAGCCCAGTTCATGAGGAAACGCCTGTGTAGTTTGGCGGGCAGTGCCTCCAGTTTCCTCTGCTGCCCCATGACCTCTCTACAAGGGGCAATAGGCATTTGTCCCCGGGTGCCTTCTTCCTGCATGTCTGAAGACCACCAAAGCCACTGGAAACAAAACCTACCTTCCTGGTGTTCAACTCTGACTTACTGGAGCCATCTGAGCGAAAGTGTCCATCAGGAGAAAGAGACAGCAACTGTGGTCACCTAGCTAACAGAGGTCCCTCCGGGTCATGTGATGTCCAAATGCTCTTCCTTCACTGTGAGAAGAGATGGGAGAGGGTGGAGCATGTGACCCCGGAAGAGGAGGCGAAGGACAGTGCGGAGAACTTAGAACATCTCTCTCTTGTTGCCATAGTAACATGATAGGCAGCTGTGTATACAAAGATAGATTCTAAAGCTAGAAACCCCAATTTATCAGAAAGGTATATAATTGGAAATGAGGGGTTAAAAAGAAAAAAACATTTTATTAGCTGCCCGTCTTCCACCCTATTGGCAAATGATGTTCCCAAGGTATGGCAATACAATTTTCTGGCTCTGTGGTCCAAGCCCAATTATGCCAATATTTTCTCCCTGGAGCTATTCCTGTCGTTCAAAATGCAGCATCTCTAGCACATGGGTTTTGTTCTGCCCATGTACCCATCGCGACCATTACAGTGAGAGGGAGCACGCTCTCGGAGGTGGCTTCTGCCTGTGAGCCATGTTCTGTCTTTTCTCTTCAGGTCTCACCCAGTCCTCAAGAGCCCATGCTGACAGCCTCACCCCGCATGCTGCTCCCTTCTGCTTCCTCGAAGCCGCCAGGCCTGGGCGCAGGGACGCCCCTGTCCACTCACCACCAGATGCAGCTCCTCCAGCAGCTCCTCCAGCAGCAGCAGCAGCAGACGCAAGTGGCTGTGGCCCAGGTTCTCCTCAGCCTCCTCCCTTCTTCACAGGCTCCACTCTCATGGGCTTGACGTGCCTTCCCTAGCAAGGGGCTCAGGGCAGGTTTACAACCTAGGGAGCTCTAAGGAATTGCTCATGCTATTGGATCATTGCTTGTTGGGGGTTCTAGGAGGTGACAGGGGAGGGGGACAGGTGGGAGCTATGGTTAAAATGGAAAAACACATCGGTTCCCCCCCGTGTATCCCTCGCTCTGAGTTAGGCTTGGCTGGCTTGGCTGAATGTTGTTGGATGATGATTTGAATGTACCAAGGAAAAAGAAATACGCAGTCCCACCCTCCCTTCCCTACCTTATTTCCTCATGTTTGGGGTGGGAAGGGATGCCTTTGGAGTTAGGACAGGGGTGACAACTCTTAAAACAGCTCCAAGTACAAATCTGTGGCCAGCATCCTTGCACAGACTGCTGCTCAGGCATCCCAACCCTCTTGACCGGAACAAGTCCTCAAGCCGCCATTAGTGACCTCCTTATTCCAGACAGTATTTGATTAGGATTTCCTTATAATAGCAGTGAACTCATAGGAATTCAGGTAGATGATCTGTGCCATTTGAGAAATGGCTACCTTTTAGCATCTGGATGGAGTTTGTGCCCTGGAGTCTGGTTGAATCGTTGCTGCATTTGGGAGAGGACTGAGCTGATTGCCCTTGCTGCTTTCAGCAGGAATCCCTCCTGTTTGGTTTCCATTGGAGGTCGTTGTCATCCATACTTCCTTGGAGTTTCGTAGTTTGAGCCTTCGCTCGATGATGAGCAAGTCAGGGAATGGTGAAGACCCATGCATCTGTTCTGTGTAAAAGCTGAAGTGTGAAGCCGGAGCCAGGCAGGATCAGGCCTTATGTGGGTAGATGAAGGTAGTCAGGAGGATGGGATGGGATGGTTGGAGAGTTGTCTGTGAAAGGCTACTGTGTGCACCAGGATTCTGGATCGGACAGGCTTGACTACGTGCTGGGATTTTCTGTGTTCAATGCAGGAAATAGATTCCTCCAGGGAGAATTTACTGATCCTTCTGTGTGATCTGCTTCCTCTTCTGCTGACTTATGGATGAAGTGAATCCCCCGGCAGAGTGATACTTCCATCTGCTATGGCTCGGCCTGAAAGAGCCCTCTTGTCTTCCAGCCTTCACCGACTGTCCCTGAGGCACCAGCCTTGTGGGTCACTTTGGCTCCACATTTCAGGAGAGCCGAATCAGTGGGACGATGCTCCAAGTAGCAGACAGAGCCTTGGAGGCGGCATGGGGGTGGGAGATCTGACTGTGAAATCAAAGGCTACGCCATGCTGGTGGGAGGATTTGCAGGTGTTCCCAAATCAGTGACAGAGAAAAGGGAATGTCATTAATGACTTCTTATATTTGGAGGGGGAAAAACGTTCTTTGTCAAATGAAAGAATCCATCTCTGGCTAATGACAGCATGGCAGTCTGAGACTCTCCTCCTCGGTGTGGGGATTGACAGCAACACAAAGCCTGTGCATCTCAGCCCCAACCCATCCCGAGGCTCAGCATTTCCCCAAGTTTCCCACAGAATGTGGATCCATTCTCCGAACGATTCTCTTTCAGCATATCAATTCCAAAGTAATTATTATTTACCCAAGAGTCGGTCTGATGCATATTCATGCTGTCTTATTAGCAAAGGGCATCTGAATTTGAAGTCTCAGCTAAGTGCTAGAGAGAAATCAGTTGCAAGTGTCACATCTACACGTGGCGTTGTGGCAGTGGAAGGAAGCACTCAGCCTGCACTCAGTCAGACACGCAACTTGTCACAGGTCGGCCTTCATCAGGGCCAAACCTAAGAGTGGTTTTCTGGCATAGCAAGAATCTGTTTTAACAAAACATCCCTGCCCTGCCCTATTCTAACTGCCTGTCCCCTAGAAGGCATTGGATCTAAGGAAAGGGAACCGTGTAGTGTTCCAGATCCGTTTCATGAGCCTCTCTCTAAGTTCTAGGCGTTTCACCAGGTTGGCCAGTCCAAGCCTCTTATTTACTCAGAATCTATTGGGTGTAGCTGGCAAGTGAGCTGCTGGACCCTCGGCTCAAGCAGGAATACGACGAAAGGCTGCCGTAGGGCAGTGATGACTTTGAGTAGAGTGGTAGACTTCTGAACTTTCTGTCAAACTCGACTTAAGGTCATCTGATGGCTTCTTGAGCATAGTCCTACCTGTCCCTGCCATTGTCCTTAGTCGCTCTCTGACCACCTGCCTTCTATCTGTATCTTATATCTACTGCCAGGGACACAGTAGGGTACAACTGTACTCTCAGCTGACCCTTGTCCCCCCCCCCCCGGTCTTGCAGGTGGGTTCAGTCTTAAACCAGCCTCTTGGAGCTCTGTTCCTCTGTAGAATTTGATCAAAGGACTTTCTGTCATTGTCCCCATCTATGGGTCTAATCAGTTATGCAAGGCATGCAAGCAGGTTGACGACAGGTCATCCTGGCATCTATCATTGGCCTGCAAGGGACCGACTACAGCATCCCTGGTTCTTCTGCAGGACCGATTAGTTCCCGGGGCATGTCAATTTTCTCTGGTTCTGTCAGACAGCTGCTGGCACGCAGCAAGGTGTCTCATTGAACCACCAGTGGTCCCCGTAATTCAAGTTATAACTGTCGTCTTAGTGTTTGGGTGAGAACGTAGTTTCCCTTTCTCTGAGCTCCCAAACCCTCCTGTATTACTTCTTAGTCTAAAATCTAAGGGTAAAGCCCCAATTTCTTGTAGGTAATATGTGCTCTTAAAGTCCCTCTTTGCGTTCTTTATGTCCCCCACACCACATTTGCTCTCACACACCAATCTGATTTGGCTGTTGCCTTCGGGACCATAGTTAGTCTTTTTGATGTTGTTGTGACTTTTTCTAAGACCCCCAAGACCTCTTCCAGCCTCATCTCAATTTCTTCATTGCTGATCTTGATCAGGCCTTCCTTGGCCTTAAACACGTACGAGCAAAGATCGTATAACCAACTCCTAAGGGTTTCCAGGTCATTCTGCAGTACATAAATAGTGAATTACCCTAGTCCCTCTGAGACTCTCCCAGCCCAGCATGAGGCTCGCCTGGCTGCATTAGCTTCCGCTTTTACCTGGACCAGAAGTTCAAGGGTGTGGATGAAAAATGGAGCCACACCTTGAATCGTACCTGGGATGTAGTTGGTGCCTGCATAGCTGCATGCTGGGCCTGCCTGGCTCCAGGATTGTGGCTGATTGACAACAGTTAAGTGGGCCAGATATGTTTACAGTTTGCCAAGCCCTCGCCTAGCTCCTGGGAAAATGGTAGTGAAGCTCATTGTTGCTATTTAAAGACCTCCTCTGCCTGTTGCCACTTTTGCTTATGTAGGAACAAGTAATTTGTTATTTATGCTTTGTGATATTGTGCGTTGTGGTTAGAGAAACAGTGCTGAAAGCTGCACCCCCCCCACCCTGGCCCTCCACGTAGCGTTCGTCCTTGTGGCTTCTCCCTGTCCCCAGTCTTGCCCAAGTCCCTGACCTAATGCATGCTGAGACAGCACTGCCTGCCTCCGCTTTATCTGGGATAGGGAAGTGGGGGGTGGGGTTGCTCTGGTTATTCCCGCTGCCATTTCCATGTGCCCGCCACTCCCTAACTTCAGCCTGGCCCTGCCCCCACTTCTGATGGAGGAGCTGGAGTCCAGGCAAGTAGGCCGGAGAGTGCGGGGGTCGATGGTCTGAGGTGGTCGGGTGGGTTGAGGGTGAGTGCCAGACTTTGGGGAAGTGGTACAGGGCTGGAGGGGACAGGGTTGGTATTAGATGTGTTGTTCTGGGATTGGGATGCAGAGCTGGATGCCAACACGAAGTGTGGCTCTAAGTGCCACAGTGCTGTGTTTGTGCCTCTGGCTTAGTCGGAATGGTATAGTCCATACTCAAGATGCCAAGGCTCTGGAGAGGAGACATTCCACAGCTATCTTTTCAGAAAGGACTGTGGTCAGCTGTGTGGGGAATGTTCGATTCTTTGTAAGAAAAGCGTCTAAAGACAATTGTCCGAGACTCATGGGTGTCGGGGGTGAGGGTGGTACCTTCTACTCATGTCCTAGTTGAGAAGCAGAGCCCAAGCCAAGGGTGAAGCTAACACTCCCTCATTTAGCACGAGTTTAAAGAGCTCTAAACCGTGCTGTTCTCACTTGGCCTGGTGTGGGTGCTGCAGGCAGAGGTCTGAGCCTCATGCCTGATTCCACTCTGGATGACTGCAGAAGCAGGAGGTTCATTAGTGCTGGCTTGGGCAGTGACGGCGGCGCGTCATTTCTGTGCACGTGGAGCTTAAATACATCTGAAATGATACCGCTCTGCACTGGCAGAGGTAAAATTCTTATGCAATCTGGAACAAGAGGCACTCGCTCTCTGGGGTATTTGCTCATGGCACTTAATGTCAATGGATTTTACCAGAAGCGTAGTATTCAAGGGTCGTCTCTAGGGTATTGATGGCACTCCACCTTTGGAACTTGGACACCTGCCAGAGAAGCTTCCAACAATCCCCTAACTTCTACAAGAAGGAACCTCTTTTTTTTTCTTCTCCCTCCCAATTCTCAGATGTTGCCATGGGATCTGAGGACTTTTTTTAAGTGCCCTCCAGTGTTTGTGACTGTCTGAATGCAGAGTCAGCCATCTCAGCCCCTAGGCAGCCCTCTCCCATGATAGATGGGGCAGATGAAGCCCAAGGAAAAGTAGATTGTCTCAGGAGTCAGCAAAGACGCCAGCACCCCAGCTGCGAGTCTCATGCTTGTTTCCTAATGGTCTATTCTGTTGGGATGCTGGTACCTGAGGATGTAGCAGGTGTATAGCCTATAACAGATACTAATTAGTAGTGTGCAAAGGGCTCTGTGCTCTCTGTTTATCCACTGAAAAGCCACATTCTATATTTCTGTCTTGTATTTCTATTTGATTCCAAAGTAAGTAGAAAGTGAAAGATCTAGTAAGTAGATTGCAGAGATGGTAGGGTCCTTTCCCCGGTACTCTTATTTCATGTAAGTAACAGTACTGGCAGCTAGGGTTTTGAGCTTGCCTGTCCTATGGGGATGCAGATTGGGTTTCCCATAGCCATTTCCCTGTTTCTTAGATTCAGTAGGATTTAGAAGACCCCTGGGTGAAATTTCTCCGTGCCTCTGTTTCCCAGAAAGCTGCAGGTTTCATAGCCACCCTCCATCAGAACCCCAGGCTCCAGTGTTATTGACAATTCTTTTCCTGGTCTTGTCCCCTTGAGAATCTCTCCCGGGAATCTGAAACAGCAAAGGATCATCCTGATCAGAACAAGAGTTCTGTCCTTGGCAGTCCTTTAAATGGCCAGATTTTCTTTAGATTCATTAAGCATCATCTCCCTGGGGAGAAAGAGCCAAACCTTGAGGATCCACTAATGGGAAGTGTTGGCAAATCTCATTAGTGCCCTTGCTCAGTTCAAAGCAGAGCCAGCTGCGAGGCCAGGCCTTCTGAACGGGGCAGAGAAGGAAGCATCCGCTGCACCTGAATACAATCGTCTTAGTACTGTGTCCCGAGAAGGCAGATGCGAAGGCCTGCAGGAGCCTTGGTGAGCCTCGGCAACATGGAAATTTCTAGAAAATGCTGCTTTTCAAAAGAGGGGAGAAAGAACAATGGAGGTTTCTTTTCTTCCATCCCTCTCCCACCCCCACATCCCACCCACCCAGGTTCTTTGTCAACACCATGGTTCGTCTCCAAAAAAAACATCTTCCCTATGCACTGACTTGGTTCCAGGTGACCAAACTCATTCATTCCCTTTCTTGAGAGCTTTCTAAAATCCTCTCGATCCCCTTCCTAAGCACAAGAACCATGTGTATGTGAACCCTGGCCTTCTAACTATTTTCTTGAAGCTAGAGTCCTGGATATAATTGCCCCATCTTTCCCCACTGATATCACCTCTGTTCAAGGGTTACACACCAGGAAAGGGCCTGTAAACACCACGGGCATAGAGCCTATTGTGTGTGCCATGACTGACCCTGTACCACAAGAAGGATATGAATAGATGAAGTGTCCACTGTGAACACCAACCTTGGCTTTATATGGTTGTCAGAAGAGCACTACTATTAGTCACTCAACAAACATTTAACCCCTTCCAAGAAAGACTCGGGGATTTTATGGGTGTCCATTGAGAATAAGAAGAGAATTGAAAGATGGAGAAGCTGGTACCCAGATATGAGAAGCCAAGCTTTATTACAACCAGCTCACAAACAGCAATGGAGTTCTACTTTCTATGTCTTGTTGCACTGATTATTCAGGAAAGTAGAAGGAAAGATTATGGGTTGGGGTGGGGCGTCATATGGTGATGGTCTAGTCAATATATAAGCTTTTGTATTTTATTTTTTAATTGATTTTGAGGCAGAGTCTTGCTAGGTAGTCCTAAGTGGCCTGAAAGTTGCTATATAGACTGAACTGTCCCCAAAATTCTCCCGCTTCTGTTTCCCAGATGTTAGGATTACAACACGTACCCCACCATACCCGGCTACTTTTGTTTTTTAAAAGATATGGGTAAAGCTGGGTGTGATGCCACATACCTACAATCCTAGCACCGAGGAGGCAGAAGCACGAGAGAGTGACTGCAGGTTCGAGGCCAGCCTGGTCAATATAGTCAGCTCCATGCCAACTAGGGCCATATAGCAAGACCCTGTCTCAAAGCAATCAAATCGAAGTTAGAAAAATGTACTGTGTGGGGCCTATGTAAGTTCTCAAAATAGAAATGGAGGGCAGTTTATCTGCACGGACGCTGTGGGAAGTGAGAGTGTCTTTCCTACGTTTTGCACTGGACGTGGGGCTCAGAGTGGTGCCTGAAGTAGAGAGAGAAGACCCCAGGGCTGGTGACCTGTCTCCTCTTGGCCACTTTCCCAGCCTTACAATTCTAGGTGCCCAATTGTTCATGCCGGGCTTCTTCATCTTGAGTTGAATGTGGAAAGGGGCATCTCCAGTCCTGACCGCCCATTGTCCACTGTCAATTTGTAGTAATGCCCCTCTCTTTTTCTTTGTCCCTCCCTCTCTCTGTCTCCGGCCTCCTGCTCTCTGCAGGTTCACCTGCTGAAGGATCAGTTGGCTGCTGAGGCTGCGGCCCGGCTGGAGGCCCAGGCGCGAGTGCACCAGCTCCTGCTGCAGAACAAGGACCTGCTCCAGCACATCTCTCTGCTGGTCAAGCAAGTGCAGGAGCTGGAGCTGAAGCTCTCAGGACAGAATGCCAGTAAGCTGGGGACCCGTCTAGCCTCGCTCTTCGTAAAATAAGTTGTTTTCAGGAACCGGGGATGCTGGCTTGGAGCCTTGATGGCTCCCTTAGAGTTCAACAGAACCCAGGCTTCATTGTTACTCGTCCACACGTTTCATAAATTATAGAATTACAGGGCCAGAGTCCATGTTGGTTGCCTTCTATCCACTACCCAGACTTGACCTTGAAGGTCCCTAGGAGACACTAGTACATATCTGCCCACTCTCTCCTTATAGAAAACTTGGTCACTTTATATTCCAAGAAAGCCCATTCTTTCTCAGAGAGATTTTTCCCAATGAAAATGTACTGAGCCCATATGTTGTATCATGTTGTGAACTCTGTGGGTTCCCCCAAACTCTTGAATAGCTGGTTCTCTGCACTATGTGTCTCACGACTCTGTTGCCCAGAGAAATGTATGTCCATTTACCTGATAAGGCAGCTGAGTAACTGTGGCCGTAACTAGACTCTATGCATAGCCCCTGGTCTGAGATGCTTTGCTACCTGTATACCAGACTCCTCCAAGCTGAACTGGGAAGCAATAGGCAGTCTAGTTCCTGGCCTTTATCATAAACTTGCCTTTGAGTGGGTTCTAGGCATGCATGAAGCCTCTGTTGATGGTGTGCTGGCAAGTGCCTACCAATCAGCTATTACACAAAGAATTGTGATCGAATTCTTTAATGTGTAAGCTCCTTTATTCTTTGATAGTAAACACCATCCTGACCACTGCACAACTGAGGAGACACACTCAAGAGAGGTTTAATAAGTAGCTCAGTCACACAACTAGCAAACAGTGAGTGGAGCCTAGACTCACACTCAAGATTTCACTGCGAATCTGATGTTTTTCTAGCTCTAAAGCTACAGCTCACAGCTATCTCATAGTCCAGCCCATGGGGACTTCTCATCAGTGGTCAGAGTCAGGGCTGAGGGTCTAAAATGTGTGTAGCCCACTCTGGTGTCCAGATTCTCTTGTCAGGTTCCACTGTTATCCCATACTTGGAATGTGGATGAGTTGGTACCTTTTCCCCCATCACAAATCCGCTATGTGACATTCAGCATCCTTCCCAACTCTCTGAAAGCTGTCCCTAGCCCCACCCCACCCAGCAGCCAAGTGCATCTGATGTTTGCAAGGGTGGAAGAGAAAAAGTGCTGGGTTAAGCTGTAAAATCTCTCAGGGATGCTGCCGAGTCAGTCAAAGGACCCTTTCAGGGACTGGAGTTGTCAGAACCAAGCCTTCCCCAGCCGCAAAGGTTAATAAATGAGTTCCCCTTTGAAGCCTTGCCTAACACTGCCTCTCCTTGTCCCTTGTCTCCCTTCAGTGGGCTCCCAGGACAGCTTGCTGGAGATCACCTTCCGCTCAGGTGCCCTGCCTGTGCTCTGTGAACCCACCACCCCTAAGCCAGAAGACCTCCACTCTCCGCTGCTCGGTGCCAGCTTGGCTGACTTTGCCCATCCAGCGGGCAGCCCCTTAGGTAGGCGTGACTGTTTGGTGAAGCTGGAGTGCTTTCGTTTCCTCCCACCTGAGGATACCCGGCCGATGGCGCAGGGTGAGCCGCTCCTGGGTGGCCTGGAGCTCATCAAGTTCCGAGAGTCAGGCATCGCCTCAGAGTATGAGTCCAACACTGACGAAAGCGAGGAGCGTGACTCGTGGTCCCAGGAGGAGCTGCCACGCCTGCTCAATGTCCTACAGCGGCAAGAGTTGGGTGACAGTTTGGATGATGAGATCGCCGTGTAGGTGCAGGGCAAGGAGCTGGCGGAGGTGGCAGCATGATGCCAAGGGGGTCAAGTCTGCCTGTTCCGTGGCAGGGGATGCCCAGGGAAGGCGTGAGAATAACACCCAGGGCAGAAAGAGTAGGGCTTCAGAAGAAGGTCAGGATTTTGCTTTGGAAGGTAAATCGGGGAAGAAATTGGATTCCCAGAGACAGGAATCAGCGCCTGCATAATGCTAGCGACTGAAGGGGTGGAAGCAGGGCTTCCCAGAACCTAGGGCCTTGGGACAAGGTCCGTCTTCAGAACCATAGTTCCGGAAGGCCTGCTGCTACCGCTATTACTATAGTCAGGTTCTACTCAATCTATCCGGTGACGCTCACACTCTCCTGTCTCTGTGGTGCAGACCAGAAAGGGAAGCCATTGGTACCTTCTCAGGTACTTTGTTTTTGGATATCAGGATGCTACAAGTTGCCTAACCTTCCCTTGAGCTATAGGAGGATTCCCTCCCAGGCCCTGGCTGAGACCTTAGAGGCTGGATGCCCTGGGCTCCTGAGAAAGTGAGGTTACGCCTGAGTCTGAAGTTGAGGGGAGTCACAAGTCAGAAAGGCTAACTAGGAGTTTTCTCTAGCTGGGTGTTGGCTGTTGCCTCTGAGGAAGCTGGGCGTTTTAAGACAGTTCAGGACCCTGCTGGGAGAGTCCAGGGGTAGAATAGCTCATTGCTGCTGCAGCTCACTTAGGTCTGATTCTTCAGTTTGGAAACCCTGCCCCAACCCATTTCCTGCTTACAGCCCAGCTCATATCCATAAGGCCAAGAACTACCCTAACACCCCTTTGTGACAGTGCTACGCCTTTGTGCAAGTCTCCGAGCCCAGATTCCTCTTGCCTTACCTCAGTACCTGTCCCCTCCACTGGGCTGTACTGGTCAGTATTTACTGCGGCGGGGGCGGGGGGGGGGGGAGAAAAAGAAAAGAAACGGATGCAAGCTGATGGCTGAGATTATCTGCCCTTCAGAATCACTGCCACTTCGATCAGGGACCACAGACATGGCACCCCAGCCCATCTGTCTGCCAGTGCGTGCCTTGGGCACAGGTGTTAGAAGTGCAGCTTTAATCTCTCACCACCTAGGCCCTGCCTAGGGATCTCCACTCAGTAATGGGCTGGTTGTGCTCGTGAGAAATCCCCCCCCCTCCATAAGACCCTAACTGATTCATAGATTTTTTCCAACTCCTGAAAAGATAGCTGAGACATGTTCAAAGTCATATGATTGGCAGCGGGGGGTGGGGGTAGAGGTGGAAGAGTAAGGTTGGGTGGGGGGGGGGTCGTTCATTTTCATCCTGGACAAGCGTAGGCTGAACTGCAGTGTTATCAGACCAACAGTTAATAAGAATGGAGTTGCCCAAATGGAGTTCTTCAGCCCCAGCTTTGCTTTGAAAAGTATCTGAATGCAAGCATGGCCCTTTCTTACAGCTACAGTGGCGTTTCTTTTAATTAAACAGTCAAGTTAAAGGAAATTAGCATAGCTTTACATTATTACTCCCGAGTGTATCAGGGTGTGTGTGTGTGTGTGTGTGTGTGTGTGTGTGTGTAAGAGAAGCAAGGTCATGCTTTTGAATTTGAGACGTGACTAGAAAGAACTCCAGAGTGTTGGGATGAACAATAGCATTGTTTCCTTTTCCCACCCTACATTTAGTTGAAGAGGTAAAATTCTGTTGATTTTCTAATTAACCATTGGAAGGAGGTACAGAAGGAAGAAAGAATTTGAGATGTGAGGTTCACAAAACCGAAGGAGTAGCTGGCAGGAATCAAGTTTGGCTGAGCCTGTCTAACTTACTCAATCCCAACCCAGGATTCCTTTAGTCTAGGACCTTTGGATCCAAGCTTTTGTGGAGCTGAGAGAGTGGGAGGATGTTCTGTTTCCTCATGGGCTACCCTGTGAGCGGGGGCTAAGGATAAAATCAGGGACAAATGGAGGTGAATGGACTGTGTGTGGATAGGGCTAGAGGAGAGTGAAGAAGTGTGAGAGGAGATGATGGTTTTTTTAAAAGCTTGGGAGAGGAAGAAATAGAAGAATTGGAGAGACTGTGAATGGATGGATGCTGACTTGAGACTCATGGAAGACTTTTGCCATTGGTTTCCGCCTTCTTTGACCCTTCCCTTTCCTTGATTATGACCTTCTCTGGAGAACTCATTCATGTGCTGGTATCCTCCCTCATAAGACCTAACCCTGTACACACTTGATATGTGGAAATGGGACACAAAGAGCGGATCTAGTGATCCTGTGGAGTCACCAGCCACCAACCCTCCATTTAGGCCAATGGACAGGACAGGCAATGTTGCAGACCTGATCTCCCAGCAGCATCCTCCGCCTTCCTTGCTTCTTGCTCTGCTAACTCAACTCTGCCTTTCTCCTTCCTTCTACTCTGCCCGCACTCTGTATGGAGGACACACGGACACCAGGGGTTCCTTATTGAAGCCTGCCCCAGGTGTCAGGGGCATACAAGGCTTTGCAGCTGCAGAGGCAGAACCGAATTTCTCTGCACAGGATGGACTGCCTATGGGAACGGAAAACTATATTCCTTATATTCCTGCTTATATTGATGCTGTCTGTAAAAACCTTTCTGAGCCTCGTTCCTCTCAGCTGACCTTGTTTATGAGTTGTATTTATTTAGACTCTGCTTGACTGCTTTCCCATTCCCTCATTCATCCCTGCTAGCCCTCTGCTTCCTGAAACTGTTGTGTGTCATTAACTGTTGGATCAGCTCTCTGGGAAACGATTCTGTTGATGTAAGTGCACTTACTCCCTGGATGTTGTCACTAGTTAGTGGCTTTTGCTAAATAAACCTTTCTTATTTCTAAAAGCTTTTCCGTTGTCTCTACTTGCTTCTTCTATTTAACCTGCTTCTTCTGTCCCCTTCCCTTGCACCCACTTCCTAAGCTAGGTGTCATCAGCTCTGGGACACGATATAGAAAGAATCCATATTTCCTGGAGGGGAGGAGCCAGATGGGTCCTTGGTTGCAGGGATTATGAGCCAGCCCTACTGGGTTAGACAGTCTGCTGCTGTTAACTGGAAACAATTTTGCTTCCTTGGGAGACATTTGACAGTGTCTCAATGCTTTATCATTGCTCATACCTATGGGATGTATGGTTTTGGCATATAGAGGGTGGAAATCAGAGATCCTACCATACATAGGACAGCCTTGACAAAGAATTATCTAGTCCAAGGCCATTAAAACAGAGATTTTAATCCCCCAGCCTCCACCCAGTTTTTCAGACTCTTATGACCCCAAGTCTTTTCAGACTCCAGATACCATTAGAGTATGAGGGTAGTGGTAGTGAATTTATTAAAACACTATGTCATT
The DNA here is from genome assembly GCF_982192425.1 of Myodes glareolus. Classification (NCBI taxonomy): domain Eukaryota; kingdom Metazoa; phylum Chordata; class Mammalia; order Rodentia; family Cricetidae; genus Myodes; species Myodes glareolus. The sequence continues at coordinate 24,670,826 of NC_142030.1, forward strand.
GTTTCTCCTGTATCTAAGATCGGGACTATGCAATTTTACTGACTCCCGAACTCTGAGATTGCTATTTGGTAGTTGCCCCAAAGTGCCCATTCCAACCAAGTGCCATGCAGAGAACAAAACAAGTTCCTCCTCTTGTCTTCCCAGAAGTATTGCAGCGACAAGGATTCACTGGTAAATCCTGGCATGTGGGAGTATGGGCCTCACGGTACAGCCTTTACTTTTCTGACTTCCAAACACTGGGACTTTTGGCTTTGTTGAAGGCAGGCAGCTGTTAAGTCTGGTGCTTGTCAGGCCCTGGCCAGAGGCAAGACCGGGAAGGCCATTAACCAGGTTTATGTGCCCTCTAGTCTCCTCTGACAGTGAAATGAACTGGGCTGTTTCCTCACCTGTATACTGGGATGGTGCCTGCCATATGCAGCTTTCATGAGAGCATATGAGATCACATTATAAAGACCTCAGCAGAGGTAGCTAACACCCCTCCAGGGGACAGTACAGCATCTTAGTGCGCTTCCTCCTTCCCACACCTGTGCTGGTAGGTACAGGAACTGCTGGGCACCTTTTCCTATATTCTAAAACTACATGGGGCTTGGTCCTAGGTTATGGAGTTATGATGCCTCTTGGTATATTAAATGCAAAATGTTCAAGGCACCTTCCTGTCCCTGAGTAGTAATGAGCGCAGGGTGTGGTCCCTTCTCTAGCCCTGATGGCCGGTCTTCCTCTTGGCTGTTTGGGTCCTGTAATGCAGAGGTCCCATGGCAAGTAACATGAAGTTGGCAGCAGATTAGGATTCATTTCCCCAGGCAGTGGTGAACCCAAGAGGCCTCTCCTGTGTATGCGTCTCACTGTACCTGCTAAGGAGCCCTATCAAAGGGACATGCCACATATGTACAACCACACATGTTAAGATGCCACCCTCCAGCACTTGGTGGCTTTTCCAGTTAAGAAACACAGCGTGGGTGCTAGAAAGGCTCACCAGCTACATATATCCCTTGGGGGATGGTATCCAAGGAGTGATGTCAGGGTTGCCTAGAGACCACCTGGCTTCTGAGTGGCCAGGCTGTGGCCTGAAAATCCCAGCTCTTGAGCCTGACAGTCAAGACTCTGTACTCTTGCTGAGAAGGGAGGGCACAGAGAAAACCGTGAAAAGCAGGGCTTGATGAAGGGTCAGGGTTGCCCTTACAGTGTGTTATGTGATGGGGGTTTGAGCACAGCATTTCTCATGCTGGGGAAACATAAGAATCATGCATGCTATTTTGACCACACAATGATAAACAGAAGCTGCTCTGCTAAACCATAAAGTCAGGCTCCAGGAAGGGTCTTCGTGTATCATGGGAGAAACAAAGGAGGGACCTACACACACTGACCCACTCCTCAGGGAGACAAGGACTAAAACAATACCCAGTCCCCAAAAGGAAATGCCCAGTCTTCTTTCTGTTTCAGATTGGCAGAGAGGGTGGCCCTGAAATGGAGGCAGGACTGTCCACCTGTTACATTGTACGGGGACCGAATATAGTGTTACCACATGGTTGCTTACCTATTTTGACATGACTGAAAACAGCCATGGAAATATATCCCCTGGGATAAGCATAATTCTGTCTGCTTTAGCAAGAGGTACTCACTCTGAGTCGTAGTCATGGGATATGAGGTGGAGATAGCCCATACTCCTTGTCTCTTTCCTGACTTATGCTCGGAGTCCTGTGGTCCTCTCCAGAGGTATAAGTCCCTCAAAAGGTTAATATCTAAGACACCTTTCAAACTACAGGAATTCTTTCTCTGCCCTTTGTCCTCAGTGTGGGCAAGGACTGGTCCTATAGACCAGCACCCTGGAGCAATGGTTTCTTTCCATCTGAATTGCTTCAGAGTCATCATGGAGGCTGGTTATGGCACAGCTGGTCAGAATCTTTCCCTGGAGTTTCTGACCAAGTAGGTCTGAGTGGGATTTAAGAATTGTTTCACTTACTGATTTCCAAAGGAGGCCGCTACTGCGCGTCAGGGTACCTTGCTTTCATGGCGGCTTAGAGGATACTCTCAAACTTCAAGTACATATAGTGTTTATCTGGGGGTGGGGGAAACAGAGGTGGGTCTGGTGTTGTTAGGCAATCACTAATTGAAGATGATGAAGATCCTCTGGGTACCAAAAAGAGCAGATGATGGTGACCAGACTTAACCAAAGAAGATTATGACTAACTTCAATTTATTGGTACCTCTCCAGAGGCACAAGTAGGCTTCATCCCTGTTTACCTAAGGTGTCAACAGACTACTTGAAGGCCTAGCAACTACCCAAGGAAAGCCTATCTCCTGACCGGGCCTTCTGCTCCTTGCCGCAGAGAGTTTTGAGCTTGCGGTAGTACACCTTGCAGCTGAAACCCTCCTTGAAGCCCCCCTTGATGTGGCTCTTGAGGGAGTGCAAAGTAGGGTACATGCGGCAGCAGGCCGCACACTTGTAGCCATTCTGTTGGGCCGGGTGCCACTTGGAAGCCATTAGGATATCCTGGGACGTAATAGACTCCAACCCATGCTTGGATTTCCTGTTGACCTCCCTAGGGAATGTGTTCTCTTGGGAGGAGGAAGATGAGCAGACACTGTCAGTCCCATCCTCAATAAGGCAGTTGTCCCCTCTGCCGTCTTCCCAGTCCACCTCTGGGAACCCATAGGCCTCCAGGTGGCTCTCTTTGTCTGTGCATACGAAGTAGCTGTAAGGGGAAAACCAGGGCCGGTAGATGGTGCAGTTTCGCCTCAGCTGCTCCCCATTCTGGCTGTCCCTCAAGTCTGCAAAGAAAAGGGCAGGGTCTGAGTTTGGTGCTGAGGGAAGACTGAAATGTCTGGAGGCACTCAGGGGAAGCAGACAGACAGGCAGCCCCGACCTCAGGAGACCTGTGCTCCACCTTGGTGATGGCTGAGAGACCTCAGGTGGTGAGGGGGTGGGAAGAACAGCCCAAGACATCCATTCCTGCTGCATTCTTTTCCCACTGGGGAAAATAGCCACTGGCTGTCTGGGCTGGAGACAGAGCCTGCCCTGTGTAGAGACCTCTTGACTTCTGACCTCTAAGGATAGGCAAGGACAGGTAGACAGACCTCCGACATCTTAGAATCTTTCTGCCACCAATGATTTGCCACCAACTTGTCCGGTCTCGGTACCCATTCTAATCCTTCCATAGACTGCTCAGACAGAAACTGGCTCTCCACATGAGCTTGGCAGAGAGGACTGGGGAGGTCAGAAGCCTTCATGGACCTATGGGCCTCTTCTAAAGGAGGTGTGGGGGCGGGGGGGGGGGGGAGAGAGCACATGGTGAGTGGACTTGCAGACACCCTTCCCTTTGGGGTTCGGCTCCTGTCACTTTGTAGCTTCCCACATGGCCCTGTCCTGAATTGGATAAGGCCTCATCTGGAGAGACCACACACCCCATGCCAGAGAGCATTGCTTTGATACTGCGGGGGCAGGGCCTGAGCTGGGCTAGACGCCTCAGCAGGTACCTCTGTCTTTGCAATGTCTGGGTTACAGAAGAAACAGTGGTGAACTGAGCAAAATTGACAGTCCTCTTTAGGGGAACTTCCAATATATACTTTAGAGGCTCACCTTCTGTGTGCTTGAGGATTTGAAAACTAATGCAAAACAGTGACCTCTGAACTCAAACAAGCTGGCCTGTTCTAGGTGGTATCCCAGGAAGTCATAGATGGGGAAGTTTCTTCAGACCTAAGAAACATACTTTGGAAACCAGAATATAAGTTTTGGCCAGGCCGGCAACATCATGTCTAGCATGATTAAAGCCTTGGTTTCAAACTTTATTACTGGACTTGTCTCAGATGACACGTTTTCTCCTTGGTCCACACCTCACCTAATGTTCCTGCTTATCACATGTAGCCTAACTGCCAAGTGCGCATGAAGCTCTTGGTTTGACCTCCACTAGGTAGGTCTGGGAGAAAGTGGCTCTGCCTTGAACACGTGGCAGTGGCTGAGCTTTGAGGAGACGGATTTTAAACTATTCTCTGTGGAGGCAAGTGGATGTTTAAGAGAACTCCCACAGCAGTACAGCTCAATTCCAGCAAGCATGGGAATCTTGCTAGAATCCCTAGAGAATCTTGTTCTGAATCACTGCACCTGGGATGGAGACCTGGGAAGCTGCCTTTCTCGGCTTCCAAGATACTCACACTGAAGAGCCAGGATCACACTTCGGTTGACAAGTTCTCATGCGTCTCCCTTTGTTTCTCCCTGCGCTCATCAGTTAGCCTACTATTTGCCACTAATGTTTTTTTCTCCAATTTAAGACCAAGTTAATGGGAGGGCCTGCCCTCTATATAGACAGATCACCCACTTGAGATTTTGTATAGAAGCTACCTCTAAGGGAAAGAAATATGACCACAAATGCTTTTGCCCTCTGTCCCTTGCCAGAGATTATGAATCAACAAGATTTACCAGGAATGCAGTCTTTTGAAAACTTATATTCTCCCCTGACATTACTTGGCTTTCTCAACCAATCATGATCCTATAGCATGACCTGACAGGATCATGTTTTTCAAACAAAACTCCAATGAGTTTAGTGAAGGGAATTCCACATCTTTATGGTCCTAGGGACTTGAGCATTTACCTGGCAAGCTGGTAGCAAGTGAGGACATGATATCAGGAAAAGTGCTCAGGGCAGAGGAAGAGATTCGCGGTCTAGAGATGCTGAGAAGTGAGAAACTCTCCATGTTCTGACCACCACGAGGTATGGCGGCCACACAGATGCTCCCCAGAAGCTAGTCAGATTGTCTAGGCAGTAAACATTCTGAAAGAAGCTGACATCACAAGGTCCCATGATTCCATTACGAGTTTAAAAGATAGATGTAGTGTTCTTGGATGCAAGACTTTGACCTTTTAAAAACTTAGCTATTTTTTTTTGTTTTCTTGTTTCTTTTTAACTTAAAATTTTTAATCGTTATACACAGGATTAGCTATCATTATAGAATTTTTTGAACAAAGTTGTATTTTAGTAGATTCTCCTCCCTTCTCCACCCCCTCTAACCACCCAACCTCCACAGCCTTCCCAACACCCTTCTGTTTTCACATACATGTGTCCATTTGTCCTCTCCACTTTCCTTAGCATCTCTTTTATTATTTCTGGGTCTCTTTTTCTAGTATTTTTTTTTGGTTCTTAACCACCCTGACACCCATCTATAAACATCACAAACTAGAATCTGCACCTAAAAAACGATGTCCAGTTTTTAATCTTTCTGAGTTGCGTCGCCTTGTTTAATATTATAATTTCCACGGGTGCTAGACTAATAAAACAGGGGACCTGGACATAAACTGGCAAAACTGTAGCCACCTAATTTTTGACAAAGGTGTCAAAAGCGTGCAATGGGGAAAAGACAAATGGTTCTAGCGAAACTGCATCTGTCTGCGAAGGAATACAGTCAGACCTCCTTCCTCCCGTGCAAAGGTGACTTCAGAGTAGATCAGAGACAATTACAACCCAGAAACGCTGTGATTGCTAGAGGAAACATAAATACACTTCAAGATTATAGCTATCATCGAGAGCTTTCTAAGCAGAACTCCAGTGACTCAGGAAATAGCCCCAGGATGGAACTGCATGAAATTAAAAAGTCACTGCTTTGCAAAAGAAACTCTCGATGGAGTGAACAGGTATCCACAGATGGAAGAAAGTCTCTGGCACCCATACTTCAGATGGGGGCTATTGGCCGGAATCTAGCTATCTGTCTTTCGTCCTTTCCTTTGCTTTCCTTTGCTTTCCTTTGCTTTCCTTTGCTTTCCTTTGCTTTCCTTTCCTTTCCTTTCCTTTCCTTTCCTTCCTTTCCTTTCCTTTCCTTCTTTCCTTTCCTTTCCTTTCCCTTTCTTTCCTTCTTTCTTTCTTTCTTTTTTCCTTCCTTCATTCCTTCTCTTCCTTTCCTTCTTTTTCTCTTTCTTTCCTTCCTTCCTTCCTTCTCTTCCTTTCTTTTTCTATCTGTCTTCATTGTTGTTGTTGTTCTGTTTTTTGTTTGTTTTTGTCATTCCTCAGTGGCCCATCTTGGCTGAGAGTGCCCAGCCAGAAGAAAGACTATTGTAGAGCCGTGACAGTGGTGTCATTTGCCCCCTATTTTCTTTATGCGTGTCCCCGTTTCGGTGTTAACCTCCCCACGTGTTTCCACGTCTGGGACTCTCCGTCCTCAGGGAGTGACCACCTTGCTTTCCTTCTTTTTTGTTTTCCTAGCCTCTATCTCTACTCAGTGTTTTTGTTGTCTTGTTCTATTGGTTGTATTGTTTAGAACATGCTTTTTGATACACATTTGGGAAATAATTTTAATTTCTAAAATTTGCAAAACTTAAAATTAGTACAAAAACATCCATATGCTGTGTAGGTAGATTTTCCTGTTTTAACATTTTATCCCATTTGTGTTCAGTTCCCCTACCTGCCATAATTTGTGTGTATACACGTGTGTGTGCGCGTGTGTGTGTGTGTGCATGCGGGAGTGTATGCATGTGTGTGTGTTCGTGATTGGGGATGAAATCCAACGCTTTCTATATGCTGAGTAAGCAGTCTACCACTGAACAACATTCCCAGTCCTTAATATGTTTTGTTTATTTCTTTTCTGAACTATTTTGAGGTAAGTTATGCTATATATTTTTATTCCTAAACACTTCGACCTGTATTTCCTAAGGTTAGGAACCAGATATTGTTTCTAACTGCTGCTGCTCTTTTAGGCAAGTGGCTTCCTCCATCCTACTCCCCTCGTTGTAAGGCGGTGTGCTGATGAGACTGTGGACTCTAGGACCGCTTTGTCTCTCTCTGCCTTCCTTTCCTGTATAACAGCTTGGCGCCTTAGTAGGACGTAGAATAAGAGTAAAAGATAATTGTGACCCTTGGAAGAGAAGATTCAGGTGCCCCATTCTGGATCATCGAGGTCCATCAATTTAGATACACAGAATTGCTTTGGGTGTAAATGGCAATGTTTACACACTGACCACAAAAGAAAATCCCATCCTAAATTCCCAACTATGACCGTCTGTAGAAGCTGTCTGAGCATTTATTCCCAGCTACCTGAACATCTGAAGGAATGAGGGAACCTAATTTTCCTCCTGTCCCTCCCCATGGTTGGCTTAGACTGCTGGAATGTCGACAGTGTAAACCAAACTTTAATATTTTGGTGGCTCTGAAGTTGTTGACCATGTCATCTGGGTCACCATGGGGTCAGGTTACATGGTTTTGAATCCCCTTTTCCATCACAAAAGCCTCTGCCACTTGGCTTTTCTGCACTGTTTCTTCAGACTGAGTGAGAGTGTATGGATGGATGTCTTCCTGGCTACAATGTAGCAGTTTACATGTGAAAGGCGCATAGATGTGAGTTATATGCACAGGGTTCAAGTGACTTGGGAGTGTTTTTATTACAAACTAGGTACATAGAATTCTTGTAAAGGGGGCCCAATACGTCGGGAGGGAAGTTGGGAAGGCTGTAGTAGTGTCTTTGTTGTTTTGAAAACACGACCCTGTTTTGATTTAGCGACCAGAGAGTCTGTGGGAACTAGGACTTTCCATGGTTTGCTAAAAAGGTTTGTGGCATGGTCTTGTTCCTGTGTTGTTGCTGATGGCTCAAACAGGAGATACCTCTCTCACAGTGGTTGGTCACTACATAAATGTGTCTTTCTCTCATTTGTTCCCCACCTGCCTTTCGAGCCCTTTTCTCGGACAGGTAAGATCCCCTCTTCCTTGTGGATGATGTATTGCTTGACTATGTGCATGTAATGGGGTGTGACTGGGGGGGGCCTCCCCCGCTGGATCCAGTCATCTGCCATCCATGTTATTGTTCTCAGTCACCAAGACTGGGGCTGAAGGGATAGAGTGTGAGAGGGCCATTAGCTGGCTGTGGGGACGACAGAAGCCAGCTAGACAGAGAAGACAATGTTCCCAAGCCTGCACTCACAAGCGCCTGGAGCCGCTGCCACAGAGGGGCTTGAGTGCTTTCTGAGACTCTTCCCAAGTCTGGAGACAGCCTGAGCGACCGCTTCTATTATCAGCCCGTCATTGAGATGCAGGTTTCTTTTTTCATAATTTACATAAAAGGCAAATTCAATTAAACTAATTTATTAAATGCTTGTTGTTATGCAAGACCTTGTGGATAATGAAAGCACTCTAAGATCCTATAGCCCCTTTCAAGGGCATTTCCATTCGAGGAAAATTGAGGTAATGATAAAGAAATCATATAATAAATTCACTTTAAATAGCTGAGGAGTTTAGAATCTTTCACAGAGAAGTACAGAAAATCCAGATGGGGCATCATCTAAGTTGTTTGTTAAGGGTGTGCTTCAAAAGTATTACAAATCACACTGATGGGCAGTTTTAGGGTTTCCACCTTAAAAACTGGGTGTGTTTGCTCTAACAATATATAGAAACCACCAGAGAAATAGGAGGTCCGGGAGACAGTGGAGAACTTGCTGTTCCTATTACAACACCTATAGAACATTGCATACAATTCCTTTCTGTGCTCTGCACTTTCTGGATGGGGGCGGGGGAGAGGGATAGTGAAATTAGCTTCCAAATAACCTTGGCCAGCTTGTGGAGTGCCCGGGTAAATAAAATGAAAGGATTTAAGTCATGATAGGCAAATTAGGTCAAAGTGTATGACATGACAAGATACACTCTTAAGAAAATGGTCAGGAGCAGCTGTGGGGTAGGCTGAGAGCTGGGCCAGTGTACTGGGGGCACATCTGGAGTCCAAACAGCTGGGGACTTGTCTCAAATACCACCACACAGTAATTCCATCCTAGGAGCCCTGAGGAGCTGCCAGCCCATATTCCATGAGAAAATGTGTCCATGGTCAAGGCTACTCAGAGGTAAAGACCATGGAAGTCAACCATGGGTGAGAACTCCTCTCTTCTTCCCATGGCATTCTCCCTGCCACCCAGGGACCCTTCAAATACAAGTTATCTAGGTGACTGATCCAACTGGGGGGTCTGTCAACTCAAATCACAGAAAACAAAACATTCCCCCTGGTCTGAAACTCAGCAATTCAGGACAAATGAGACAGAACGTGAAGGCGTAGCCTCAGGCAATCTTAGGAAAGGCTTACTGAGATCGACCCTTAGCAGAATTATTGATAGTGACAGTCCAGGGACCACATGCAACCTCTCTTTGTCCAGTTAGACAATAAAGCTATAACAATAGTCATGGACAACTGAGGCTCCAAGTCTGACTCCTTTAATGACCTAGATGAATTTTCAGAGAGGATATGGATGCCTAGGTGTTAGCGTGTCCTGGGTTACTATTGCTGTGATGAAATACCGTGACCAAAGGCAAGTTGGGAAGGAAACGGTTTATTTAGCTTACACTTTCACATCCATAGACCATCACTGAAGGAAGTCAGAACAGGAGCCCAAACAGGGCAGGAACCTGGAAGCAGGAGCTGATACAGAGGCCGTGGAGGGATGCTGCTGGCTATGTTGCTCCCTGTGGCTTGCGACGCCTGCTTTTCCTAGAGAGCCCAGGACCACCAGCTCAGGGATGGCACCACCCACAATGGACTGGGCCCTCCTCCATCAGTCACTAATTAAGAAAGCGCTCTACAGGCTTGCTGAAGGTGTTGCCTTACGGAGATATTTTCTTAGTTGAGGCTCTCTCCTCTCTGATGGCTCTAGCCTCTGTTGAATTGACATAATATACAGCACCCAGTGTGAGAGCAGCATAGCAGAGAGCCTGGAGCTCTAACTGTCTCAACAACAGACCTCAGGGCTGCCGCCCTCTGACCCTTCCTCATGCTCCACTGGCCAAGTGGATTGGGGCAGTTCATTTGAGATACTCACTAGATACCTGCTGTGTACCAGGCCCACACTTGGTGTTGAGGATATAAATGCAAAGATACATAATGTGTGGCCTCAGCCTTGGGAATGTTTACCACCCAGTAAACTAACCCTCACGCCAACTGTTCAAGCCATTCAGAGGTCCCAAGAGGAACATCTCCCATAGCCATTCCATGACCCAAGTAGAGGACAGAGCCCAAGACTCTGGCTTAGAAGGCCTGAGTTCTGATCCCAGCCGATCAATAGGTAGTATCATGATGTTGGGCCGCCGTTACTACTCTGAGCCTCTCCCTAGTCTAATGAACTTCTTTAGTTGGTTTTCATGGGGACATTGGTCCTTCACTGAAAGCAAGGCCCTGATTGGCTGCCTGGACTCTGTGTCTACAAGTTTACCTACTCTCCCAAGTTCCACTTCAGGAGACCTTAGTTGCTGCTGGCCCGTTTTCCATGGGGAGAATGTGTCACACATGTGTCTTTCAGTACGCAGCTCCCGACACAGAACCTGCGCCCAGTGTCTGAGAAGAGAGTGTAGCAAGTTCTCGCCCCAGTGCAAACCAGTTGCCTTTCATGTCTCATCTTCATTCTCTCTCTGCTTCAAAGGGTCTGGCGACCCCAAGGCCAAAGAGGTCAAACCATGAGTCAAGGAAGCTGGTTTCAAGGAATATGCTTGACTCTTTATGACTGGAGTCAGTTACTGATTGACCAGGGTGGGGAACAACTGGAATTTTTGGTCTCATGTCCTATCACAAGAAACTACCCTGGAAAGTTTAAAGGCATCTTTATGAGAAACTTCCAAACTTCTGTGAGTTGATAAGCGTTGCGTGTATTATAAAAGAAGGAAAGCCGAGTAACAAAGATGAGAGTCCCACTCCCCTCCGCTTACATGTCTCTCTTTTTCTTTGTTCATAGTTGACCACAGCATGTTTGAGAATCTGAACACAGCTCTCACTCCAAAGCTTCAGTCCAGCCGTTCCTTCCCGCACCTGTCCAGATCTGTGGCCCCAAACTCCATCACCCCTGGCTCTGCAGAGCCAGGAGGACCAGGACTGAGGGTGGGCAGCAGTCAGCACCTTAAGAACCTGGGCAAAGCCATGGGGGCCAAGGTCAATGACCTCCTGCGAAGAAAGGAGTCCTCAAGCCTGGGCAATGTGGGTGTGACGGAGATTAACAAGACCGCTGGGGCCCAGCTGGCTGGTGGGGAAGATGTGGCCTGTGGAACCTGGTTGGAGGATGAAAGGTGAGGCCTCTCAGTCTCCCATTATCCCACTTGAAGGGGTAGGAACATGGACAGAAGGAGAACAGACCCAAGGAGGGGATGAGCAATTGGCAAGGAAAATTGAGATAGACCTGTGTTCTTAAGAGCCCACTTCAGCCTCTGTAACCAGAGAAGCACTTCCTGCCTGGGTGTTATGGCCTTAGCTCTGCTTCACACTGTAACCCAGGCTAGCCTGAAGCTCACTTTCTGGCCCAAACTGACCTCCAATTCATGGCAGTTCTCCTGTCTTGGCCTTCTTGGGATTATAGATGTGAGCCATCATGGCAGGTTTAGATATATTTTCACTTGCAGATTACTCCAGTTCAGAGAGATGGCTGTGCCTCTCAGTTAGTATTAATTTGAAGCCTGGTATTTCCCAGAAACTCCCCACATGAGTTCTGATGCCAGCTATTCCTGAGAACTGTTGTTATAGACTGAGTGCCTGATAGGAAGGGAGAAACCAGCTGCTACGGCTACTTCCGTTTCCACCTAACAGCTCCTTTCTGGGCCTTGGTATAACACCTATATCAAGAGCTCGTGTGCCCTTTCACTAGGCCCGAGGGCTGGGAACTTTATCAAGCCTCACAGAGGCAGCACTTTTTGTAGCTCTGAGCACTGCATGAGGAGGGAAGAGCCCTGTAGCTAATTATGCTGAAGTTGCCAAAATCTGCACTCTAAACCCAGAATGAGCACTCAACAGAGGAAACACACACTGGAGAAAGACGAGAGAGGCAAGCTGAAGAAACAGCCAGAGTAGAGACTTGAGAATGTGTATAGATCGGTGTCTCAGCCATCATAAAGCCTGGGTGTTTATTGTCATGGTCTTGCAGGTCTGTCCAAGAAGCCTTCCCTCTACTGGATCCTCCACCTCCCATAACCCGGAAGCGAACCCCTCGGGCCCTGAAGACCACCCAGGACATGCTGATCTCATCGCAGCCTGTCCTAAGCAGTCTCGAATATGGGACGGAATTGTCACCTGAGCAGGCCCAGGACTCTCCCCCCACTGCTGGGACTGTCTCTGCAGATACCTCACGGCCAGAGTCTATCAGTGAAGTGGGAGATAGGGGAGAGGCTCTGCCTAACGGGGAGGTGTCCCTGTTGGTGCCTGACCTGATACACAAGAGCAACCAGGAGGAATCCAAGCTGAAAGCGAGCGAGTGCAGAAAAGCCTCCTCCCCTGCTCCCATTGAGAGGAACGGCCTCAAACTCAGCTTGAGCCCCATCAGCCTGGCCGAGTCCTGGGAGAACAACAGCCCACCTCCACAGGCACGGACCTCCAGCCTTGACAATGAGGGTCTTCACCCAGACCTGCTGTCCTTCGAGTAGGGCATCTTGTCTTCCCTGCTGAACATGTTCCTCACTGTGTCCTCCACTGCACACAGGTCCTTTGTCCCAGCTCTGCCACGCCCTCATCTTCCTTGTGGAAGGCAGAGCAGAGCCCCCTCTCTACCCGAGGGGTTGCGGGACCAGATGGCCACAAGTAGTCCCAGTTAAGGAGTCTGCAGAATGGCAAAGGATGTGGGCGGCCTCTCCGAGCCTACTTCTCTGTAAGAGCTTCTGGCTGCTGCTGGGACTCATTCACTCTCAGGCTTGCCCCAGCTTCCTACTGAATTACAGGGCCACCAGCCTAGGAGGATGGGTCTGGCAGGAATTCTCTTTGCCTGTCAGATCAGATATGCTATCTGTTCTTTCATCCCCACCCCAATCCCTGATTCTGCCCCTTTCATCCGTAATGGTGCCAGGACTTGATGGCAATACTGCTAGGGAAGAATGGTAGGTTTGGCTTGATGATGGGATCAGGCCTGACTACAACCTTATCATAGAATAGCTCCTTCAGTCTCTAGGCCATCTGGACCCCTAGCCACCATCTTTCCTCTGTTTCTGGGTTAGGGCTAGAGGAGGTTCTTCCCAGGCTTGGGGCCTTGAGGACTACCTCACAGGTTGAACCTTGTCACCAGGGTCCCCAGGGTTTTCATCCAGTTAGATGTAGCCCCACCTCTCTGGATAGATACTTAGGAAAATGGTAGGGGCAGTTGTGCTGGGGTTTCTTACTGTGTGTGTGTGAAGATGGGGGTGGGCAGGCCCCTGCAGAAGCAGCAGAGAGTGTTCTGATGTTCAAAAGGAGAGCTTAGGAACATGGACTGGGCCTACAAGAGCCAAGAGCAGAGATCACAGAGAAGAGTGAAGTCAGGACTGAGAAGAGGATCACTGAGAATCAGGGCAGCTTCTCAGGCCACTCCACACCCAGGAGAAGGCAGTGCCGGGGCCTGGGAAGAGTGTGTGTGGGAGCCAGGGTGGAGCATGTGAGAGACTGGAATGTGCTGAGGGTTGTGGAGGCAAAGCAGATGCTGGTAAGTGAGTGTGCTGCTTCATGCTTGTGCTGAGGTTGCCTAAATTTCCTGCAGCCCCAGGCCTGCCCAGAGATACCCAAGCTGTTGTCCTCTATCCAAGTAAGAGCGATCTTCCTCTGCTTCTGCCCGCAGGATCTGGGTAAGGAACCAACAAGGCTTATCAACCCTTGACCAGCTCCTGCCTTCCAGGTTAACTTGCTTTGTATTCCTTTCTCCCTCCAGGGGCCCTATCGTGCTGTCTTCCCGTGGCCTGGAGGCTCTGTAGTAACCCCAGCCACAAGGGTCTTTGTAGCCAGAAGAGAACATCCCTATTCTTGAACAAGGAGGTCAGAGCCCCACAAGAAGGCTGGGGATGGTGCATCGAGCCAGGGCAGGCCATGTAGCAGTTTTCTCTACTCTCTGTGGTCCTCCCTTTTCCGCTTGCTTTGCTTCACATCTGTGAGATTGGACACATGGGTCTCACTTCCCAGTTCAACATCACCAATGGGCTGCCCTCCTCCCAACCAACAGAGATCTGAGCTAACTCCTGCAGAACCAGAAGAGGAGTCCTCAGCAGGATCCCTGGGATGAGGTTTCCCTTCTCAAATACTTGCTTACTACAGCTGTATGGCTTCAGCCATCTCTTCCCTCTGACCCATCCCATGCTCCCTACAAAGTCTTATCTTTTCCTCTCAGATAAGAACCCATGTAGCCAGGCATCTGAAGGCCCTGGTGGGGTTTACAGGACTGTTAACACATAAGTAGCACGTGTGCCTTGCTTCAAGAACATCCCAAAGTTGTGATATCTGACCCTGAAGTCAGAGAAGTCCTTAGAACTACCATTTGAGGACCTATGAATTTTCCCAGAATAATTTGTGATTATCCAAAACAGAGATATTTCAGGCTGTGGGGTGGGAAGTCTAAGCATGCGCCAGAAAGCAAGTCCAGTGTAATCTGAGCTCTCCATTCCAGAATCTTGGTTTGTTCCTCTGATGAGAAGCTCAGCCAGTAGCTGCCCAATGGAGCTGTTCCTCCCACGAAGTGATAAGGTTGCCTAAGACCAACAACATGAGGCTTGGCTTGCCTAAGCACTCAGGCTACTGCTGGAGTCCTGGCCCTCGGGCCCAGGATTAGCCCAGAGATCCTACCATATTGTCCCAAGACCCCTGTAAAGGAAACTTCCGAGAACTTTAGATGGTGTTTGATGTTGAATTAGGTGCCATGGATGTCTACACAACTCCTAGGGGCTTGGCCATCTCCCTGCTACAGAAGTGATGCTGCTACCTCAGGAGGTCATTTGAGACTGAGCCTTGTCTTAGATGCTGCAGATATGGCCTGGTGCTAGGGGCTACGTGCTTCCCAGGGACCGGCAGGAACAAATCCTCTTGAGGGCTTTGACTTACACCAGTTCTTCCATCTAGGGCCGCGACAGGCTCGCCAACCATCTCAGCAGTCTGGTCTGCAGCACGGCAGCCTTCACCATGCATCAAGATCCCCTGGTGGCTTAGTTTTTGCGTAGCTTGATCTGCATGGGGGTGAGGGTGGGCTAATGGAGAAGAAAGAAGGATATGATTTCTATATTTAAAGAAACTGGGGTCTTGGAGCCTTTTCTTCCACTTCTTTCAAGCCCCATCATATACCCCTATTCAGCCCATAACTTTACCCTGGTAGAGCGATCACAAAATAAGCTTCCAAAAGCCTGGAGAGAAGGTATCTCCTCCCCTGTCCCAGCCCACTCTTCTCTCTAGAAATGTATCTGTGAATGTTCTGTATCTGGGAGATATGAAGACATGTGTTTCGAATCCATCATCTTTTACAGAGCAGGGTTGGTCCCTGTTTGGAAGAACAAGATTATAGTTCTATTCTGGGTATTTTTTTAGAGAGTTCATATTTATATTTTTAGAGATTTTTGTCTTGTAGAAGGAAATTACATAATAAAATGGTAACGTGTTTTGCTGGCTTGTCTCTTTTCCTCCTGACTAGTGGAAAATTCTGGAGTCCTGGGCTCCTGGGGGCTCCCTGGGCAGGTGCAGAACCATGAAATTTTGCTTTGCAAACCTGCAAGATGGAGGGATGAGGGAAGCGATGATGAAGGAGGCTACTGCAAACAAACCTCCAGCTTGAGACTGTTAGAGTAACGAGGATGCGTTTAGTTCTGTGCCACTGATTGGCTGACTGCTGTAAGGGTCTCCACTGTGACTTTACTGGACCACAACATGATCTATACATGTCCAGCCCTTCTTGCAGGGAAGCTGTAAGGAAACTCAGATGCCCATTGAATCCTTCTTGAAGGTCTCACCCTAGGCTCTGCAGCCTGCTTTCATCTCAGAGGGATGGAGTGACATGTTTGTGTGCACACTCTCCACAGAGGCCAGAGCAGCTCCTCACAGGGTGTTAGTTAGCATCAGCAACTAGCAGAGAAATACTCAGAGCTGTCGACTTGGGGGAAATTGCTTTCCCATGGCTGCTCTGGACTTAGACGGCCCTTGGTGACATTTGCTGACGTCATGAACAAGAGCTGGGGTGGAGTCCCTGTGCCATTACTGCTGCCAGATGTCAAGGTTCAGAGGACTCATGCTCTAGAAGCAGTTCTCAACCTGTGGGTCGTGACTTTGGGGTTGAACAACCCTTTTCACAAGGGGTCACCTAAGACCAATAGAGAGCACAGATATTTCTATTATGATGCCTAATAGTTGCAAAATTAGAGTTATGAAGTAGCAATGAAAGTCATTTTATGGTTCCACACCATGAGGAACTGTGTTAAAGGGTCGCAGCATCAGGAAGGTTGGGAACCAGTGCTTTAGAGAGTCAAGCCTTTGATTTCCTCAGAAGGAAGACAGTAGAGAGGAAAAAGGGAAGGGAGGGAAAGGGGCTTCCACTGCGTTCACACATTACCAGAGGGAAAAGATAGAGGCCTTTTTGTCCAGACCTTTCATTCGCTGCCGTGACTAAACCCGGGTTTGGAGTCTATGGTCCAGTCTGTTGAGGCTCCCTGGTTCTATGTCAGGAGCATCTCTACATGAAGTGAAGGCTCTGACCTTTTCTGCATCTCATTGTGTTTTCTCAGAGGGAACAAAGAAGAGAAAAACTGAGTTTTCTAAGCGAGCTTGCTTGCCCCATTGTGGGGCACAGCTATATTATCCCAAGAAAACAGGGGTAACACAAAAACCAACCCAGCGGTATTCCATGCATGGGAAAATGCATTGAAAATGCTTACAATAGCAACATTTTTCTTTAAGCGTGTGCTCCGGTGACCATTCTTTAGGTGACCTCTCCCGTTGGATGGTTTTGGGATCTGCTTCTGTCATCAATTCAAGTGTGAAAGTTGCCTGTTATGAGCCCTTCTTTCCCACTGCTGTGCAAAGTTGTTGGGTTTCTTTGGTTTGGGTTGGGTTTTTGTGGTTGTTTTTTTGCCTATAGTCAAGTATGCAGAAATGGTTATGAAAAGGGTTTTGGGAAATTTTAAGTGTGGAAGTGGATGTGCACGTGACCCTTTTTCCATCCTATCTTCTAAGGTGAACCACTGGTCTAGAAACTACAGGGACAAAGACTGCACTTTTATCTGGACACGGATGCTAATGTCTTAGAGCACGGCAGAGCCACCAGCAGGCCAGTCATTTCGACTGTAGGAATGTCCGTTTCCTCCGGGTTTACAGCGATTGCTAAGGGACATGGTAGTCTACTGGAGGGCCCAAAGAACTCTTTGTTGTTCCCAGGGTCTGTGCAATGCTGGTGGGGAACCCCAGCTGATATTCAAATGCAATGGAATTAACACTTCTAAACAGCCCCAGATGCTGTCCCAAACTCAGAGAATTCCTTCTTGGTCAGTTTGTTCATCAATTTTGGAACCCCCCTGAGGTGTGGGGGTGCTAGGAATGCTCAGGAGAGTTGTAGGCTTCCACTGCCTCTTCGTTCCCTGCCATGCCACACCTCTGAGTTTCCCAATTTAGCCTGGCTGTAATGATTATCTCTAAGATTTTGACCCTTGGGATCCCTTAGATTCCCTCAGTAGTGGTCCCCAAACCCTCCCAGCCCCCGAGGTTTAGGGTGCCTCACAGGGAACACCCCCTACCATGGCTCTCCTGGAAGTAGGGACAAGTACAGATGGCTCCTATGGGCAGACTCTCTACCTCCCTAAGTACCAATGGCATGTCTGCTCTTCATCTCCCAAGAAAGCTTGCTTAGGAAACTCCCAGTTGTCCAGTGGAAGTCCTGTGGTGGTCTTCCTCCCCCCCACCCCCTGTGCAGAGAGCCTTCCTCTTTGCTGCCATCTGCACCGGGGGCACCTGGAAAGCCCAGACTTCCGACTAATGAGAAAATTCCTCCACTTTCCGTATCTAGGGACCGACCCTCCTGAGACACAAGGCTTTGTGTCCAGCTTATCTCCAGCTGCTGCCATGATGAATAGGCCAGCTCAGGGGAGCCTGGGGCAGCTCTGCCCCCAGGAAACTTGGTTATTAATACCGACAGGGAAACAGTCCTGAAGAAATATTTAAGGACCAACTCAAATACAGCAGACTGCATTCTCTCTCGTGGGAGTTGCTAAAGATTTATGTTGGTTGCATGGCACAGGAAACGTGGCTTGTGTTTTCCTTTGCTCTAGGAAAAGAAAAAGGCCTACAAATAAAACGTACCAACAAACTGTAGCTCCCCACCCCTTTGGACTGTTTCAACAGTGAGCTGTTTCCAGTGCCATCTGCTTAGCTACCTTCTTTCTTAAAACAGCCCTCCATTTGCCACCTTATCTCTCCTAAACTTGTGCTGCTTATGTAATTCTAGTTGGCTCGATCTGATGTTCGAGCACATCCAAGTGTTCAGCCCACACTGTGGGCCAACCCACAACTCCCAGGAGGTTTAGGATGGTCCCAACCACTGAAGGATAACAAAGGGAGCTTTGTGGACTTCTGTGGCCAAGGGAAGTAAATTCCACCAGCCCTGTGAAGGGCTCGAGACTCAAGCACCATTGATGAGCTCCCTATACCTGCAATGGGCAGACCCAGTCAGCTCATGGTTCTGGGTAAACTCTGTTCCAGTTAGTCTTGCTGGCCCCGCTCAGTCTCCGGTCCTCTGTCTGGAAGAGTCAGCAGAGCTGGAGAATGCTCTGGAGTCAGTGAGGTTTGTCTGGGAGCTGTATCATTTAGAGATGCGGTTTTAGTCTGTGGGGGTGGGGATGGGGTGACTGTGTGCATTACAGCTTAACGGGAAGAGGGGGCTCAGGGGCCTTGGCCAAGCCTTTATCAACCCGTGACTGTGGGTAGCAAATGCTGCGACCAGGCCTGGGCCCCTATTGTGAAGCCTGCGGTGAGCTGTCAGATGGTTCTCTGCCAGGCCCCAACCTAGCTCCGCTTCCAGGTTCTTATACCACCATTCCATCTCTTCCCCAGAACCTTCCTTTCCTGATCCGGTCAGGCTGTGGTAATTCATCCTTCACTTCTCCACTGGGGCTTTTCCCTTCCGCTAGGCTTCCTGCCCTGACAACACCCTGTTGCGCTTTGAATGTGAAATAATGTGTTCCAAGCCAGACTGATTTATCTTCCCAAATAGGACCAATAGCTGGGGACCCACGTATTCTAATATTTAAATGTGGAGAATATTTACATTCACAACACACGCCCTCTGACCCCCCCCCCCCCACATTTTTGATCATGTGTCTCCTGTGTGGTTTGCAGGGCAGTGGAGCCTTCTGTGCCTCTCTACAAGTCTCTGAGCACTTGGGGGCAAGCAGGGGTCATACCATCTTCATATATGACTCCTCAATTCCCACACAGCACCTGGCATGTTGCAGGGACCTGGGAAAGACATGCATGAAAGGAGCTAAACTCAAGGAATTTGTGGTTTGATCTGTGTGGGGCAGATGAGATGAACTTACCTGGGTTTAGAGTAGACTCATGCTGCTGCTTCAGGTTGGCTGTCTTCCTCAGTGTCTCTGTCTAGAGCAAGCCTTTCTGGGCCAGGTTGGTCACTGCGCAGTGGACTATGGGAGGCCATACTCAAAATGGAAACTGACCAATGGGCCAGTGAGGAGCTCATTTTTGTCCATCCAGAGCCTTCACTAACTCTGCTCCCTGGATGGACGGGTGCCACCTTGCCACAGGGTACCCAGAAACATACTGATACTCAGTCTAAGGCAGGAATGCTAGGTACCTATTGATGCCAGATAGATGCTTACCCCTGAGCTCCAGTTCTTAGTACTCCTCTTTGCCATTCTAGGCACTCATGGGAGATTCATCGTGTTCTCCAAAGCTTCTGAGGAGTCCAGCGATCGTTCTGATCAATTTGCACACACCATCTCATATGCTTTTCTCAGGAACACTGCATAGGCAATCTCAGGAAGCCCATTTTTCAGGCACGTAATCTTTTACCATGTTCAGAAAGATCCACACATGAATCTGTTAATTCTCATATCCTGAGAGGGGTATTTCAGCAACACTGCGGGATGGGGGAATGAACCTTACAACTGATGAAAAGCAGAATGAATCCCGAAGGCCGAGGCTTTCAGACTGGGGGATCGCTCCCCTACCCTGCCACCCACAGCTCTGTGTGCTTCCATCACACCAGCGAATAAGAAGTCCGGGAACTAGTCATGGCCCAGAAATATCTGTTTTAGTTTGACCTTTTCTAAGGATAAATGCAATTTCCCTGAACACTGAATATTCTATTTAGTATGGGAATTTAGAGACCCTCTCCTCTGCCCCTTGTTTTCCAGAAGAAGAATCAGCAGACCGCATTTTGAAACCAGAGCAAGGAAGAAGTCTCATAGAATTGCAGTGGTGGCGCATGCTTTATCCCTGTCCTGGAAGGCAGAGGTAGGCGGATCTCTGTGAGCTCGAGGCCAGCCTTCACTACAGAGTGAGTTCCAGGACAACTGGGGCTGTTACATAGAGAAACCCTGCCTTGATCCACCACCCCCCCCCAAAAAAAAAGAAAGAGAAAGAAAGAAAAAAAAAAGAAAGAAAGAGAAGGAAGGAAGGAAGGAAGGAAGGAAGAAGAAGAAGAAGAAGAAGAAGAAGAAGAAGAAGAAGAAGAAGAAGAAGAAGAAGAAGAAGAAGAAGAAGAAGAAGAAGAAACCAAAGCAAACAAAAACAATCCCCACAATAACCCTTAGCAATAAGAGTCCTTATCCTTGTTTTCTGGTATCTCAGAGCTGCCATGTGGGTGTTGGGAATTGAACCCTGTCCTCTGGAAGAGCAGCCAGTGCTCTCAACTACTGAACCATCTCTCCCAAAACATTCCTTCTTAAGGGCATTAGTAAGAATCCACTCTGAAATGCCAGCGTTTCCACTTGTAGAAGAGTGGCGGGAATCGAGAGGCAGGGGTGCTTCTGTTACAAACTCGGAGACAGTTGGCTTATGCACTAATCTGGTTATTGACCCTGGAGTTATTCAACCGTGCTCTGAGTTCCGCTTGACAAATATCTGCCAAAGAAATCGTTCGGGTTTTGCAGCTACCATGGCTACTCAACAGTGCTTAACACAAAACAAAATGAAACAAAACAAAAATCCTGGTGGCACTCGTTTTCTCGGTGGCCGGCTGACCCCTTGTGGATCGATTTAGGATTGCAGCTTCTCGTCCCTTCCACAAAAGGAAGATTTTTCATGACAAAAATGGCATTAATAAATGCTGCCCTCTGCCTAGAGTTGTTAGATTTATGCTAAGCTCACTTGTCTTCACCTAAAATAAGTAGTTTGTGGAGAAAAAATAAAGGCGATGACACTCCCCAACTAGACATTCTAGATGGAGAGAGAGAATAATAGGGAAGACAGGTCTTTGAATAAAAGTGTAGGGCCTGGAACGGTCATGCTGTGCTATAATGCCTGCATAAGGCAATCTGGAGTTTGAGACCAGCTTGGGCTACCTAGCAAGTTCCAGGACAGCCTCAGTCACATAGTGATGACGTGTTGACGGAGACTAGAGTCTCCAAAACTATGAGATCCTGAGAATCAACGATGTAAAGTTAACAAAAACAAAACCAAACCAAACAGAAAGGGGGATAGAATATTTTTAAAGCATATTACAATTGGGCATATTACATGGAAATTTAAGATCATAAAGACAAACCATCCTTTAAATTTCCAGGAGAAAACTCAGCTGTGAAGGAGAATGCAGTTGACATGTGTTCTCAGAAAGATGCCCGTGCACCAAGGTAAAGAGGCTGATGACAGTGACTTCACCTCTTTACCTTGTGAGCTTTTAATCTGCTATTTGCTACTTGGTTCAACTATCACAATGTCGAAAAGTGTAATGTCTAAAAGACATTATAAAGCATTCAGGACCAAAGAAGGTTTACCACTCGAAGATCAGCTTTAATGAGAACACCAAAAATTCGCCAGGATACAAAAATCCCCTTGCAGTAAACACATTAGCAAAATATTAAAGTTAGAAGGACATTGTGTGCTTTGAGATCGCATAAGAGAAAAGAATGGGTAATTGGTTTAGAGGTTTTACTGTCATTTAAATGATAAAGGATACAAAATAAATTGGCATATTTTAGATAATATTAAGAAACCAGGCAGGATTGGTAATGGTCACAAGGAAAATACTACAGTATTACAGAGAAAAACAGAAATATTAGTCATAATGAGTTATGGGTAAACCAAAACACTCTATTAGTGTTTTCATATTAAAAGAAATAAACTTGATCTTCTCAATAGATAGCAGAAAAGGAGAGCATCTAAAAATAAAATGACAGTAAATAGGAAAACTTAAGTTGCCACCAATCTGAGGCTAGCCTGGGCTACATAGTGAATGTTAGATCAACCAGAGCTACATAGGAAGACTCTGACTCAAAATAAATATAAATGAATGGATAGATAAATAAAACAAATTCATAAATAAGTAAATCAGGAAATAGCAAATAATGAAGACAGTTTAGGTGCCCCCATAGATGGGAAGCCTATCAATAAAAAAAAAAATTTAGGGCTGGAGAGATGGCTCAGAGGTTAAGAACATTGTCTGCTCTTCCAAAGGTCCTGAGTTCAATTCCCAGCAACCACATGGTGGCTCACGACCATCTATAATGGGGTCTGGTGCCCTCTTCTGGCCTGCAGGCATACACACAGACAGAATATTGTATACATAATAAATAAATAAATATTTTTTAAAAAATCTGAAAACAGTAACAAAAGCAAAAAGAACAAAAATCTGGCTTTGAAAGGACTAAGATAAAACTGGTTAATATAAAAGAGAAAGACAGAACTCATAGACAGAGTAATGAAGAAGATATATCTGTAGCTGAAAAAGGAACATTAAAATAATAAAAAAGGGTATCATGTCAATAAAAAGGAAATGCCACTGGGTGATGGTAATGCACACCTTTAATTCCAGCACTCAGGAGGCAGAGACAGGGGGATCTCAGTGACTTCAAGACCAGCTTGGTCTACAGAGTGAGTTCCAGAACAGTCAGGACTGTTATACAGAGAAACTCTATCACACATACACACACAGAGAGAGAGAGAGAGAGAGAGAGAGAGAGAGAGAGAGAGAGAGAGAGAGAGAAGAAAGAAAGAAAGAAAGAGAGAGAGAGAGAGAGAGAGAGAGAGAGAGAGAGAGAAAGAAAGAAAGAAAGAAAAGAAAGAAAAAAGAAAAGAAAATGAAATGTCAATTATGGGAAAAATCACTGCAAAAACAAAAGACAACACTGGTAAAATAATTTAACAAACCAATAATTATTATTTAATTGGTAATAAAAAAGACTTCCCTTTATGAAAGGTTCACACTTAAATTTACGAGAAAATACTAATTTTTTTTATTTTTATTTGAGACAGGGTTCCTCTGTGTAGTCCTGGCTGTCCTGGAACTCACTCTGTAGACAAGGTTGCTCTCAAACTCAGAGTCTCCCTCCCGAGTGCTGAGACTAAAAGGTGTGTACTACCACTGCCTGGCTAAGAAAATACCAAACTTAAGAAAACAGTGAATCCTGACCTTTCAGAATTTTTTCCAAAAATAAGAAAAGGTTATTAACGAATCAATCCCACACCAGTTATGTTTTAAGGGGTTATTTATTTGGCGGGGGGTAAAACTTACATACACCATAAACCGTCAGGAAGGGAGCCTAGTCGCTGGAGCAGGAGCCGGGAGCAGCAGCTGAGACCGAGCACCGGAACCAAGAGCCGGAACCAAGAGAGCCTTATCCGGAACTGCTTCTCTTTTTAAGAGAGAAATATACCACGCCCCAGTGGGCTGGTATTTCAGCAGCTATTGGCTGACGGAGCGGAAGTCGCTCCCCGCTGCACTGTGGGCTCCTGCTTCAGTGATTATTGGTTGAGGCAGCGGAAGTTACTCCCACAACACCTCCCCCTTTTGTTTAAGTAAGAGAGTTCTAAGCCTACTACGAAATTATATACAGTAAGTACAAACCTACACAATTATATACAATAAATACAAATATCCTATTCTAACTAGCTTAAGTCTTGTATAAGAAATAACTTGGCCACGTCATAAAAGGAAAGTAACTACGTTTATATAATCTTCAATCCCATCAAAGATCTGAGAAGGGAAATAATGTTACCTAAGTAATTAGGAAGTGCAATCAAACTTCCAGAACATGTAACAAATCACAGAGACAACTGGCTACCTGGGCAATCACCCAAAATCACGTTTGCAGCGTTGAAGCAACCAACTTTGGCTAAGGCCTAACGTAACTGACATACCATTTTCAAAGGCAAGGAACTTTTCAAAACTATCTTATCCTGTCTTGGCAGGATATGACAGTCCTGTTTTATCCATTTACGGATACTCTGCAACTCTGTCAGTAGTTGAGGTATGGGCATTTCTTTACCCAAAGGCCAGTTCTACCAAGAAGAAAGGCTCCAGGTGGAGTGTCTTTGGTGCTCAACATTCTCTCGGGAATAGATCAGTGTTGCCAGGAAGGATTGTGTCTCCCTACCACAGAACTCTGAGTTAGATTAAAGGCCATTTTCTACAGCTCTTTGAAGAGGTTGAAGATTATCTATCTATACTGAATATAATCTCTATGTATCTAAAGAACCTGATTAGTCTCATTATAAATGACAAACTTAGATGACTATTGATCTATATTATTCTCAATATCTATCTAACTTAAAGACTGAAATAGTAAACAACTGTGCAATAAATGGGGACAATATGACCTCCAAATATAAACAATGTGCAAGTATACATTGCAATATGGTAAATATATATATCAATACATAAACAATATATAAGTATCTTAATCAGAGGTAGAAGTGTACAATGCAATATGGTAAAATATACATATATCAATACAATATATATATGTCAATACATAAAAATATTTTAAACAGAGGTAGAAGCATGCATGCCTAAAATAGTCAACATAATTTAAGTTTGTATCAATATATAAGAATCAATACCAATATATTTGTCTAAAAACAATAACTCACAAGTACAAAGCTATTATCCCATAATCCAATTATCCCTCTTTTTTTTTTTTTTTTTGGATTCCTGCACTTATAAAATTCCTCCCCCAACCCTCAACCCTATACTAATTATAACCAACCCCTAAATGATGTCCCTAAACCCAAGGACAAACTTTACTGGGAGAGGGGACGTCGTTCTCTAGAATTACTTCCAGCTGTCATGGGGGCGACGTTCTTTCTGGGGGATCCTGTGAAAGCAAAATGATGGTTAAATTTCAAGATCAATGTCTTTTAAAATTGCAAATAGTCTCTGAGTATTTTGTGGAGGACTGGCCAGAATGTTGTACAAGATGTGCATCATTTCAGCTAACCACGTTGGAATCGTCTTGTGCAGCTGGTACTCAAAACAGGTCTTGTAGTAGCGCTATCAGTATCATGATGTCATATCAACCAGGTGGAGTTGTTGTTATGGGGCCCCATCTTCTTCCTGGAAACTTCAAATGTCACTGCAGGAAAAACTTATTGTTCATTGTGGAAAAATTAAACATTAATCATATATATTAATCATATATTAATATCATATATTATATGATTATAATAATATATAATCGTATATTAATCATATAGACATATACAGACATACATATATTCAATGAAAGACATGATAGATATATTCACTGAAAGGTATGATAGATATGAAGAAAAGTAAAAATGTTTTCTAAACTCATATTTCTTTCTGTCCCATATCATGGCTCTTGACATGAGACAGAAACTCCAAAAATTCTGGGTTTTTCTTTTAACAACAGGCTTGGAATTAGAGAGGGACTGAGCCAGAGTCCAACTCTAAAACCAGCTCTATAAATTTAGAAATATGATTTAGTATATTTTACTTACAGAACCTATTCAGTTTTCTTGATAGTCCTTATTGTGCCATTATTTTCCATCTGTCAGTATTCAGATATCCAGGGTCCCTTGAACTTTTCAAAAATCAGTGTTTTCCTGTGGAGATAAGAACAGAACCCTGCCCCCATTCTATATGTTTTTCTTACCAACTATGAATATCATCATTGTGGATGAGCTGTCATTTCTCCTTTCCAAGAGGTTTCTCCTCTTCAAATCGAACCTTTATTAATTTTGATGGTATCCACAATTTTTCTTCTCCTGTGGAAACAAGAGCAAAACCCCTTCCCCAACGCAGCACATCTCCTGGCCTCCATTGAGAGGTCAGCACGTCTTTGAAATAAACAGGTTGGTTTAGTTCAGAAGTTTTTTCCATTATCCAATGCCTCTCTGCTGCTGTTGTTCCTTTCTCATTAGCATTAAGAAAATTCAAGGTTAATAAAGCATTATGCAATCTATTTCTGGGGGTATCTTTCGTCCCTTTCTGTTTGTTTAGCATATCCTTTATAGTACGATTTGATCTTTCTATAACGGCTTGACCTGTAGGATTGTATGGTATACCTGTAACATGCTTAATATTATAATAAGCAAAAAATCGTTTCATTTTCCTAGATACATAAGCTGGACCATTATCTGTTTTTATTTGTGCAGGTATACCCATAATGGCCATAACTTCTAATAAATGTGTGATTACTGAGTCAGCTTTTTCTGAGCTTAAAGCGGTTGCCCACTGAAAGCCTGAATAAGTGTCAATGGTGTGATGTACATATTTTAACTTGCCAAATTCTGGAAAGTGAAACACATCCATCTGCCAAATTTCATTCCTTTTAATACCCTTTGGATTAGTCCCTGCAGGCAATGGTGTTTGGTTATAAAAAGAGCAAGTAGGGCATTTCTTTACAATCTCCTTAGCTTGTTGCCATGTAATAGAAAACTCTTTTTTCAAGCCTTTGCTATTGACATGATGTTTTTTATGAAATTCAGATGCCTCCAGCACACTACCAATCAATAATTGATCAATATCTGCATTACCTTGTGCTAGAGGACCTGGCAGACCTGTATGGGATCGGATATGCGTTATATACATAGGGCAGAGCCTGTTTCTGATCATGTCTTGTACCTGGATAAACAATGAGGTCAGTTCTGTATCATCAGGTATAAATTCAGCAGTTTCAATATGCAAAATAACTCTTTCTGCATATTGTGAGTCAGTAATTATATTAAGAGGTTCTTTAAAATCCCTAAGCACCATAAGGATGGCATATAATTCTGCTTTCTGGACAGAATCATAAGGACTTTGTTCCACTTTACTCAATTCTTCTGATTTGTAACCTGCTTTCCCTGATTTATTAGCATCGGTATAAAATGTATGGGCTCCGGTTATTGGAGCATCACGGACAATTCGAGGGAGGATCCAAGAAGTTCTCTTTATAAAGTTAAGTCTCTTGCTTTTTGGGTAATTGTTATTGATTTCTCCCAAAAAATTAGCACAAGCTCTTTGCCATGGTTCATTGTCTTCCCACAACTTTTTTATCTCATCAGCAGTGAAAGGCACTATAATTTCTGATGGGTCTATACCTGCTAATTGACGAAGTCTCAATTTTCCTTTTATAATCAATTCAGAGACTTTTTCCACATAAGTTTTTAATTTTTTACTTGGTTTGTGTGGTAAAAAAATCCATTCTAAAATAGTATCTTCCCTCTGCATTAAAATTCCTGTAGGAGAAATTCTGGAAGGCAATATAACTAGAACGCAACTAAAATTTGGATCCACCCTATCTACATGTGCCTCCTGTAATTTTTCCTCAACCATCATCAGTTCCTTTTCTGCTTCAGCTGTTAACTCTCTGGGACTATTCAAATCTTTGTCACCATCTAAGGTTTTGTTTAAATGAATTATTAGATCAGGTGTTATCCCAACAGCTGGTCGTAGACTGGAAATGTCTCCTAATAATCTTTGAAAGTCGTTAAGCGTTCGTAACCGGTCTCTCCTGATTTGTGCCTTTTGAGTCTTAATTCTTTGTAAGCCTATTTTATAACCTAAATAATTAACAGAATCTCCTCTCTGAATTTTTTCAGGAGCAATTTGCAATCCCCATTTAGGTAATACTAGTTTTACTTCTTCAAACAGCCTTTCTAAGGTATCTTTGTTTTGATCAGATATCAGGATATCATCCATATAGTGGTATATTATGGACTTAGGAAATTGTTTGCGTATAATTTTCAATGGTTGGCTTACAAAATATTGGCACAGGGTGGGAGAGTTCAACATTCCCTGTGGGAGGACGGTCCACTGGTACCTCCTTGCAGGCTGAGAGTTATTATAGGTAGGCACTGTGAAGGCAAACTTTTCTCTATCTTTTTCTTGTAATGGTATAGTGAAGAAACAATCTTTCAGATCAATAACTATAAGAGGCCATCCCTTTGGTAACAGGGAGGGCAGAGGAATTCCAGATTGCAGAGGGCCCATAGGTTGAATAACCTTGTTGATAGCTCTAAGATCTGTCACCATTCTCCATTTACCAGATTTTTTCTTAACAACAAACACAGGAGAGTTCCAAGGGCTGGTAGATTCTTCTATATGTCCAGCATCTAATTGCTCTTGTACCAGCTGTTCTAAAGCCTGTAACTTTTCCTCAGCTAAAGGCCACTGTTTAGTCCATATTGGTTTCTCAGTCAACCATTGTAGAGGCATGGCTGTTGGTACCTCTGAAGGGCCATCAATTGTGTTGTGTTCTTGTATAGCTCTAATGGCTGGTTTCCGCCATCTGTAATATCTTGTAATATTGTCCTCAGAAATATGGGCTCTGGAAGCAGCAGGAATGTTAATTTGGGTATTCCATTGCTGCAATAGGTCACGGCCCCATAAATTCACTGCAATATTTGCTACATATGGCCTTAGTTTTCCTATTTGTCCGTCTGGACCTATACAATTGACCCATCTCATGCTTTGTCTTACTCGAGATAGGGTTCCAATTCCTAAGAACTGAATATCTACCTCCTGAAGAGGCCAATGCGGATGCCAAGACTCTGGTGTAATGATACTTACATCCGCACCTGTGTCCAGTAAGCCAGTAATAAGTTTGCCATTTACACACACTCTTAGCTGTGGCCTTTGTTCATTTATAGAAGTCTGCCAGAATATTCGTTTACTTTGTCCTCTTAGATTTCTTGATTCATTCACCACATTTAACTCATCCTTCAGGCCGTTATTGCTTTTAACAGCAGGCATGGGGCATTCTAATTTCCCTGAAGAGGCATGTTCTCTGCAGTGATCGGAAATGACTGGACCACATTTGCCATGGGGGCCTTCGAGAGGCCCCCTATTGAGTTTCCCGATGGCAACGGGTTGCCCTGTTTATCTCTTGTTGACCTACACTCATTCATCCAATGCCTGCCCTTTCCACATCTCCTACATAAACCTGAAGGCTGAGTCCTCCTATTCCTGTTATTCCTAGAAGAGGCATTATTCCTGGACTTCCATTGTCTGCAGTCCCTTTTCATGTGTCCCATTTTGCCACAATGAAAGCATTTTGTAATCTGATGTCTCCTTTTACCTTTGGAAATTGCTTCTTGTACCCATGTTTCATTGCCATAATCAAATGTATCAACATTCATTGTATGTAAAATCCATTCGTCCAAAGGCGCTGATCTGAGCTTTAAAGGCCCCAGGATCCTTTTGCATTCTACATTGGCATTCTCATAAGCCAAAGACTCAATTACTATATTTCTTGCTTCTGGATCAGGTATCCCTATTTGTACAGCCTTAGTTAGTCGTTGCAAAAAGTCACTAAAGGGTTCTCTCTGACCCTGTTTGACCCTGACATACGATTCTACTCTCTGACCTGAGTCTTGAACCCTGTCCCAGGCCCTTAGAGCTGCTGTAGCACATATGGATAAAATGTTTTCATCATAAAGAGCTTGTTCCTGAGGATCAGAGTAAGGTCCTTCCCCTAGAATTTGATCTAGAGAAACCTCAATTCCTTTCGCTGATTCTTGTTGTTGTAAAAGTCTGGCCTCTTGTTTGAATAGGCATTTGAAATGCCATAAAGGTCCATTCTCAAGGACAGCTGATGTGAGCTGGTTCCAATCTTTAGGGGTGGCCCTGTTGCTCAGAGCCCAGGATTTTAACATCTCACTAACAAAGGATGAATGTAGTCCATAATTCACAATTGCTTGTTTAAATTCTTTCAGATCATTCATACGTATAGGCTCCCATGTATGTTCTTTAACGACCTTAGGGTTTTTGGAGCCAGTTATCTTTTCTGATGTTATTACTGGAAAGGCAGGTATAACTCTATGTAGACTGAGAGTTTTTTGAGGTGAAGGTTGCCTTTCTACCTTTTGCTCCTGTTCATCAGAGTCTATGATTTCCTCAATCTTATTAAATCTGCTCACCATTGCCTTCTGTAAGTCCCGAATCTCCTGTCCAGTATTATGCTCCAAAGCCTTCATTAACGATTCTAAGGCATGGAGCTTGTCCGTCAGAGACACGATATCCTCCTTGGACATAATCCTCATGGCATGTACTGTGCCTTCTTGTATGGAAATCCTGTCAATTAATCTATCATACCCTTTTGATAAAGTCCGATTTTCACATTCAATGGTTATAATCCTCTCAGCTAATGTTTCAGCACTTACAGTCATGGACTGGAGGTTATGCGTCATTTTGGTTGTCCCCTCCTCCAGGGCAGTGACGCTCCCTTCTAAAGAAGCAATATCAGACTGTACCTTCTTGATATTTTGGCCAGTTGACCGAGTCATATCAAACAAAGATCTATTCTCCTCCTTGAGAACTCCAAACTCTGATCTAGTCTCCTGTTTGAAAACTCCAAACTCTGATCTAGTTTCCTCCTTGAAATCTCCAAACTCTTTTTTGAGGAGGTTGGTATCAGTCTGAATTGTTCTTAAGGTTTTAATCTCTGCCCTCAGCATTGTAGATTCAGTCTGTAAGGA
This sequence comes from Myodes glareolus, assembly GCF_982192425.1. Classification (NCBI taxonomy): domain Eukaryota; kingdom Metazoa; phylum Chordata; class Mammalia; order Rodentia; family Cricetidae; genus Myodes; species Myodes glareolus. The sequence goes on from NC_142030.1 coordinate 24,701,393, forward strand.
CTGTATCTTTCTTATAAAATAGCCAAACACCAGAAAAGCAACAGATCCCAGGAATAACAAAGTAAGAGGAATATCTGAGACATCCTTCAGAATATCCTCCATAGCGCAACTGAAAAAACCATTGAACTTTTGGATAGTAATATTTTCCGACATTTTCAATCAAAGGAAATTGTACTTGTATGTATGTATGTATGTATTTATTTTCAACCGAAAAGAAAAATCTTACCTGTAATGACCGTTGCCTGCCAGTAGGAGGTGGGGCGCACCTGAATCCACGTGGCAGTGGTGTTGATTGAGAAAGTAAACTCTAGAATATATACACTCAAATCCAGAGGTTAAATCCACAGATCACAAAAGGTCAGAGAGCTTCTAGTGGCCAAAAAACAAGGCAATAAACAAGGCCCTGCTGCTCTGTTCAACCGGATGCAGAGGGTCGTGACACAGCCACTGCGCTGTTGCTAAAGAGGCCTAGTGCTTTGGGCCCCATGTCCCTGTGCTGGGATTAAGGGTCAAGCTGCTTTCAGCACTCCTAATCAGTTATGGGTTTCAAACAGCTTGCAGGAACTTCAAAGGGAGCTTGCGCTGTGAGCTCTTTGACTCACGTTGCAAGGAGAAATTTAAAAATCCGTGCCGAACAGGGCAAAGTAAGCCGGCAGAGACTGTCGGGACCTGTGTATCCTGGGAGGCCGAGCTGGGGGTGGGGGGGTGGGGCGGTTCTTAAACCAAACGCTGGGTGCCAATTATTAACGAATCAATCCCACACCAGTTATGTTTTAAGGGGTTATTTATTTGGCGGGGGGTAAAACTTACATACACCATAAACCGTCAGGAAGGGAGCCTAGTCGCTGGAGCAGGAGCCGGGAGCAGCAGCTGAGACCGAGCACCGGAACCAAGAGCCGGAACCAAGAGAGCCTTATCCGGAACTGCTTCTCTTTTTAAGAGAGAAATATACCACGCCCCAGTGGGCTGGTATTTCAGCAGCTATTGGCTGACGGAGCGGAAGTCGCTCCCCGCTGCACTGTGGGCTCCTGCTTCAGTGATTATTGGTTGAGGCAGCGGAAGTTACTCCCACAACAAAAGGTAGAATACTTTAACTCATTTGTTTGCTGTATTATGGTTTGGACCTGAAACAATCTCATAGGCTCATATATTTTGTTGATTTATCTTTATCCTTTTAAGGTAATTTTTTTATGTGTATGGGTGTTTTTGCCTACATAAATGTCTGCATACCACATGCATGCAGACTGCCCATAAAGGCCAGAAGAAAGAAGTTTCCCTGGGAACTGGTGTTGCATACAGTTCTGAGCTGCAGTTTGAGTGCTGGGAATCAAACACAGGTCCTCTGGAAGAGTAGCCACGGACTTTAACCACTACACCATCTCTCCAGCCCCAAGCTCATGTGCCAGAACACCTGGTCCCCGGTTGGTATTACGATCCTGAGAGGTTGTAGGGCCTGGCTGGGGGAGTCTTTGAGGGTTATGGCTCAACTTTGCTTCTATTCCCCTTTTCTCTGAGGCCTGATCTGCCAAGTGTGAGTAGTCACCATGACATGCTCCTATTGCCCTGTCTTCCCCACTGTGACAGAATCAACTTCTAGAGTCACGAGCCAAAATAGTCCTTTACCCCTTAAGTTACTTCTGTCAGATATTTTGTCTTCCCAGCAACAAGAAAAGTAACAAATACAGTTTTATGAATTTTAATGTAAAACTCCTAGAAATTAACTCATTACATTTAATAGTTTATTAAAATATATCAAGTTAAGCAATGTAAGAATGGTATGACAACTATTTCACTCACTTTAGTGGCTAAATGCAGAAAAATAGCGCAATAAACTTCAAGTTTTTCCTGTAAATATCCTAAAATGGCTGTGATTAAATCTGTATATTAAAAACCTATAACAATATGCTCAAATTGGGAAGTTTTTTTTTCAGCATTCCTGTCTTAGAATCTTTTCTACTGCTGTGACAAAACACCATGGTCAAGGCAGCTTATGAAAGTGTTTAAATGAGCTTATGATGTCAGAAGGTTAGAGTTTGTGTTGGCAAATCAAAAATATAGTGGTGGGAGCAGCTAAGAGCTCACATCCTGAGCCACAAACAGGAAGAGAGCAAGCACACTGGGAATGACACAAGTCTTTTGAAACCTTAAAGCACACCCCTAGTGACAAACCTCCTCCAAAAAAGCCATGCCTCCTAATCTTTCCCAAACAATTTCACCAATGGGAAGCAAGAATGAAAATATATGAGCCTGTGGGACCCATTCCTATTCATACTACCACAGTTCCCCCAAACACTGAATGTAACACAAGAGTCCATTATCATGACTAGGGCTTAATGTATAGTAGGAACCTTAGCCAATGAAATAAACTCAAAAAGAGGACACATCTGTTTTGAAAAGAAAGAGAACAAAATGTTATTAAATACACCCTCAACAAAATTTGCACAGGCTGGGCAGTAGTATGCGTGTCTTTAATCCTAACACTCGGGAAGCAGAGGCAGGTGGATCTCTGTGAGTTGGAGGTAAGGCTGATCTACAAAGGTAGTACCAGGAGAATAGTAGGAGGAGATGCTTGTTTGTCCCAGCTGCCCAGAATCGAAATAACCACACAGGAACTGTATTCATTAAATCACAGCTTGGCCCATTAGCTGTAGGCAGTTTCTTTATTCATTAATGGCAATCACAACACACAGAGGGGACTCCTACATCACAGGGCAGCTAGGGTTGTTACACAGAGAAACCCTGTCTCAAAAATCCAAAAAGAAAAAAAGAAAAGAAAAGAAGGGGGGGGGGCGATTTACACAGGACAAACCCAGAGCCAATAGGTAAACTAGTAGATCTACTAAGAAAGTATCCTGGTACCATTGCAAACTAGTAGAAAAGTAATAAAATAGAAGTTGCAATTTATGGCAATTGAAAAGGATTAATACATTAATTAAGAATTAATTCTTGACCAGGTGGTGGTGGTGCATGCTTTTAACCCCAGCACTTGGGAGACAGAGGCAGGTGAATCTCTGTGAGTTCAAGGTTTACAAAGCAAATTTCCAGGACAGCCAAGCCACACAGAGAAACCCTGTCTTGAAATGCCAGAAAGAAAGAAAGAAAGAAAGAAAGAAAGAAAGAAAGAAAGAAGAATTAATTATTAATAAAATATACAAAACCTGTATGGTAAAATTTGGTACTTGTAGTTTCTTCTTTGGCACAGTGGCTGCACTTTAATCCACTGCTATTTCAGCCATTGTGACTCTGCAGGTACCGCCTGGCTTCTCCGGCAGTGGCTCCTGCTTCTCTGGCAGTGACTTGGTGTGAATTCTTTTCCCACATGCCCTGGTTTTGCCGCTGACGATAAAGGTAGCTTTAACTGAATCTCTATTGTTCTATTTATAAATAAAACCCCAGACTCAAAGGCTGGGGTGAAAACCTGCGAGCCTAGAGAGGCTGAGTAGCAACTAGCTAACCTTCTCTCCTTACTGGTATCTCCCAAAAAGCACATCCTTCTGCTCCACCAAAACAGAAACGGCTGCACCACTCAAAAGCCCTCCCCACTACTTTGGTGCGGGAGAATTGTCTGTAATCTGTCAATCATATTTTAAATAAATACTGATTGGCCATGCAGGAAGTATAGGCGGGAAAACCAGACAGGAAGTAGAGGTGATGCAATGAGAACAGGAGAATTCTGGGAAGCAGGAAGCGCCCTCTGCCATTCCTGCCCAGATCACTGAAGAAGCAACATGTGAGCTGACAGCTGAAAAAGGTACCAAGCCATATGGCTAACATAGATCAGAATAATGGGTTAAGATAAGTCATAAAAACTAATAAGTAGCCTGACCTAATGGGCCAATCAGTTTATAACCTAATATTGACTCCGTGTGATTTTATTTGGGGCTTGCTGGCTGTGGGGTACCCAGGCGGGACAGAAGCCCCAACAAGCAAGCCGGCCCTCATGTTACACCACTTCCAGTGCATCTTTTTCTCTCTCGCAGATGCCCTCTGATGCTCTCTGATGACTTTCTGCCAACTAGTTGCTAACTCAGCCTCCTGACCCAAGGTCCATTTTATTTAATTGGCACACATCACAGGCAAATGGTACAGGACAGCACAAGAGAGGAAGAAGAGAAGAGAGAGGAAACAAAAATAGAGCACAGGGTAACCAAGAGACTAAGGAGGAACCAGGAACCGAGTCCCCAGAGGCATAGCCACAGGGCTAAGTTTACAAGGGAAAGAGAAGCTGGGAGAGAGGAAGCCCAGGCCCTGGGCTGGAGAAGTTTAGGGTAGGGGGCAGGGTGAGAAGTGCTGGAAGGTACGCAAGTACTGTGTGAGACTTCCTCTCTTGGGTTGTCCTGTCCCATCCACCCCACATGGTGCACCTACCCCCTCCCATGGCCCTTTCAGTCCGCTGGCCCGGTTCTGCCTTGACCCTTCCAGATGACTCTAGCAGTTCTCTCCCTCATGTCTACAATAAAACCTTCTCTTTCACCATTACCTTGGAGTAGCCATGGCCTCATTTTCATTCACTGTGCAGCCCAGGCTGACCTCAAAGTGGCTAAGGTTTCAGATGAATGCACCCATACTTGGCTTCTAACCAGGCCTTAATTAATATTTTTTGTTTCTTTGTTTGTTTGTTTATTTCATGGGCGTTGGTGTTTGAACCGAGGTCTTGCACAGGCTAAGCAAGTGCTCCACCGTTGAGCTACATGTCCAGCTGTTGTTTAACATTTTGAACTAGCAGAAAAATTCAAGAGGCCTTCAAGTCAGCACATCCAACCCTTCAGAAAAATGTGTCCAGTCCATAATTCCTGTGTGCAGGGAAGGCGTGTCTCTGTGCATCATGTTCCCACAAGGGGGGCACAGTCATAGTTGGATGGCACTTAGAACACAAGCAGGAATAGGACCACCCATGCGAGAACATCTTTAAAATAGCCAACCACACATTTGTACACATGCACAATGGAATTAGAGCAATGAATTTATAGCATTCACGCACACACCAAGAAACGGACAATCCTGAAGGTCATTGTGTTAAGTGAAATTTATCAGATTCAGAAGGACAAACCACATTTTTCTCCTATGCAAAATGTAGATTTAAATTTATATATATATATATATATAAACATACATACATATGGAGGACATGAAAGTTCAGAAATCAGACTATGAGACAGGAGGAAGAGGTCTAAAATGGAAGCAAGAATGGAGAAGGCAAAGGAATATATGCAGAAGGGAGTCTCTGTGGGGACAGGAGGGTCCCAGCGAGCTGGGGAAAGTGGGGAAGTACAATGGAAGGTCAAGAATGAAGAAAGTACTGGCCACATGTGACCACGTGTGTCTGTAATCCCAGCACTTCGGAGGCTGAGACAGAAAGTTTGAGTTTGAGGCTAGCTTGGGCTAGACTGAGATTCTGTCTCAAAAAAAAAAAAGAAAAGAAAGAGAAAAGAAAGAAAAATAATGATTTAAGGCATAAAAAGGCCAGAATGAAACCCATCTCTCTGTATGCTAACCAAAAAATTAATAAAAAATAAATATTTTTTATCATATTTATCAGTTGGCAAAGTGATTGCTGCATATGTAGAATTGGGAATAATGAGGAAAAACTGTGGCCAGAGGAATGTCTGGCAGGAAGTCAGCCTAGCCCAAACTGAAGGGAAAGGGATCATGGGTGGGTCGCAACCCTCAGCAAGACCTAGACAGGTAGAGGACAAGTTTGCTTCTTCAGTATCCTTAGATCTTGAGTCCTCTGCTCAGACCCCAGCTCCACCCAGGACAACCAGGCTCAACAGAGGGTCCAGGTTAGTGTGTATCAATCACTCCACCACACCAGAAAGGGTGGTTTGTCCAAAGTCACACAACCGTGGGATGGGGACTCTGAAGTCATTGTAGAGCATTCTTCCCTCTCTATGAAGCAGCCCTTTCCATTGTCCTGTTAGATGTTGTCAACCCGGAAGCAGTGGCGGTGCCTCTGATCAGCTAGTCAGGAGACTGGATTCTGGCTGTCCAATCCCAAGATAGGAGAGTGACAGGTGAGTGGTGGCTTTGGAGCTTCTTGTGAGTGTGCCAGAAGGCCAGGATGTGGGAAGGGACTTCTCCAAGGCTTCAGTAGAGAAGATCCTGCTACCCAGATCAGAGGAGTCTCAAAGGCCCACTAGAAACTGGCACTTTCGATCAACACTTGCAGAGGTGGTGGCAGCGGAGAGCTCTACCACCTTTCCGTTAGCTTGTTTTCTCCTCTATTCTTGTTTTCAAGGCAAGACATCCACGTAGTCCTCGTTAGTGTTCTCTGGGGATAAGCAAAGGACAGCCATGAGATGTCGCACCCAGAAGTCCCACCAGCCAGCCCGACTCGAGGGAAAGAGCATCGTGAAAAAGCAGTGCTGATTCCACACCAAAGAGACATCGCCAAAGGCGGCAGTGGCACGAGGAATTTGGCTGCCCAAATAGGGTTTCTGTGTTTTTCTGGTTTTTTTGGTTTTGGTTTGTTTTGTTTGATAAGTGGAGCCTTAGTTTCTAGTACTCAATGTCTGCCTTCACCAGTGCAAATCCCATTAGCTCTGCACGGAGCTTATTCTAAGGAGATAGAGGAAGGGAAGGAAGAATTCAGGCCATGGGAAGGCATTTCTGCTTTGGTAGTTATGTACCTGGAGCACATTCTACCAGGTCTGATCACACTTGGAAAATTCCATGTACAGTTCTTGGGAAAGACCTCTCCCAAGCCCGTTCTCTACCAATTTCCAGGGATTGGGTAGCGTTTTATTACAGCTTAGACAATACTATTACCATCCCAGGCATCCTCAGCAACTCATCTTGATTTGCACAAGTATCTGACTTTGACACATTTATGCTTTCCTCTCCTTCCCCTTAACACTTTTGTGTGTACGTGTGTATGCATGGATACAGGTGTGTATGCACACGAGTGCCTGTGTGTGTGTGGCCAGAGGTTAGCCTTACATGTCGTTCTTCAGATGCCATCTACCTTATCTCTTGAAACAGGGTCTTCCCCTGGCTTGGAGCTCACCAGTTTGATGGTCATGGCACTCCATAGATCTACCTGTGTCTGCCTCTTCAGCCTTAGGATGACAAGCTTGTGCCACCATGTCCAGATTTTCAAAACGATCATTTCTAGGGATCCAACTCAGGGCCTCACACAATCAAGGCAAGCACTTTACCTGCCGGGCTATTTCTCAAGATCTTTTATACTTCCTAATTCTGTAAATTTTTGTGGAAAAGAGAAGTGGGGCTGTGTCTGTGGCTGGGTCTGTAGGAAATGATCAGATTATACCAATCACACAATCCCCCGGAATGAAGGTGGATAGATGGGAACAATAGTAGGGGACAGATTTTCTTTTCATCATTAAAATCCATGCTTCACCATTTTAGAGAAATGAGAAGCTTACCACGGCAGCTTAAAGAGCGACTTTGCTCAGACAGAATAGCATGGATAGGGATGCTCAGACTGAATACCATGGATAGGGATGCTCAGACTGAATACCATGGATAGGGATGCTCAGACTGAATACCATGGATAGGGATGCTCAGACTGAATACCATGGATAGGGATGCTCAGACAGAATAACATGGGTAGGGATGCTTCCAGGATCCCTAAGAACTCATGCCCTCTCACCCTTCCCTAGTTAGCCGACCTGCTGTCATCACCATTTCCACCCACGGACAACTGCAGTCCCTCTCGCACAGAATGAAACCACACACTTCGTCCTGAGGGTGGGACCAGAAATGTCTCTGGGTGTCTGTGTTTAATTCAAAATTCCCAGGAACGGGCAGATGCTAGATTCTCTCCAAATGGGCTGCAATGGGCAGATGACAAAGGTGAGGGTAAGCTTGGAATATAATCTGCGAGTTCTGTGAGTAGACTTTACTCACAGGTACTGAAGCCCCCCCGCCATGTATTGCAATGGCCTCATACTTTCAGGGATATATATGAAATAATTTGTTCCTGATCATTTTATAAATGAAAGCTTAGCAAAGATGGAGCAAAATGTAATAGGAGAAGTCTTAGTGGGTGATTTGATATGATTTTTTTTCAATGAAAACCTGCCCATCTGTGCATTTATGCCCATGAGTGGACTGCACATGGCCCGAGAATGAAGTCCATGTCTGCTTTTCGCTCAGGCCTTGCCTCTCGTTGCAGATTGTCCTAGCACAGACAACTCCATGTCTTGGCCACATTCAGGGCGAAAGATGCTGTTTCTCGGGATAGTGGAAATTGCACTTAGCAAGACAAAGCTCCTTAGAGGAATATCCTAGAGCAAGGCATCAATTTCCACTGACTCCACAGAGTACACTACAAGTGGACATGGGGTTCTGGGTCCCTCCTGACCCTTTGTCAGGGCTCTTACCATAGACATTTGGCTCTGACGTCACCCTTCTTCCTCTTGGGCAGAAGCTCTTTTTCCTTACTGGGTTTGACAGGTGAACCACCAGTCCTTGGCCTGGCTTTTCAAATTTGGAGATTAGTTCCTCTAGGTTTGGAAAGATCTGCTTTGGAGCCCCTTCCACAGTCTGCAAAGACATAAGAAAGGTCACTCGTCACTGTGCAGCTGTGGGTGACACGTGACACCTCTTGCAACAGTGGTTTTTAGGGTTCCTTTTGAGAGTTGAGTTGAGAAGCGGAAAGCAAGAGGCTAGCAGCTCAGGCCCGGTGCTCTCACAAGGGTCTTTCACAGAGAGGTTCCTCATTCTGGAAAGGAAGCTCATGCCCGAGCAACTCCGAATAAAGGGGAGTTCTACTTAAAAAAATCCTCAGCCACTGTGTTGAGTGAGCCTCCTCCTTGGCAATTCGTCCGGGGTGGTTCTTATTGTAGCTTCACTGGAGTTCCCTACCAGACTGTGCTGTGCTCCTGACCTTTGCTGGGTTAGGGAACTCCTGGGAGAAAACGCCAAATAATTGACCTATAAGAGCACGTGGGCTCTCCATAGGGTGCCAATAAAGAGAAACAAGTCCTAGTTTATACTGAGAGTAGGGTGTCAACGTGACTTAGTGAAATGGCAGACCCGTTTTCCAGTTAGCAACCAGAAAGAAAAAACAAAATCCACTTTTCTGATAGGACCTTAAAAACAAAAAGATTTTCTTTTGTTTTGCCCTTTTGTGTGTGGTTTCCTTGGTCATCACTGTGGTGATCTATGACCCGAGCATTGGCTAATAGATAGGGCTGGAAGGAGGTTTTCTGAAGCACATGCTTAGCCCCCACCGTAGAGATGCAAGTACTTTGGCGCGCTCCTATGAGAGCGTCGCTGAGGCCTGAAGCACTGCCTGCTACAGGTCTGTGAGGGTACAACCTTCCCTCAGCCAAATGCTTCTCTGGATCTGAATTATGTGCCGCATGGAGAGCTCTCCGGTTTGTTCAGAAACATGAACAAGAGGGACAAAGCAGGTTCTGAGGGAATATCCAGAATTCCCAAATGTATACAAGAAAAAAGCAAGAATGAGTTTCAAAATGGTCTACTTAATAGAAGGCATTTTATTTTGAGGTAATTACAGACAGACACAGGCAAATTGGAAAAATAGTAAAAGTAAAATTCCCATAAATTCTCAATTCATATACTACATAATAATATTTTATTTGTTTGCCTTTTTATTCTCTCTAAAATATATGGGCTATGTGTGTGTGTGTGTGTGTGTGTGTGTGTGTGTGTGTGTGTGTTTATTACTCTATTTTTGAAAAAAAAAAAGATTTCATGTAGTCCAAGCTGGCCTCAAGTGCACTACATAGCTGATGATGACCTTGAACTTCCGCACCTCCTGCTTCTACCTCTTAAGTGTTAGGATTACAGACATGAACCACCACAGCCAGTCTACATATGTATATTCTTTTTTAAGAATAGTTTTCAGGGCTGACCATTTGGTATTCAATAGCCAGTCTGGTGTGTGTGATGTTTCCCTTCAGAAGACCATTTCGCCCACCCTCAGCATCCTTCAGTTGCCTGTATTTTTTATGTATAATTGAGGCCTCATGAGTTTTCCACCATCCGCATTAGTGTGTCTATTGGTGTCATCCATATTCAGGTCATGTTAGTGAAAATTTATGGATACAAGTGGCATAATGCAATCTGAATAGATTATACTTAATGTGTTTAGGTGTGGGGTGTGCGTGTGTGTGTGTGTGTGTGTGTGTGTGTGTATGTGTGTGTGTGTAACAACAATGTAAAAAGAGGCCATGAAAGAGTAAAAGGGTCTGGAGGGAGGAAAGAGCAGGAACCATGATGCAATTAAAGTATGATCTCAAAAAAATATTCAAAAGCATTTGAAAAGTTGAAGGCATATTTCTTTAACTAATTCTAAGTACTTCAGTAATCCAAAAGGCAAAGACATTGCATAACCATATTATAATGATTAAAATGAGAAAATTAACTTTCATGAAGTGCTAGTTACTAATCTTGTTTGAATTTTGAAACTAATTCAAATTTTACCAATTGCCTCGAGGATGTCTTCCACAGCAAAAAAAAAGAAAAAAGGAGAAAAAGATGTTCAAGTATTTTAGGGGTCGCTGTATGTTTTAATCTCTTTCAAATATTCACAGTTACATGAGCATATTGAAGATATTTCTCAGAATGTATTTTAGGATCTTATGGTGGTAATTAAGAATTCCATTACATTTGCTATACTTAAGTTTCTTAAAGTGCATAACTAAATTAAAAGAAGCAAAGAGATTTCCCTGTTGAGTTCACAGGGAACCAGAGAAACTAAAGGAGTCCCTAAAACTTCCAGCTACTTAATGGCTCCTGTTCTATTTTCAGACAGCTGTGGATATGCTTGACTTTGGAACATCTGAGCTTCTGCCCACCTGCCTTCCCACTTCCGTCCTGGGCTATGGGTTAGTTTTATACAGCAGTTTTCAATGGTGTCCAGGTTCATGTGATTGACCTTAATGGGAGTGGGCTTGACTGCCTCTACAGTCTGGAGCAACAGCCAGGGTTACTAAAGCGTGGACCTCCACTCCAACACTGGCCTGTTTCTCTCAGAGACAGGTGACACTCACTGCTTATTGAACTTGGTGTGGTACTCCTGCTTGTGAAAACCTCCACGTGGTCACATCAAAGATTCGGAAGATGACCCCAGCTTCCCCCTAATTCCCACACTGTTGTGTGACAGTCCTTATGCATTCTTACCTGTATCTTGTAATATCCATATTTCTCTCTGAAGATTCGGTAGGTGTAGACAAACTTTTTAAACCTATGGAAAGATGAGTTCGTAAATACTGGTGTTCTTATATACAAAACTCCGTGATGTCTGTCTATACAGTTTAGACACAATGTGTTTTTCCGTCTTAGATCCTAAGAAAGAAACTGACCATTCCCAGACTCTCTCATTTGAATTTGAAAGAAAGAAGGGTTTGGAAACACAGAGCCTCTTAGAGATGACAGAGCATGAACTCTAGCAAAGCGAATGAGGAGGAAGAATTGAAGGCTCTTGCTGACATCTTGATCTTTGTCAGGAAGTGCAGCTACTTCATAATGAGAATCCCACTCTTCTGTCATTTCTCATCTCTTTCTCTAGCTCATTGAATTTTCCAACTCATCAATTTCTCCTCTCTTCTCTGTCCTCACCTATGTGCCCTCAACTCCTTTCTTGCTTGTTCTGGTTAATTTTTGGTCACCTTGACACAGCAAGGGTCGTCTGAACAGAGGAAACCTTAACTGAGAAAATGCTTTTATCAGATTGGCCTGTATGAACGTTGTGGGGCCTTTTCTTGATTAATGGTGGATGTAGGAGGGCAGACCCACTATGAGCTGTGCCTTCCCTGGGTAGGTCCTGTCATGTATAAAAAAGATAGCTGCAGTTGGTTTAAACACACAGAGGAGAAACAGGATAATTCCTTCTGCGATGGCAAAAGAAACTCCATTTATGTTAGCCATCCATCGTGGTCCTGACTAGCTCCATTTATGATGGTCATCCATCTTGGTCCTGGTTAGCTTGTCTCTGATGCTTGTCCCTGGAAGATAGTTCCCAGGAACCCTGGCTCAGTGACCCCCTACCCCAAAATGTACAGGCTCAGTGACCATCTACTTGTTATGATGTGACTAACTGCCTTTTTTGGCTTCTAGAACCTGCGACTGCTTCTTCTTGTCGTTTCACTTTAAAAATCCTCACCCACTCCCCTTCTCATGGCAATCTCAGGGTTGACTCAGAGACTGTTCTCTTGCTAACAGTTTTCACAAATTTAACTCATTATTATTCAGATTGATTCTGTGGTCTTTTTCCAGGAGTCTTGAACTCCATAACACTTTTATTTCTCTGACTTATGTTGATATATATTTTTATAAAAACTCTTTAAATTTCCAAGGGCATATTTTTTTGTTACAAGAATAATTTTTGTCTCAATATTTAAAATAGCATTACAAAGCAAGGAGGTGGTGGCACACGCCTTTTATCCCAGCACTTGGGAGGCAGAGGCAGTGGATCTCTGTGAGTTTGAGGCCAGCTTGATCTACAGAGTGAGTTCCAGGACAAGCTCCAAAGCTACACAGACAGATCCTGTCTCAAAAAAAATAGCATTACAAAATAGCTTCTTTGAGTATTTACCACTTTTGGAGAGCATCATTTCACTGTGGTTCCCTAGTAGGGAAAGGTGGGCTATTTTAGAGTCATGTATGCATCATTATCAAGTCAGTATGAAATACTCTGAGTCTGAAACAAGTTTTTTCTAGCCAGAAATTATCACCCTACCCCACTCATCACTAATAATAACCATGTTTTTCCATATCCCATGTGAACTCACTGTTTTACACATGAATATGTCAGGTGTTGAACATGAACCTAAGGGGCAAACCAGTAAGCAGCATCCTTCCATGGTTCCTGCCTCTGCTCCTGCTTGGGTTCCTGCCCTGAATTCCCTCAGTGATGAACTGAGATCTGGACATGTAAACCAAATAAACTATTTTCTCCGAAAGTTGCTTTTGGTCATGGTATTTATCACTGCAGTAAAAACCAAGCTAATATATTTATCCTTCTTAAATTACTTACCTATCATTATCATTGCTTCCTTTAATACTCAGATGTTTTCTATATGTGTGTGTACACATATGTATGTATATGTGTACACATTATATATGTATGTATGTATATGTTTACACGCACATGTATAATGATTTATGTTACTTTAAAAGGAAGTGTAGCCTAATACAATGGTTTGGCTTACAAACTTCAACTTTATGATTTCTTTGGTTTGTGTAGCATGAAAATAGCATGCCAGCAGAAATTATACTTCAGATCTTGAAATTTTAATCAATATGCTATTTCCATCTTGTACCACCAACCAGCTCCCAAATTGTGATATGGAGACATCGTCTTAGTTATGAAAACTTGGCCTTATCTTACGCTTGTCCCACTGGCTCTTATAACTTAATCTGTTTCTCTTCATCTACATTTTAGTACAGTTTTTTATTTTTGTTTTTGTTTTTGTTTTTTATATTTCTTTCCTTCTGTATATCTTACTTTCAGTGCTTCTTAGGTGTGGTTGACTGGTGGCTGCCTGGCCTTTGGCACTGGGCATATCCCTCTCCTCATCTCTTGTTCTTCTCTCCTTCTCTCTTCTCCTTGAGCCTCAATCTCTCCTCCTATTTATTTTCTCTGCCATCCCCACCTGTCCATCTCCTGTCTAGTTATTGGCCACTCAGCTCTTTGTTACATCAATCAAGTGCCTTAGGCAGGCAAGGTGAAACAAATGCGACATATCCCATCCTTACATCATTAAACAAATGCAGCATAAACAAACATAACACATCTTTGCCCAATTGAAAAAATATTCTGCAACATTTTCCCTTTTGTCTAAATAAAAAAGAAAGGTTTTAACTTTGACATAATAAAGCTATATATAACAAGAATAATTATCAAGTGAAGATTACATTTATAATATTGAGTCCATTTGTGTTTGGCAAATTCAAAGACGGTATTTATTTATCTTATCTTGGTGAGTTCAAAGTTTTGTACCTAATTTATTGCCCATCATAAATAAGGAAAACTGTAGCTATAAGTATCTAGTCTTTAGGCCGGGCAGTGGTAATACATGCCTTTAATCCCAGCACTCGGGAGGCAGAAGCAGGCAGATCTCTATGAGTTTGGGGCCAGCCTAGTCTACAAGAGCTAGTTCCAGGATAAACTCCAAAGCTATTCCTGTCTTGGAATAAATAATAAATAAGTGGAAAGAAAAAGAAAAGACTGCTTTTTTTTTAAGTGTCTAGTCTTCATCAAATTCCCAGAAGGATATAATATTACCTGAGGAAACAGGAAGTGTAGTATAAGCCACTTCTAAGACTATAGAAATGGCAGACATCTGACTGCCTGGGCAGTCACTCAAGGTTCCTCAGCAGTGTTGGGGCATCCATATTTGAGCCACAGTCCTAGAATATCTGGCAGACTCTTCTATGAAGCAAGAATTTTAAAGGACTATTCCACCTAGTCTTGGCAAAGTTCAGCAATCACTTTCCTGTGTATCTTGCAGAATGTCTGGCAGACTTTTCTATGAAGCAGAAATTTTGAAGGACTGCCCTACTTTGTCTTGGAAAAGTTCAACAGTCTTTTTCCTTTGTGTCCTGCCTGTCCAGTATATACAGCATACTGTCAGCAGTCAAGGCAAGAGCAGTTTCCTGCCCAATTGTCTAGCTTTGTCACAGTGAAAGCAAACTCCATATGGAGGTTCTTTGAGGTCCATCATCCTTTTATGAAGTAGATTATTGCTGCTGGGAGTAGATGTGTCTTACTGTCATGAAAAACCTTAAGTGATCAAACACCTTAAATGCCATGTTCTGTAGGCCTTTGAAGTGTTCAAAGATCACCTATCTATCTAAAATATATCCCTGTATGATCTTGAAAACATGACAAGTTTTATTATTATAGATGATCACTAACCTGCATTTCTTAATTATATATTACATTTTAAAGTAAGCTTCATATACATAATGCCTTAAACAAGAATAAAAACATACAGTATAACAAAAATAACTTTAAATTTGTGTCAATATACCAAAATTCATACCAATGTAAAGTATTTGAGATTAATAGTTGTGTAGACCAGGCTGACCCAAAACTCAACAGAGATCCCCCCCATCTCTGTTCCACAAACTCTGAGATTAAAATCATGTGCCACCATGACTAGCTTCACTCAAACTCCTTTTTGTTTGCTTGTTTGTTTTTTGAGACAGTATTTCTCTGTCCTGGAACTCACTTTGTAGACAGGCAGGATAGCCTAAAACTCAAAGATACACCTGCCTCTGTCTCCCACCCCACTCACCCATCATTGCCACACCCATCACTGTCACACCCATCACTGTCACACCCATCATTGTCATACCTATCACTGCCACACCCATCACTGTCATACCTTTTACGGTCACACCATCACTGTCACACCCACCACTGTCACACCTATCATTGTCACACCCATCACTGTCACACCCATCACTATCACAACCGTAACTGTCACACCCATCACTGTCGTTTTCACACCCATCGCTGTCACACCCATCGCTGTCACACCCATCATTGTCACACCCATCGCTGTCACACTTATCACTGCCACACCCATCACTGTCACACCCATTGCTGTCACATGCATCACTGTCACACCCATCATTGTCACACCCATCACTGTCAGACGCATCACTGTCACACCATTACTGTCACACCCATCATTGTCACACCCATCACTGTCAGACCCGTCACTGTCACACCTATCACTGTCACACCCGTCACTGTCACACCTATCACTGTCACACCTATCACTGTCACACCCATCATTGTCACACCCATCACTGTCAGACGCATCACTGTCACACCATCACTGTCACACCCATCATTGTCACACCCATCACTGTCAGACCCATCACTGTCACACCTATCACTGTCACACCCGTCACTGTCACACCTATCACTGTCACACCTGTCACTGTCACACCTATCACTGTCACACCCATCACTGTCACAACCATTGCTGTCACACTTATCACTGTCACACCATCACTGTCACACCCATCACTTTTACAGCCATCACTGTCACACCTATCACTGTCACACCTATCACTGTCACACCCATCGCTGTCACACTTATCACTGTCACACCCGTCACTGTCACACTTATCACTGTCACACCCATCACTGTCACACCTATCACTGTCACACCCATCACTGTCACACCTATCACTGTCATGCTTGCACCCATCAAAGCTTATAACTCAAATTCTTGGCCATTGTCACTGTAGACAAGCATGTATTTGCTTCTCCCAATCAAGTTCCTCTTATTTTCCCTTTGCAAGGACACAGCTCCAGGCATTCTTTCCTCCCTCTCTCTGACGTCACTAGTCTACTCAACAGCCTGTGTGGTCCTTTTATAAACTGTGAGTCAGATCATGTCATTCCTCTGCACACATAGAATCTAAGCTTAGAATAGCCAGACCAATTTTAGAGAAGCGAAAGATTGGAGTGTGTGTGTACGGTAGAAGGTCCTGTCTCGACAGCTCCAAGGCTTCTTAGAACGCAGTGAGGAGCTGGTTCCAATGAGACCGGTCTTCACCACACAGGCTAGCTCAGGTGGACACCTACGCAGCTGTGATGACTTGACAGACAACAACTCTGCCACAGCAGATTGGCGGGAGAAAGAGACTACAGGCAGCATCATCTCCATGTGGAAACACATGAACTTGGATCTCTGCTCCACACTCTAAAGACTCCATTTTGGAAAAAACAAAACATTAAACTCTGGAGAAATAACTGTAAATGAACAACTTAATGACCTTGAAGTAAGAAATACTTTTTTTTGCCCCAATGGTAAAAATTTCAAGCTACAAAACAGAGTACTGTGTTTGTGGTTTGTCTGTTTGTTTAATTAAAGCCAAAAAGTGGACACATCCAGAGATTGGGAGAAGTCAGTTACAGCACTGAGAGATAATGAGGACACGGGACAAAGGAGATGTCTGTAAACACATGAAAGGTGTGTCCTTCTGCTGCTGACTAAAGAAATGCACGTTCAACAGCACTGATGCCTCATCTCATACCAGACGGGCAGAGCTGGAGGAACTTACTAATGCCAAATATAGGTTTGATGAAGCCTTAGAGAAAGGTTAATATACCATGGGTATAATGCCTTTGAGAACAATTTGATAAAATTTAGTAAAATTAGAAAATGTGTATTTTATGAGCTAGCACCATCGTACATAATGCCATTTTAATAATTTTATCAATTATTAAAAAGTAAAGATTTAGACAAACCCTGTCTTAAAAAAACCAAACCAAACAAAAGAAAAAGCGTAAAGATTGGTGAACCTATATATTTAATTTATTTAAAATTCTTAAAAGGGCCAGGCATGGTGGCTCACTCAAGAGGCAGAGACGGGCAAAACTCTGTGAGTTCGAGGCCAGCCTGGTCTACAAAATGAGTTCCGGGACAACTAGGACTGTTACACAGAGAAAATCTGTCTTGAAAAAGAAATAAAGGAAAAGGGGCTTTAAAGGGGAGAGATGACTTAACAGTTGCTGCTCCGACAAAGGACCCAGGTTCAGTTTCCAGCACACACATAGTTCACAGCTGTATGCTGTTGCTCAGGTTCAGAGAATTTGACCCCTTCTGTCTTCTATGGGGACTAGGCACACTCCTGGTGCAAAAACCCAAATGCTAAAAATAAGTACATCTTTAAGATAAAATAAAATAATAAAAATTCATGAATATAAAAACCAAGTAAATACATAAAGTAATAAATTACATAATTATCTCTAATGTGATTAAATTAAATTATTAAAGTAACTACACAGTAGGGGTTAGGAAGATGGCTCCGTGGTTAAAGCACTAACAATGGAAATATAAGGACTGGAGTTCAGATCCCCAGAAATCCATGAAACGCCAGGTGGGGGTGACTTCCTGTAATCCCAGCCTCTGACTGGATCTCCAGAGCAAGCTGGCTGGTAAGCAAACGACCTTAACCAACACAAACGTGGTGCTGGTGGCAGACTGCCCTTCCCATCTTCTTCCTTGCTTGGCTACTTCCTCGTTCCCGAGGCTGACCACCAACATCCAGTTATCAACATCCCTATTTGGCTACCCTGACCAACGGTTCCCATCATTTGCCCTACAGGAGTTTCCCCTTTTGTCTTCTGCTGAGCCACTTGTTTCTGCCTGATTCAAATTCAACCACCAATGTTTAATCAAGGATCTCTTTGTGTTGGAAATTGGTGTCTGGGTGTGTTCTGCACCCAACAGTGCAATGGTCTCTTCATTAAGACTAGTTTTATCTGTCTGCTCTGGGTTTGACTGAGAGAACCTGCCTCAACGAATAAGGTGAAAGCAATTGCAGATGATTCCCTACTTTAACCTCAGGCTCCCTTGTGCTTCACAAATGTGGACCTATCCCCCGACCTGTCTGTCTGTCTGTCTGTCTCTCAAAAAAAAGATTAAAACAACATAAACCTAAATGTTGGAGATCTCCGCTCTAGTTTCCCACTCCCCCATTCCAACCCCTCTCTTCCCCGCCTCCCATTTCAGACCCCACCCCTCAGAAAACTCAACATGTTCCTCCCCCTGGAACTGCTCTAGACTGCCTACAGGGTAGAGCTGCCATGGGATTTTTCTCGCTTGCCTTTCTGAGAGTCGCCCAGGAGTTGCTTTGCTCTGTTATGAAATCCGGATTTATTGATTTGATCTGATTTGACTTATTGCATTGACAGAGGAACCCAATAACTGGGGATTCAATACTTATTAATATGTTGCTAGTCATTCATTAAGGAGCAGATGAAAGAAAATGGCTTTATTCAAATGCAGATTTTAAGATAAACACTAGGGAGGACAGAAGAGGGGATGAAGGGATGGAAAGTCAAGGAGGACAGGAATGTGGAGAGGAAGAAGGAGAAAGGGGGAGTTCATCAGGGGCTTCAGTGTCCACTGAGGATTTGCTTTTGTGTAGATTTCCAGCTGCTGCATAGACTGTCAGCCATTGAAAACTCTTTTTCCTGTCTGTGGAGCAGTAATGTAGGATCCCCCGAAACTTCCTTGCTTATTCATCCTAATAATCCTGTCATTTCTTCTGTAACTTGGAGAAGATCTTTCAGGAAAATATTGAATTTTATAGGGATTAATACTTTTTGTATTGAAAGCAAGTTACAGAAGTTAGGCATGCTAGTGTAAGCCTTTAATCTCAGAACTCAGGAGATAGAAAGGCAGGCAGATCTCTGTGAGTTTGAGGCCAGCCTGATCTACTTGTAAATTCACACAGTCAGGGGTTTGTAGAAAGACCCTGTCTCTGCCTCCTGAATGCTGGGACTAAAGGTGTGAGCCAGGCTATGCTTTCATTCTTTAACAGTTCTTTCAGGGGGAGAGAGGGTGTTGTTCTTATTCAACATTCAGGGAAATTTTTCTTTATATTCTTTAAGAACCTGAACTAAAATGTCAGTCTAAGAGATTCTGTATCCCTGATTCTCTTCCCCTGTGTGTTTGGGGTGGGGGCAGGGACGAGATAGTCAGGCAGTTCTTGTAGGGGAAAGAAGAGGAGCTGGTAGGTGCATGGTGTCTTCTTATAAAAGTATGTGTCTTACTTTCACTTCTGTTGTGGGTATAAAATACCATAACAAAAACGATGTAGGGAGAAAAGGTTTATTTTAGTACAGGGCTATAGTTTATATTTCATCATTGTAGGGAAGTCACACTGACATCCACAGTCAAGAAGGAAAGAGCAAGAACTTAATACACACTTGCTTGTTCTCAGTTCTGTTTCTTCACGCTTACATGGTTCAAGACTCTGTCTAGGGAATGGTGCTATCCACAGGGGGTGAGCCTTCTTACTCCAGTTAACATATCAACATAATTTCCCATAGACATGCCCACAGGCCAACCTGATCTAGAGAATTCTTCCTTAAGACTCCATTCCAAGGTGACTCTAGATTGTGTCTTATTGACAATTAAAGCCAACCATCACAGTATGATTATTATGCCAGTAAAGATATCACAGCGCTAACAATCAACGTGCCGTAATAACTAGTCTACACCCCATCTTTCCACCCAGAGCTCTGTGCAGACGACCAGTGATACAAGTAGCTGAGCTGATGATTCTGGGTGCTGAGAACCTCAGTGAAAAGTCTTGAGATGGAGCAAAGGAGACAGACTTCTGGGGGGAAAAATTACCCACTACTATCCATATCCAGGACTTAACATACTGAACGTGAATTATCCGTTCATCCATTTACAGTTTACATTCAGGTATAAGTTCCCCCAAGGCTAGAATCACACTGTCTGGTCTAGCCATTCTAGCACAATGCCTGGCTCTAAATACAGACCCAGCACACAGTTCTTGACTTACATTGAATGTGCTGAACCTATATGAAGAAATGTTACCAGGAGGTTTTGAAAGAACAGTTCATCAAATAAAGAAAGATGTAGCGTTTTTAAACAGAAGGACCACCGGTAAAATATTTTTTATTGAATTGCATTTTAATTTGTGTTCCTAGCTCTAACTTGCGCCTGAATCTTAGATTCATTTATCCATCTGTCTATTTCATGTCCTCATACCTGTGAGTTTTCTTAGACTTGATGTGATGAACACCCCAGCATGATCCCTATGTTGGATGCTCTGTGTCCCACATTCTCTTCCAACCTTCTCCACGCTGCTCTGTGTTCTGATGTCTACGACCTCCAGCTATTGTTTAGTTCATCCTTCTTGATCGAATACCTTTATTCTAGTTCTATATAAACTGTGTGTATACTTGTCTCCCTTTGACTGAACCCTATCTAAAGCATCAATTTCACTTGCCAAGACCATAACACAAACCCATCTCTGGAAGAATGTCTGTCTGTACTAAGCCCCATAAAGGAATGAACTATGTGTAGTGTTGATACCATATTCTCATTTTACTTGGGTCTTTGACTAGCACAACAACCTAAATATATCTTGGAGTGTGGATGAATTATTGTAATCTTATTAAACATTACTATATTTATTTTTGATTGTGAGTCTAGCCTTTAATGGCTGAGCCATCTCTCCAGCCTACATTACTGTATTTATAATTAGAGTTTACAATTGCATATTCTCTTTTAGATTGAATAATCACAGATGACCAAACAAAAAATGCTTTCTTTATATATGTATGTATATATGCATCCATTTAAAAATTCTTCACAGTAATGTAGTCAATACTAGTTTGATTTCATCTGATATAAATATCAGAAAATAGCCACGATTTTGCCTCAATTATTATGCCAGTTTTCTTGCTCATAATAAAGTACAAATGGACCACAGTCATCTTCATGTCCTATAATAGATGATACTGGCCAAGTACCTTCATGGCATTTGTTGATTGAACCACATCACAACACTTCCATTTTTATTTCACTAACTTCTGATGACTTAGACTCTTTCAGTAGTCTCCCCTAACCTTGCTGTGTTAATACGTAACTCTTTTCAGTCTGTTCCACACACAGCATCCTAAATAATATTTTAAAACTATGAATCAGATATAGAAGTAAAGACACAGAGCAGGAAGAAGGAAGGAGGCCAGAGAAGAAGGGAGATGAAAAGGGCCAGAAAGAGTGTGGGGGACAGCCAACCAGCAAGTAAAAGTAAGAGACAGAACAAATCAGTGAAAGTAGTAGTAAGATCAACACAAGAAACCTAGCTCAGTGGGTAGAGTGCTTGCCTGAGGACCCGAGGCCTTTCTACAGCACACCACAAACCCCGGTGAGGTGGCACGCTTACAGCCCTGATATTTGGAGGGCCAAGGCAGGTATATTGCCATGAATTTGAGGTAGCCTAAGCTAGGGTGTGAGACTAAACAAATAAATAAAGAGATAAGTAAGTAAATAAATAAATAAATAAATAAATAAATGATAAGCCACAGACCCAAGCAGTATACACACTCACACACTCATTCACAGGAGTCTGATATTCTGAGACACCATAAGCATATACCCAGAGTGTAAGTAGTAGATAGGTAAATACAGATAGAGAGATGGATGGATGGAAAGATAGATGATAGATAGATAGACAGACAGACAGAAAGGCAGATATCAAACCATGCTGTTTTCAACTCTTTCTGATTCTTAATATTTTTATAATAAAACTAGAAGCCCTGATAGTAGCCAAGTGTTAGGGGAGGCTGCTCATTCATTTCCTGGCCACCCAGACCAAAAATAATCACACAGAAACTGTATTATTTGCAATACTGTTTAGCCAATAGCTTAAGCATATCGTTAGTTAGCTTTTAAATCTTTGGTTAACCCATTTCTATTATTTTATATTTCACCATGAGACTTTTAGCCTATTGGCAAAGTTCGGACTGGTGATTCGCTTCTTTCTCCTCTGGCAGTTCCATGGCTTCTTGTGACTCCACCTACTCACTCCTCCTCTGTCTGCTTTGAACTCCCATCTTGCCCTATTCTACTAAGCCACTGGCCAAAACAAATTTATTCATTAACCAATAAAAGCAGCACATAGACAGAAGGATTTCCCACACCAGTCGATGACCTACAGAATCTACAAATTCAACCTCACTTTCTGCTCCCTTTCTATTGGCTGACTTCTTTCACCACTCCATCAGCGTGTCTGATTTCAGTTGCTGAGAGAGGTCTCCAAACCACTAGTGGCTATCTGCACTCTCTGTATTCTCTTCCTTTTCTTCCCCTTGTACTTCATAAACACTTTCAACAACATTATACATTAGTACAATCGTTATTTGTTTATTTGATACTGTGTCTTACTATGTAGCTCTGGTTGACCTGTAACTTACTACATAGACTAGGGTGACTTCAAACTCATAGAAATCTGCCTATCTCTGTCTCCCAAGTCCCAGGATTAAAGGTGTGCACCACCATACCCAGCAACATCATCCTTTGTTTCTTTCCACATGATCGTCTTGAGAAGTTTGAATAGTTTATCCACCCTAGGCCTTTCTGGCAATGAATCCCCATCCCAAGGCTATCTTGGCACTGTTTTGTTAACATATAAAAGCCACTCATTACGCTAGAGACCCAATGAGTTTTAGAAATTCATACTAGAAAAAAGGATGAACACCAATTGTGTACATAAATAGGTATGTAAATTATTATGGATATATTTCATTTTTATTATAAATCAAAACATCATGACCTCCTGACTTCAATTCTCCATTTTTTCTGCTCTTATATTTTCTGCTATATTATTGAGCTGATGATTAAAATAGTTGTGTTAAGTGGTGAACCTGTTGCCTGGTTCATAGTAAATGTTCCATACATGATGGTTGCTTTTTCTAACTTTAAAGATACACACACACACACACACACACACACACACATATATATATAGTGGTAAGTACTAAAAGTACATCAATTATAGCTTCGGCTTCCAGCCAAGATGGAATAATGAGACCATACTTATTATCCCTTCTCCTCAAAAACGTTACAAGGGAGAGGGCCACTTGTTTGTTCCAGCCACCAGGCTAGCTTACACCTGAAATAATCATACAGAAACTGTATTAATTACAACACTGTTCTAACTTCTTATTGGCTAATTCTTACATATTAGTTTAACCCATCTCCATTAATCTATGTATCACCACGTGGCAGTGGCTTACGGAAGATTCTAACCAGTGTCCATCTCTGGCAGAGGATTCATGGCTTCTCTGACTCTGCCTTTCTTCCTCCCAGCATTCAGTTCTGTTTTCTCTGCCTACTTAAGTTCGGCCCTATCAACTAGGCCAAGGCAGTTTCTTTATTCATTAACCAATGAAACCAACACACAAAAAGAAGGAACTCCTACACCACACACACACACACACACACACACACACACACACACACACACACTCACTCACATTATGTACAGAGAAAAACAGGTTAAAAACTATCATGTGTAGAGAGCCATTTATTACATATACAATTGCAATGTGTGCATGGCAAAAAGTTTGCTGATGTGTGTTGAAATGTAAGTGACTTCTGAATTTGGAGGGAAATAATTTCTGTTTGTCTTTCCGTTTTTATACATGTTAATGGTTATTTTTCTTCTTTCTTTTCTTTCTCTTATTCCTACCTTTCTCCCTTCCCACTTTCTTTTTTTTCTTTTTCTTCTTGCCCTTATAACAAGGTTTCACACCATATTCCAGACTGATCTGAAACTCACTGGGTAGCTCAGGCTGTCCTGAAACCCATGACAATCTTTTTACCCCAACCTCCTACATACTGGGAACCCAGGCAAGAATCACCATGCCCAGTTTTAAATTTTATTTTGAGAATTACATTAGTAGTAGTAATTGTATTTTGGTACTATGATTGAACTCAGAGCCTTGTGTATAATAGACTAATTCTTTATCAGTGAACTTCAACCAGCCCTTTGGTTTTTCTTGAAGGCGTTTGTATATGTCTTAAGGACAATATAGCTGTTCAGATTATCGCTTTTCTTTCTGAACCCTTTTTTAAAGATCTGGAAGCTGCAACTCTGATGACAGAGAGTCATTGCCCCAATCCCCTCAATGTAAACAACACCTACAGCCTCTCTGGCTACAGGAAGTCTGCCCTTCCCCTGATGGAATCTTTCCTCGGATGAATCCTTTTCACTCCCCAGTGTGTATCCTGTCTGGAATCTACAGGTGCAAAGGCAGAGCCAGTTTCAATTTCCTCACTTTCACGAAGTCGCACTGCACAGACATTTCACACATTGA
Organism: Myodes glareolus; assembly: GCF_982192425.1. NCBI lineage: Eukaryota > Metazoa > Chordata > Mammalia > Rodentia > Cricetidae > Myodes > Myodes glareolus. The sequence goes on from NC_142030.1 coordinate 24,726,003, forward strand.
GGTTTTCTAGCTCTCTTGTTTTGGATGATCAGATGTGGTTTCCTGTCCATATGTACTGTAGCTCTCTGACCAAGCTGCTAGATTGACATTCTCTGGGGCTTCCCACACCTTTCATTAGTTTCTCTTCCTATCCTCCTCATCTTCTTCCTCCTTTTATTTATATTTTAAACAGGATGTTGTATAGCTCAGGCTAGCCTCAACTTATATTGTGTAGCCAAATCTGGCCTCGAACTCCAGATCCTTTTTGCCCCTCCCTCTCAAGGGCTGGAATTGATTCCAGGCATACATTATCATGCCTAGCTAAATGGTCCTTCCTTCCTTCCTTCCCTCTTTCCTTCCTTTCCTCCTTCCTTCCCTCCTTCCTTCCCTCCTTTCTTCCTTCCCTCCTTCCTTCCTTCCCTCTTTCCTTCCTTTGTTCCTTCCTTCCCTCCTTCATTCCCTCCTTCTTTCCCTTCCTTCCCTCCATTCCCTTCCTTCCTTTCCTCTTCAGTTCCTTCTTCCCTCCTTCCTTTCCTCCCTTCCTTTTCTTCCCTCCGTTACCTTCCTTCCTTTCCTCTTTCATTCCTTCCTTCCCTTCCTTCAGCCTTCCTTCCTTCCTTCTTTCCTTTCTCTTTTTGGAATTTTGAGACAGGGCCTCACTCTATTAGCCAGGTTAGCAATCCAAATTGCTAGGTCCACAAGCATGAGCCACCACTGCTATCCTCCCTCCTTTATCTCTAACTTTTCTTACTTTCCTCACTTGGCTCGGTAACAGCTCAGAAGTCCATATAGTGCAACAAAGAAGGGGTTTGTCTCTGGCAAGCAGAATGGCAAGATTCTGGATATGTGGGCACAGCCAAGGCTCAGGTTCCCTGCTTGGGCACTTTATAGCATAGTTCTGAGATAACTACCCTGAACATATTTCAGTGACTCAGGGGACATTAGTAAAGTCAAGACATAGTATACTATATAAACAGTTGGATGGTGCATACTTATAATCACATTTAGGAGGTGAAGACAGACAGAGTTCTGTGCTTTTGAGACAAATTTGAGCTATGTAGTGATGAATACCTGGATTTTGTGAGATCTTGTCTCAAGCACACGCACACGCACACACCAAAAAACAAATAACAAACAAGAACAAGTCCCTCCCCCCTCATAAAATAGGGTAACATTAGTTACTACAAGGATCTCCACAAAGGGGCATTTCCTCCACTACTTGTCACTGGGTTTCAATGCTTACGACTATGCCTGGAACCTAAAGAACTTCAGTGTACACTTGCTGAATGGATAAAAGAAGGTTCTGTTTATCCTCCAAGACTCAGCACCAACGTGAGGCTCTCTGCTCCTCATTGTATTGGTCATTCTTCACTGTCGGCTCCCACAGTACACCGCGATACTCTCTCTAATCATCATACCAATTGCATGCCCCACAGGGTTCACTGTCTTCTTAATTTCCTCTACTAGGCTTGGGCCTGTAGTGAAGGTATCAGCTCAGAACATAGCACAGTGCTTGGCCTGTGAGAAACTTTAAATAATGATGATCATAAGTCTATGATGAGGTCACTAGGGTCATTTGACCTACACCTGATGTCTGAGCCCACATAGCATTTCATTGGCTCTTCTCTGACATGGGTGAGGACATGATCTCTTCTTCTTCAATGACCTGGGCAGCGAGGAGGGTGAAGCTTGATCCTCTGAAGGTGCTCAGCAAAGATTTATTCATTTATTCCTTTTCTCATTTGACTTTTGTTGTTGTTGTTGTTTTTAAACAAGTCTAAGTTGCCTTTGCTCTAGATGAATATATGAGCTGGGTTCTCACCTCAGGGAAGCTAAGAGTTTAAAGAGAATCTCAGTGCAGACCATGTACTCTGGGGTCCTGGCCAAGATGGGTCCAGTCTCACTTTTTCCTATTGCCATGTATTCCTTCTTAAGTAGTTCTGATCACTTCCTCCAGAGGTACAATGGTGTAGCACTAGTTTTAGGACTAATGAGGAATCTTCCTGGCTCTATTTTGAAGGCAAGAGCCATTGTGTTATATTGTTAATCGTAAGTTTCTATTTGCTGTAATAGCTGAGTTGCTCTCTGTTTCCAGGAACCTGACATTCCCCAACCCCTGACTCAGACTTGTTTTTAAGACTACCTTGACCCTCCCTGACCCTCTCTAACCCTCCCTGGCCCTCCCTGGCCCTCCCTGACTTTCTCTAACCCTCCCTGGCCCTCCCTGACCCTTCCTGTCCCTCTCTGACCCTCCTTGACTCTCCCTGACCCTCTCTGACCCTCTCTGACCCTCTCTGACCCTCCCTGACCCTCTCTGGCCCTCCCTGACCCTCCCTGACCCTCCTTGAACCTTCCTGAACCTTCTCTAAACCTTCCCTAATCAGGTGACCACCATCATCATGGCGATCATATGATTTTTTTTTCTTTTTTGAGATTTTTTTTAACTTCCTTATTGCCCCATTGTCTCTCTTCTGTAAAACTACTCATGATTTTACTCCTCAAAAAGTGCCCAAGAAATGGATTCAGGACTGTTCTCTTTAACTCAATTTAGGAGGCAGTCACCAGCCAGCTCTTGGATGTGCCCCATTTAAAAAAAAAAATCAAGCTTGCTTTAAATTTGGCTCAAATTGTGATAGTGGTCTTATTCTCCACGTTGGGATTAACGCTTTCTCCTTATCAGTTTGAAGTTCCTATCCCGGCACTTGCCACTCATCTGCTCAGTATGGCCCAGGTCTGGCGAAGGCCCACTTGGCTGTATCACATAGTGGCAGATGGCATCATGCAGAGGGAGAGATCACATGGAGAGACAGTAATCCAGAACAAGGGTCAGGGGAAGGGCCAGTCTTACTATTTTTATAACTTCCCACTTAGGAAGAACTAACCTAGCATCTCCTAAGATCCTTCCAAAGGTAAAAGTTCCAATACCGATGGTCTCCCCTTGTTCCATCTCTTAATATTACTTACTACCTGGGGACCAGGCCTCTGACATGTGAAACCACAGGCGGACACACAAACAACCTGAAAATCACGTTTGGCTTCAGAAGCTGGGATGGACTTTCCCACACTTTCTCACACCCCCATTTCTCCAGGCACCATTTAAAGAAACAAAGGTCCCCCCCCATATCAGTTAGTAATGACAGTCATTTTTGCCTTCTCAATTTCCTCTAAGAAACTTTCTCTAAGAAGCCCAAGAGATCTCTCCTACAGGGACAACAGCCCTTTATCTGCCCAGACTTCAGCCGAGCTCCTAAACCTCCCTGCCCACCTGTGCATTTTGATTACAAAATTCAGCTTTATCAAAGGATCCTGGTACTATCTGAGCACCCTCAGTATCTCATCGGCTTCTTCCATCCACCGCCATCCACCAGATGATATCTAATCATGGAGGCCTTTACGCAGCTAAAACCCGGGGTTCCTTTCAGCCTGCGCTTCTCTTCTCTCTGAAGTGCCCTCTTAGTACTTTTCCGTGTACTGACCCCTATCCTGTTTGTCGCTATGAGTTCTTACTTGTTCACTCTAGATTCAGAATTAAGCCCACTCTCTCTCCCCCACTGCCGTCACCATTGCACCCATCACTACGCCTCTCAAGAGGCCCTCCTCCACGTCTGGAACAGGCGTGATCAAGGACTCGCTGTTTCTCTATTTCTTCATCTATAAAAATGACGGTCGCATTTGCTTGCCTCAAAAGGCCACAAAAAGGATAAAAAGAAACAAAGAAATGCTGCTTATAAAGTCTTTTACCAAGCAAAGTATGAAATATTAGCACTTGAGATATTGCAAGAGAATGTAGCCAAAGAGCCTTTCAGCATTCTAAAGGGTCCCTCGACTTTTCCATATCAAATACGGAGAGAGATACGGAGAGGAGACCGTGTTCTGACAGTTCTTTCTTCTACCCATCACCCTCTTATTTTCCTTCCCTGCCATCCCTACTTCTGCTATCTCAGGGTCTGCTCATATAGCATCTACAACCGGGAAGGAAAGGAAAGCCGAAGAGCTGGGTAGTCACATCCTTCTAGCCTCTCCTGGCTATATTTGACTCCTTAGCACTGCAAAGTAGCATTAGATACAACTCCTTGAGTATATGGCTGCCATCAGGGTTCAACTCATGAAGGCAAGGCTACTCACGAGACGCAGAGACACAGGACTCCTGGCACAGACTCGCTGTCTCTTAACAGAAAGTTGCCATCCTCCCCGCCCTTGAGGAGCAGGGTTTCACACTCTTGCTTGGTTAGCGGGCCGTGGTAGTAAGGCAGCTCCATGGAGGGCTACGTTGTGCTTTAACTGTCCTGGCAACCTGAGATCCAGCTCCAGGCCAAGTAGTGACTGTGAAGAGGGAAGTGTTGTCCAAACAAGATGAAATGGCTCTGTGGGTTCAGTCAGCTTTAGCAGACGCAGGAAATGAGAAGGGAGGGGTGATGAAGTGACCAAAGCATTTCAGCCTAGGGGTGGGTGTCTCAAATATGACTCACAGAAGGTGGCGAGTGCCTTCCAGCTCACAGTCAATGCTGTTCGTGGCTGCAGCAGCAGCACTAGAGTCAAGCTCCCTGGTCCAGCGTATCTCCCACTGGTTTTCATCCCTTCTGGCTAGCATTGTGCGCTCTAACGAGCATACTACTGATCCCGCTGGACTTGCTAGTATTCAGGCATCTGTACTGGCCTGCCCTTGGGTCCTGACAGGATATGTCCTCAGTTGCAGCCACTGAGAGCATCCCCTGGGCACATTTGCTCCATTCCCTTTTCACCTCCTCTGTCTGTCTGTCTGTCTGTCTGTCTGTCTGTCTGTCTCTCTCTCTCTCTCTCTCTCTCCCTCCCTCCTCCCTTCCTCCCTCCCTCTCTTTGTTTCTCTCTCCCTCTTTCTCTCTTTTCTCTCTCTCTCTTTCTCTTTCTCCTTCTCTCTCTTTCTCTTCCACCACTCTTGTCCCCAGGGACTGGCCTCTGCCCCCCTCTCTGCCCCCTTCTCTTCCCCCTTTTCTCTCCTCTTTCAATAACTTCCTATGTGAGCCCTGTTGCACAGCGCAACTTCACTGTGTACAACAGTACTGGATACCCATATTCTTCTTGGGCTTTCTCTGATCATACTCTTTGTTCGTCAACATCTATTTAAAAGTAAGCTCTGATGAAGGTTGAGAATTGCACTGACCTGTGGATACAATAAGCCATTCGGTGTTGGTTTAATACCATGTCCATTTCACAAAGTCGTAGTAGTTGAGTCTCCCCCAGTACAAGAACCCTCTAGCCACAGGTTCTTGACCTCAGTAACAGTGTTAAGCACAAGTTTCTGTTTGGGAACATCCATCAGAGAAGACTACTTGGACACAGGTCCCCATAGAAAGTCTTTATTAACTGAGCAGTAACTACACTGGGTGCTCAGGATCCCTGTGCAGCCCCAAGCCTTTCTTGGGGTGAACTTTAAAGCACAAAACCACATCCTGTCTTAACACACCTCAGCAAGAAGAGTTAGCTTAAACTGAGTGTTGTGGTGCACACCGTTTATCCCAGCACTGGGGAGGCAGAGGCAGGTGGATCTTTGTGAGTTTCAGGACAGCCTGGTCTACAGAGTGAGTTCCAGGACAGCCAGAGCAGGACTACAGAAACTAAAAAGCAAGCTTAGTACCTTTAGAGACTTTCCCAGATCTGTGGACTTTGATGAATTAGGTCTTTGTTTTCATTTTGGACACAGAGGTTCTCAACCTGTGGATTGTAACCCTCACAGGGGTTGAATATCAGATATCCTGCATATCAAATATTTACGTTATGATTCATAAAAGTAGCAAAATTACAGTTATGAAGTAGCAACCAAATAACTTTATGGTTGTGAGTCACCACAATATGAGGAACTGTAATAAAGAATCACAGCATGAGAAAGGCTGAGAACTACTATTTTGACAGGTGGCAGTGCCTATACACATACTGAGGTTTATGGCCTCAATGGTACTTCCATCATGGCATCAGTGTGCTAAGTTCCAGTGGCCTACTAGTGTCCGGGTATATGTTCTAATTTCAATTAGTGGAGTGGACTTTAAATCCAATCAGAAATTGGGTGGGTTACTTCTATGACATTTGTGCTGCTATTGCACCAGTGGGCATATCTTGACAGCTGATCATTATTGTAACTCATAGTGTTCACAACTGCAGAGGAAGAACGATGGCTTTTCTTCTTTAGTAGCATGCACAGCACTGTGAAAGCGAGCCAAGAATGAGGCTTCCAGATGAGAGGCAGTTTATCTTTTCTGTGTTTTATGACTCAAGTATATGATGTCTTCGGTTTCAGGGACTCACCATAGAGTTCTGGAGAATAACTAAGAGCAATGACAATACTCTATAATATTTGAAGTCTATGGGACCTGTGGTGGTTTGAAAAAATGGCCCCCAGAGGAAGTGGCACTATTAGGAAGTATGACTTTGTTGGAGTAGGTATGGCCTTGTTAGAGGAAATGTGTTACTGTATGGGTGGGTTTTGAAGTCTTCTATGCTAAAGATACTACCCAGTGTCTCAGAACACTTCTTGTTGCCTTCCATTCAAAATGTGAAGACCTCTCATGCCCCGCTCCAGCACTATGCCTTCAGGCCACTAAGTTCCACCATGATAATAATGGACCAACCCGCTAAAACTGTAAGCCACACAATTAAATGTTTTCCTTAATAAAAGTTGCCATGGTCATGGTGTCTCTTCAAAGCAATAGAAACCCTGATTAAGATAGGGTCTCATTGCTGGAGAGATGGCTCAGTGGTTAAGAGCACTGCCTGTTCTTCCAAAGGTCCTGAGTTCAATACTCAGCAACCACATGGTGACTCGCAACCACATGGTGGCTCACAACCATCTGTAATGAGATCTGGTGCCCTCTTCTGGCCTGCAAGCATACATGCAGACAGAATACTGAGAATAGTGTACACATAATAAATAAATAAATCTTAAAAAAAAATAGGCTCTCACTAGAGAACAACTCCAAAATAGGTAACCTGTTCCTGGCACTAGGATTCTTAGTTGTTAGCTTGTCCTGCCTAATGGGGCATTGTGCACCATTACAGGTAATGCCATTTTAATTCTTTATGTGTATTGAAGCACAACTAATAAAAACTCAGAGACAGAAATTGGAGTTCAACTTGAAGGCCAGAAAAGCAAAACAGTCAGTCACTGACTCTAACCTCTACCTCAGTCCGAAATGGCAATCCTGCCTCCAGAAAACTCAGAATAAGACTGAGCCTGATAGCTGTCTCCTCCCATTATATAATCCTCCCTAGTTCCGGGATTCAGGGCGTGCACCACTACTGCCTGGTTTCTATGGCAAGCTACTGTGGCTGCTGGGATTAAAGGTGTGTGTCATTGCTGCCTGGTCTGTAAGGCTGGACACTGTAGCTGTTTTACTTTTCTGATCCTCCAGCAAGCTTTATTTATTAAAACACAAATGAAATGCTACTACAGTGTATAATATATGTATACATGCATACATAAACACACACACAAAACTTCTACAGTAGAAAGAACTTTTTCAAAACGTCTTTAGTGTTAGTTGTCCCTCCCAGTGTTCCCTCTTCTAGCCTACCCTCCTATCCAGTTCCTCACTTAACCCTCCCTGTGCCATTATTTTCTTTTAGCCCTTTCTTACATCCCTATATTCTACTTCCTCTTTCTTGAAATATCACCCCATGGGAGGGGGGCTGGAGAGATGGTTCAGCGGTTAAGAGCATTGCCTGCTCTTCCAAAGGTTCTGACTTCAATACTCAACAACCACATGGTGGCTCACAACCATCTGTAATGAGGTCTGGTGCCTTCTTCTGGCCTTCAGGCATACACACAGACAGAATATTGCATACATAATAAATAAATAAATATTTAAAAAAATATCACCCCATGGGCCCTTACTAATTTCCTCATCTCTATAGGTATTCCAAAAATAACATACATATTTAAAGCTTCAAAGCTAACCCATAAAGAGAGAAAATATATGACTTCAGTATTTCTGGGTCTGGGTTATGTCTTTAAGAATGATTATTTCCTCCTTTAATTCCAGCACTCCAGAGGCAGGGGCAGGTGGATCTCTGTGAGTTCAAGGCCAACCTGGTCTACAAAGTGAGTACCAGGTTAGCAAGGGATGTAACATAGAGAAACCCTATCTCAAAAAAAAAGCAAAAAAAGAAAAGAAAAGAAAAAACTCAAAGGGAAAAATGTCCATTCATTTACCTGAGAATTTCATAATTTGTCCTTTTTAACAGCTAAATAGCTTTCCATTGAGCAAATGTAACACATGTTCATTATCTGTTTTGCAGTCTATGGGCATCTAGGATGTTTCATGTCCCAGAGCAACAATGAACATGGATGAACAAGTACATCTACAGAAGTACATAGGGACCTTTGGATTTATGCCCAAGAGTTATATTGCTTGGTCATGTGTTAGGTCTATTTTCAACTTTTTGAGAACCTTCACACTGATTTCTATAGTAGTGATATATAGTACTCCCACCAGCGATGGATGAGTGTTTCTCTTTCCCATGTTCATGACATCATCTGTCATCATTGGTTTTTAAACTTAACCACCCTGACTGGAGTAAACTGAAATCACAATGTACTTTTAGCTTGCATTTCTCAATAGCTAGAGACGTTAAATACTTTAAAATGTTTCTCCACCATTCATATTCATTGTTTGAGAGCTCTATGTATAATTCCATCCCCACTGTTGTGGAACAATCTTTTTGGACACTGTGAAGATGTATCATTGTGTACAGAGGTACATATCTTTTAGGAGCCTCTGCTACCAGGCACTTGAACGGGGTTTATGAGCAGTGAGTAGCGCTACTTGATGGTGGGAGACTAGGTCAAAATGCCTACCACACAGTGGACCCAGAAATTTCCCAGAGCCTGGGAGGAGAGACCAGTTCCAGGCTGGTCCCCATAGGCATGAGGTTCTGTTCTCACCAACTGAAGGGGATAGAGGCAAACACCAGTGTATAGCCCGGTAGTTTAAGATTTATCTCCTCAGACTGGGTGGTGATGATGCATGCCTTTAATCCCAGCACTTGAGAGGCAGAGGCAAACAGATCTCTGTGAGTTTGAGGCCAACCTGATCTACAAGAGCTAGGTTCAAAGTTACAGAGAAACCCTGTCTCAGAAAAAAAATAAAGATTTGTCTTCTCAAAGCACACAGCTACAAGCATACAAACAATAAGGTCTAGACTAATAAAACAAAACAAAACAAAAAACCTTAAACAGGTACAATATGTTTTAAAATGTATTTAGGTGCTAAAGAAAATTAGAAAATGGGTATAGACAGTCACAGAAAAAATAGTTTGAAAACAATAAAGTAAAGTCTTTAAAGAGAGAGTAAAGTAATGTAAAGAGAATAAGTTTAAGAAAGATGGAAGATACACAGGGCATCTGGATCCTGTATGTTGTTTCGTTGACTTTAAAATTTTTAAATATCAATGAACAAAAGCAACAGTTACTGAGAGACAATGGATTGTGAAAAGAACTGCTAAATTGAACCAGCCTATATATTTTAAAGATGACTTTTTTTTAATTACAACACTCTTTGATCAATGGCATAGGAATAGCATATTTCTAGCTAGTTCTTACATCTTAAATTAACCCATTTCTATAAATCTGTGTATCACTATGAGTCTGTAGCTTACTTTAAGCTTCCGGCGTCTTTTTTCCTTTGTCAGCTACATGATGTCTGCCTGACACTGCTTTCTTTCTTCTTGCATTCAGTTTAGTTTTCCTGTCATCTCTATTCTACCCTGCCATAGGCCAAAGTAGCTTCTTTATTAACCAATGATAATAAAACATATTCATAGTGTACAGAACGAAATCCCACATATCTCCCCTTTTCTGTCTAAATAGAAAGGAAAGTTTTAACTTTAACATAGCAAAATTACATATAACAAAACAGGTATCAAGCAAGAATTACACTTACAATATTTATATTTAATTTATCTTTTATCATAACTAAGGAAAACCATAACTATAACTATCTGTCTTTAACTCCATCAAAGACCCCAGAAGGATATAATATTACCTAAGTAAACAGGAAGTGCATTGCAAACAACTTCCTCTATTCTAAAATTGACAGAGACATCTCACTGTCTGGACAGTCACACAAAGTTCCTCTGTAACCTTGGGGCACCCATCTTCAGCCTACAGGCCCATAGTATTTGGCAAACTTTTTCATGAAGCAGGAAATTTGAAATATTATTTTGCCTATAATGCCATTTTGTCAGAAACTTTCTTCTGGGTCCTGCAGAATGTCTGGCAGTTTCCTCTGTGAAGCAGAAATTTTGAAGAACGATCCATCTTTTGGAAAGTTTAGCAGTCATTTTTCTGTGGGTCCTGCATGTCCAGTTCATTCAGCATATCATCAAGCAGTTCAGAAAAGAGCAGTTTCTTGACCAAATGGCTAGCTTTGCCACATTGAAGGGAAATTCCATAAAAAGTTTCTTCAGTGTCCATCAACCTCTCTGAAGTGATTGGCACTGCCAGAAACAGATATGTCTCACTGTCAAGAAAAGTCTAATTTTAATTGCTATATTCTGTAGGTATTTGAAGTGTTGAAGATTATCTAGCTAAGTGAAATATATCTCTGTATATCTAGAAAACCTAACATGACTACAATTTTGACTATTATAATGACTATCCATTAATCTGTAATTTTTAATTATGCAATTCATATTAAAATGAGCTGTGTAAGCATAATGCCTTAAACAAGAGTAGAAATATTCATATGCACAGTGTAACAAAACTCAACCTTAAGTTTGTATCAATAGACCAAGATCTATACCAATGCAAAATATTCATTTCTATATTGTTTCCCCCTTTAAATGAAAACAAACTTATATAAACAATAATTTTGGGAATTTAAGCATTGTTTTCTTCAAACTGCTTCCTGCTGTTTGTTGGGCAAGTATTTGTAGGGTTCACAGAGACTTTTCAGTGTCTTGTTTTGTCAAACCACATTAGCCTAGAAGGACAGGTTCTCATCTTCTGTGAAAACAAAAGCAGAGCCTCTTTTCCAAAGTAACGTATTCTTAGACTCAAATTTTGAAGTCAAGATAATTTTATATTGATTTAGTTTAGCAGCTCCTAGAATCAAATGTCTCTCTGCTGTCAAGAAAACACAATAATCTGCATAATCAGACTAACTGTATATATTTGATCTTTACATGCCTTATCTATTTTACTCTATTACTTTTTAATATTTATTTTGTTATCTTTATTTCTTTAATCTATGAATGTCTGTACTCTTTCTTCCCTTTCTCTTAAACCCATGTACATTTATCTAACACTATGACCCATTCAGAGGTCTTTTTCATCTGAATCTGACTTATTGTATATCTATGATCATTTTCTAACCAGGAGAGGGTTTTTTGTTTTGGTTTAGTTTTTGCTTAGTTTTTGTTTTTGAAATGCTAAGTAGGCATGACTAAGATTAACACTGTGGCTTTGTCTGTTGGCTCTGCCCAGTCCAACATGACAGAGGTATGGTAACCACCTCTGTGAGGCATGCTTACCACCCCAGCTCCAGGGATGCAGTTGGTCTATATTAAACAACTTGTAAAACTCTGCTCACAAACCCCATTAAAGTGCTCTGTAACAGAACCTCCCTAAAGAACAAGAGCTAGTCCTGCTGCCAGCACAAACCAGGAAGCCAGCTCTCAAAGTAGCCATGCAGTCTTTGCTGCTAATGCTGAATCAGGAAGACTTCTCTTAAAAGGAATCATGCCTCTGCTTACTGCCAGCAAACAAAGCCTATCTGAAAATACATGGCTATGAAGAAGCTCCAACTGACTCCCATTTTTGTGGGCTAAGAAGTGCTTTTTTAAAGCTTTCTTAGGCTTTATGTGGATGTACAATGCCAAATGTTGGGCATCATTATGTAAAAGGAGCCTTGGTTTCCTGACTGCCCAGACTTGAGAAATCACACAGAAACTATCTTAATTACAACACTGTTTGGCCAATGACTCAGGCTTATTTCTTGCTAACTCTTACATCTTAAATTAACCTATTTCTATAAATCTATGTATCACCACGAGGCTATGGCCTACTGGTAAGGTTCTGACATCTGATTCCTTTGGCAGCTACTTGGCATTTCATAAGGATGTCTTAACTTTAGAATGGAAGTCAAAAACAGTGTTGTTTTGGGAGAGAGATTATGCTTTTATTTCCACAGAGAACAAAAAGCTATAGATTTCTTCAAAATTTATAAAGATCAGATTGCCTGGAGGAGACCTCCTGAAAATCTTGGCTAAACATGAAGAAATAAACAAGAGAATTACAAGATAGGTGACATTTAAACTGACTCTCTACATGGGAACAACTCTGAGACTAGATAAAACATGATAAATCTTGTTGACTGCAGAGTACTCATGACTTATTACATATTATTATATATTCTTATTACATAGAATCCTTTCATATGGCATAGCTGGAAATTTGTATTGCAGTTTCGTTATGCAGTCCTAATGGACTTATAAAGTTAACAGGTGTCCTTTACCTTCTCAAACATAGAACAAAGAATCATCTTTAGTTAATTTGTGTATATTGCACATTCCATACTTGTGCTAATGCAGATATGTATATTTCCTTTAAAAGTTTGTGTCTTTATAGAAAAAAGGACTCAATACCAATAAAGACAAGTTATCCAGGTGATCTAGCCTTTCGAAATGTCTCTGCTGTAGTTTTCTCAAAATTTTACACTTAGAGCAACTTCAAAGCTAGTAGCCGAGATGGTCAAGTCTCAAAGACTACTCCAGATAGGACTTCAGATAATCTCTACCCTTTCCCACCACACAAAGACTAAACAAAAAATAATACAGTTAGATCTCCAAGAACTTGACCATTATCCCGATTTTCTCAGGGTCCCCTAGAGATGCCTTCACCCCAGATAACAGGAAACAATCTAGACAACATGATACCCCATTTCCAAGAGGTAGGGTAGATGGTTTCTGGTCATTTGGTGAATATTTATAATTGTTTAGGGGGGTTAATTACAAGTTGTTATTGATCATGGTTAGGGAGGAAACTAAACAAAGGAGGTTAGATTCAGAGTTCTTTTTCTAAAAAGATAAAAAAAAAGTGAAAACATAGAAATACTAGGATAAAAGAGTAGATTGTTGAATCTACTTTTAACTAAAACATAGCTACTAATCTCAAATATTTTATATTGGTATGGATTTTTGTATATTGATACAAATTTAAGGTTATTTTTGTTATGCTGTATATATGTTTCTATTCTTGTTAAGGTGTTGTACCTATACACCTCATTTAACAATGTAATGTAAATTTCTTGTCCTTGAAAGCTATTATTACAAACTATTTTGGACAATTACAAGTTAGCAGTCATCTAACAATCAAATTTGTGACCATGTTAAATATGTTTTCAAGGTCAATAGAGATGTATTTTAGACACATAGGTGGTTTTCAAACATTTTAAAGGCTACACAATATTGCGTTTAAGGTGTTTTAATAATATAAGGCTTTTTTCTGGGTGGTGATGGCACATGCTTTTAATGCAGCATTTGGGAGGCAGAGGCAGGTGGATCTCTGTGAGTTTGAGGCCAGTCTGGTCTACAAGAGCTAGCTCAAGGAAACTCTAAAGATGCAGAGAAGCCCTGTCTTGAAAAACATCAGACAAAAAGATGCTTTAATAATATAAGACTTTTCACAACAGTGAGATATGTCTGCCCCTGGAAGCATCAATATACTTTAAAAAAAAAAAGATGTTGGGCATTGAAGAACCTCCACATGACATTTGCTTTTATTGTGGCAAAGTTAACCAGTGGGCAAGAAACTGCCCCTGCCTCTACTGCTGACAATATGTTGTCCAAATGGTTTTTCCAACAGTGGAAAAACAGGACACAAAAGAAGGCAACTGCCAAACTTTGCCAAGACAAGGTTGGACAGTCCTTCAAAATTCCTCCTTCACAGAAAAGTCTGTCAGTGTCAGAGACTAGCTTCAACAAAAATACCACTTGCTAGGGTAGAGGCATGGGGATCAGAAAAATAGTAAAGAGGATGAAGACATAAATAAAAATAATAAAACAGAAACAGGATAGTATTGGAAGAGAATCCCAGTGAATACTGAAATCACCCTCATTTAATTTTTCATACACTTTTATACCTCAATACAAAAGGGGAAAGAAGGCAACTAGAGACTTCTTTAACATGATAAAAGGATAACTCAAACAGTTAATTGCTTCAACATTTTGAGACATCAAGTTATTAGCATTCTGTTGTTTAGGCAGTGGAGCCACCCTAGATCAAATATCCTGAAGGTCGCCATTCCCTACGTCAAAATTCTTGTTACAAAAGAAGGAGCAGGAGGATGCTTTCATATCCTGACCATCTGTCAGGATGGAGTGGATCTACCTATACAGGCCATCTTAATGTCAAAAGAACCAAGTAACCACATCCTGGGTCAAGATATATAACTCTGGTTGTTGTCAACAATTTTAAACAACCTCCAAACTCTCTGACCATCAGACAAGGTGGAAATAAGCTTACATTTTTGGGCTTCCACATGTCAGATACTGTAGGCCTGTGGGTGGTAGAAAGATACTCAACATTGCAGAGAACCTTGGGTAACTATCCAGGCAGCCAGCTGTCTTTGTCATTTCTATAGCTTTGGAAGTTGTTTGCTCTGTACTTCCTATTTACTCAGGTAATATTATATCCTTCTTGGGTCTCTGATGGGGATTGAAGACTGGATAGTTATAGCATTTTCTTTCTTACCAAATTCAAACAAGAAACTCACAAAAGAGGTATAACGTTATAATGTTGAGAGACATAAATGTTTAAGCTTTTTATCTAAAAAATGTCTTAAGGTCTAAAAAGATATTTTTAGGTTGGTAATACAAGTTATGGCATCAAGTGGTTTAGGTATAAAACTTTGGATTCATCAAGATGGGATAGATAATAAAAATATTTTCTCCAAATATGTCAAATATAAATGGACTGGACATTGAGAATTATTCTTAATCAATAATTGTTCTTACTGCATACAATTTTACTGTGTTACAGATAAAAACCTTTCCTTTTTATTCAGACAAAAAGGGGTAAATGTTGTGAAAGAGTCTTGTACACTTTGAAGATGTGTCTTTGCCAAGGCTCCTTCTGATTGGTTTAATGCAGAGCTGAATGACCAATAGAAGGCAGAAGAGGATAGGTGGGACTTCCATGGGAAGAGAGGTAGAGACACCAGGGAACTACTGAAGAGGTCAGACATACAGTACAGACTAAAGGAAATTGAAACACATGGCAGAATACAGATGAACAGAAGCAGAGTAATCTAAGTTATAAGAGCTAGTTGGGAGAAACCTTAGCTAAGTCCAAGCCTTCGTAACTAATAAGTAGTCTGTGTGTTATTTGTGAGCGGGAAATCCCAACAAGAAAGTACTACTACACCCCACTCTTTAAAAAGGTTGGGGTTTTTTTCTTGATATTTAGTTTTATTGTTTTTGCTTTTAATTTCTTTTAGTTCTTTTTGCATTCTAGGTACCATTTTTTTTGTCAGATGAATAGATGGTAAAGTTTTTCACCATGATGGTGTCCTGCTGGTGGCCATGTCAGAAGAGCAGCGGGTGGCAATTGACGTCAGGAGTTCAGCCAACCAGAATGCAAGACACTGCTGGATGAATCTCAGATAGACAAGGCCCCACAGGCTTTGGCACTGGATTGTCTCTTGCTACTGCTCTGCCTTTACATGTTTGCCACTGTAATTTTCTCTGGTGTCTGGCATGGTGTAATTGGGTATTGGGGGAATTCCCAGTGCCTTTAATGTGGTGTGATTATCTCATGGAAATATCCCATTCTACTGAGCATTTTTATCTGTGGATTATATGAAGATGATTTCCTCTTAAGCTGTACTGTTTAACTGAAGTAATGATTTTATACAATAATAGTGTTAGTGTAAGTAGAATTTTGATGATTAAGGGATTTTTAACAAATGTAGTTGTAAGGACATAAAAATTTTAAAAAGCTTTGCTTGGTCAAGAACAGGTCAAAACACTGGCTTACAACTTAATGGCAGCATTAAGAGTCATTTGAAAACAGGAACCTTTGCAAAAGTGCAGAAGCAGCTAGTCACCTAGCTTTGTGGTCCGGACAGAGACAGAAATAACTGCTTGAGGAGTGGGTGGGGGGGCATGCACAAAAGCAGAAGTAACTGCTTAAAGGAGAAAGGGGTATGCAGAAATGGTTCATACCCTGCATTTAGCAAAGACTAACTCTTTTGACCATAAATAACCCTGGTTTTTGTCTATATATGTCAATCCCAAAAGAGGAGTGGGGGCTCTCCCTACTGCGCTGCATTGCATTTGAGGAAAGCTCCCAGCTAGCTGCCATAAGAAATAAACCTTGCTTTTGCATTCTGAACTTGACTGGATTCTGGTGGCCTCTCGGGGAGGGGGGGATGTCTCTCAACGTGGGAACAACAGTAGTAAAGGATTATGATGGAGGCTAATTTAGTGAGAAAATTAGTATAGGTAAAGATGGGATACAGGGTTGCCCCTGCCCTTCATAAAGCAGGGGCTGCAGAGGATAGAAAGTAAGGACAAGGGAGTGTCACACAGCTAGGACTTAGGAGTTTTACTTGAAGAGTCACAGAGGCTATGGTTTAGGTTAATGATTAAGGAAAACAGTTGAGTTCCAGGAGTTAACTCAAGTAATTTTTGATATTGGGAAATGTGTTGACAGGTTTCTGTGTGCATTATAGCTAAAACAAAGCTTTAAATAATGACTTTATGTAACTAGAAAATAAAGAATTAGATGATTAGTTAAGATAATTGGACAGGACAGGAATGAGACTGAACCAGTGACCTGGACCAGAGCAGGCCTCGGACAGTGAACTCCATGAGAGCAGGAGCAGATCTAGACCAGGGTCATTTGCGGAAGCAGGACTGAGACAGAAACCTAGGCCACAGAGGCCTGAGGCTGTGAGCTCCATGGAAGTGAGACTGAGCCAGCTACCTAGGCCAGAGTGGGCCTGAGAAAGCAAGCTCCCGCGGGAGTGGATCCAGTCCAGGGACATTTGCGGACCAGGACAGAGTCAGCAACCTGAGCCAGAGCAGACCTGAAACAGCTAACTCCACAGGAACAGGTGCAGAGAAGCAACAGTTGAGCGAGTGAGCCAGAGCCAGAGACTACTGCGGGTCCAGACATAAATCTGGTACCTTCAAGGGAGTAGACCTAAGCAAGGACCCCTGTGGGTTGGGCATGAGTCTAGGGCCTCCAGGGAACTAGGCCTGAACCAGGACCTCTGTTGGTCCAGGCATTGGTCTGGGACATCAAAAGGAATAACAAGGAACCAGAAACGTCTTCAGGTCCAAACGTGAGTCTGGGACCTCTGAGGGAATAAGTCTGAGCCAGGTCCTTTGCGGGTCTGGGCGTACCTGAGCCTGAGAACTCCGAGAGAGTGGATCGGAGCCAGAGTCCTTTACAAGACCAACCCCAAGTCAGGGAACTCTGCAGGAATGGATCCAGAACAGGGACATTTACAGAAACAGGTCTGAGCTGATAACCTAGGCTAGAGCAGGGAGTAGAGCAAAGCCTAGGAGTGCTGAGCAACTTCCAGAATCACAGAGTGACCAATGGGGTAACTAGAACCATGGAACTGACTGTACCACAAGGAACAACCACCTGAGCCTTGGATTCACTGGCACCTAGAAGATTAATCAACAGAATCACAGAGAGCCACAACTAAAACCTAAAGACTTTACAAAAGCAAGACTTGAATAACCAAATATAGATGAAGCAGAAGAAAATGACCTAAAAATAACTCCAGGAGAATGTTTGAAACTCTTAAAGAGGAAATGAGAAATTCCCTGAAAGAAATGGAAGAAAAGACAAACAAAAAATTGGAAGACATCAGCAAATCCCTGTAAGAAAACCAAGAAAAAGCAATCAAACATATAAAATAAACCATTTAAGACTTGAAACTGAAATAGAGACAACAAATAAAACACAAACTGAGGAAATTATAGGAACAGAAATCATGAGAAAAAGATCAGGAACCACAAACGCAAGCATAAACAGTAGAATACAAGAGATAGAAGAGAGAATCTCAAGCATTGAAGATAAAATAGAGAAAATAGACTCATCAGCCAAAAAAAAAACATTAAATCTAACAAAAGCTTAACCCAAAATATCCAGGAAATATAGTGGTGTGCGACAATGGTCTATATTCTGTCAATTATATTTTAATAAGATGCTGATTGGCCAAGCCAGGCAGGAAGTATAGGTGGGACAACCAGGCAGGATGTAGAAACAGGGTGACAAGAACATGAGAATTCTGGGAAGAGGAAAGCTTGGTCCACAGTCCTGACCCAGCCACAGAAGAAGAAAGATGTGACTGCCTTGCCAAATAAGGTACCGAGTCATGTGGCTAACACAAACAAAAATAATGGGCTAATATAAGTTATAAGAGTTAATAAGAAGTCTGAGCTACTAGGCAAATCAGTTTATAACTAATGTAGACTTTCATGTGATTTCTTTGGGACTTGACAACTGTGGGAACCAGGCAGAACAGAAAAGAAACCTCAGTCAACAATATGGGACACCATAAAAAGGCCAAACCTAAGAAAAATAGGAATAAAAAGAGGAGAAGTTCAATTAAAAAGCACAGAAAATATGTTTAACAAAATCATAGAAGAAAACTTTGCCAACCTAGAGAAAGATATACCTATGAAGATACAAGAAGCTTACAGAACACCAACAGACTGGATCATAAAAAAAAAGTCCTCTTGCCACATAATAATCAAAACACTAAACATATAGAATAAAGAAAGAATATTAAGAGCTGCAAAGGAAAAAGGCCAAGTAACATAAAAAGGCAGACCTATCAGAATTACACCTGACTTTTAATTGGAGACAATGAAAGCCAGAAGGTCATGGTCAAATGTTATGCCGACATTAAGAGACCATGGATGCCAACTCAGACTACTATACCCAGCAAAACTTTCAATCACCATAGAAGGACAAAATATCCCATGACTAAACCAGATTTAACCAATACCTAGCCACAAACCCAGCCCTACACAAAATACTAGAAGGAAAACTCCAACCCAAGTTAGTTGGCAACATCAACAAAACCAGACAATTGATGGTGTCATAGCACCAAATTCCAAAGAAGGGGAAAACGAACAAATTAACATCACCAACAATCAACAGGAAACTCAATCAACAGGAGAGAGCAATCACTGGTCATTATTATCCCTCAATATAAATGGACTCAACTCTCCTATAAAAAGGAACAGGCTAATTGGATTGGATTGGATACAAAAACAGACTCCATCCTTCCGCTGCATACAAGAAACACACCTCAACCTCAAAGACAGACATGTTCTAAGAATAAAGGGTTGGGAAAAAATATTCCAATCAAACGGACCTAAGAAACAAGTTTGTGTAGCTATCCTAATATCTAACAAAATAGACTTCAAACTAAAATCAATCAAAAGAGACAAAGAAGGACATTTCACATTAGTCATAGGAAAAATTCATCAAGAGGAAATCTCAATACTGAACATCTATGACCCAAATACAAGGGCACCCTCATATGTAAAAGAAACACTTCTAAAGCTTAAATCATACATTAAACCCACACACTAACAGTTGAAGACTTCAACAGCTCACTTTCACCACTGGACAGGTCAATCAGACAAAAAAAATAAACAGAGAAATAAGGGAACTAACAGATGTTATGACTCAAATGGACTTAACGGACATCTATAGAATATTCCATCCAAACATAACAGAATATACCTTCTTCTCAGCACCTCATGGAATCTTATCAAAAATTGACCACATACTCAGTAACAAAACAAACTTCATCAAACACAAATAATTGGAATAACCCCATGTATTGTATCAGATCCCCATGGTTTAAAATTAGAATTCAACAGCAATACTAATTCCAGAAAACCCACAAACACATGGAAATTAAACAATGCTCACCTGAATCATCAAGGGGTGAAGGAAGAAATAAAGGGGAAAATGAAAGACTTCCTCAAATTCAATGAAAATGACCACACAACATACCCAAATTTATGGGACACAATGAAAGCAGTGTTAAGAGGCAACTTCATAGCACTAAACGCCTACATAAAAAAGCTGGAAAAATCCCACACTAGTGAATTAACAGAACATTTGAAAACTTTCAAACAAAAAGAAGCAAATTCACCTAAGAGAACTAGATGGCAGAAAATAATCAAATTGAGAGCTGAAATCAACAAAATAGAAACAAAGAAAACAATACAAAAAATCAATAAGACAAAGAGTTGATTCTTCGAGAAAATCAACAAAATAGACAAACCTTTATCCAAGCTAACCAAAAGGCAGAGAGAGAATATCCAAATTAACAAAATCAGAAATGAAAAGAGGGACATAACAGATATGTAGGAAATAAAGAGAATCATCAGGTCATATTTTGAAAACCTGTACTCCACAAAATTGGAAAACTTAAAGGAAATGGACAACTTTCTGGATAAACATCATTTACCAAAATTAAATCAAGACCAGAGAAACAAATTAAACAGACCTATAACTGCTGAAGAAAATAGAAACAATCATCAAAATTCTCCCAACCAAAAAGAGCCCTGGACCAGGTGGTTTCAGCTCAGAATTCTAAAGATTTTCAAAAAAGAACTAATACCAATACTCCTCAAGTTATTCCACACAATAGAAACAGAAGGAACATTGCCAAACTCTTTTTATGTGGTTATGATTGCCCTGATACCAAACCACAGAAAGACATCACTAAGAAAGAGAATTACAGACCAATCACACTCATGAACATTGATGCAAAAATACTAAATAAAGTACTGGCAAATTGAATTTAAGCACACATCAAAACCATCATTCACCATGATCAAGTCGGCTTCATACTACAGATGCAGGGATGGTTCAACATATGAAAATCTGTTAACGTAATTTACTATATAAACAAGCTGAAAAATAAAAACCACATGATCATCTCATTAGATGCCAAAAAGGCTTTTGACAAAATGCAACATCCCTTCATGATAAAGGTCTTAGAGAGAGCAGAGATACAAGGAACATACCTAAATATAATAAAGGCAAAATACACCAACCCAACAACAAACATCAAACTAAATGGATAGAAACTCCCAGTGATCCCACTGAAATAAAGAACAAGACAAGGTTGTCCACTCTCTCCATATCTATTCAATATAGTTCTTGAAGTCTTAGCTAGAGCAATAAGACACAAAAAGGATATCAAGGGATACGATTCGGAAAAGAAGAAGTCAAACTCTCACAATTTGCTGATGATATGATAGTTTACATAAGTGACCCCTAAAATTCTACCAAGATCTTCTACAACTCATAAACACTTTCAGTAATGTAGCAGGATACAAGATTAACTCGAAAAAAATCAGTAGCCCTCTTGTACAGAGAGGATAAATGGGCTGAGAAAGAAATCAGAGAAATATCATCCTTCACAATAGCTGCACATAGCATAAAATATCTTGGAGAAACTCTAACCAAACAAGTGAAAGACTTGTATGATAAGAACTTTTAATCTTTGAAGAAAGAAATTGAAGAAGACACCATGAAGTAGAAAGATCTTCCATGCTCTTGAGTAGGTAGGATTAACATAGTAAAAATGGCAATCTTACCGAAAGCAATCTACAGATTCAATGCAATGCCCATGAAAATTCCAGCAAAATTTTTCACAGACCTCAAAAGAAGGGAACTTAACTTCATATGGAAAAGCAAAAAGACCCAGGATAGCCAAAACATCCTGTACAATAAAAGAACTTCTGGTTTTACGTTGAGGTCTTTGATCCATTTGGACTTGAATTTTGTGCATGGTGATAGGTATGGATCTATTTTCATTCTTCTACGTGTTGCTATCCAGTTATGCCAGCACCCTTTGTTAAGTATGCTTTCTTTTCTCCATTTGATATTTTTTGCTTTTTGTCAAAAATCAGGTGTTCAAAGGTTTGTGGATTAATATCTTGGTCTTCTATTCAGTTCCATTGGGCCTGCTGTCTGTTTTTATGCCAATACCAGGCTAACCTCAACATAAAGCCAGCGACACTGAACCTTATAGAAGAGGAAGTGGGAAGTACACTTGAACACATTGGCACAGGAGACTATTTCCTAAATATAACTCCAGTAGCACAGATACTGAGAGAAACAATTAATAAATGGGACCTTCTGAAACTGAGAAGCTTCTGTAAAGCAAAGGATATGGTCAATAAGACAAAACGACAGCCTACAAAATGGGAAAAAATCTTCACTAACCCCATATTAGACAGAGGTCTGATCAAAAGAACAAATAATCCAATAAAAAATTAGTACAATAATAAATTTAGTACAGACCTAAATAGAGAACTCTCAAAAAAGTAATCTAAAAAGGCTGAAAGGCACTTAAGGAAATTTTCAACATCCTTAGTCATCAAAGAAATACAAATCAAAACAAATCTGAGATTCCATCTTACACCTGTAAGAATGGCCAAGATCAAAAACACTGATGACAACTTATGCTGGCGAGGTTGTGGGGTAAAGGGAACACTTCGGCATTGCTGGTGGGAATGCAAACTGGTACAGCCTCTTTGGATGTCAGTGTGGCAATTTCTCAGAAAATTAGGAAACAATCTTCCTCAAGACCCAGTAATATCATTTTTGGGTATATATCCAAAGGATGCTGAATCATGCCACGAGGACATGTGCTCAACCATGTTCACAGCAGCAATTTTTGTCATAGCCAGAACCTGGAAACAACCTAAATGCCCCTCAACCTTGCCGGCAAATGGATGGAGCTAGAAAACATCATTTTTAGTGAGGTAACCCAGATACAGAAAGAGAGTTATCACATGTATTCACTCATAAGTGATTTTTAAACATAAAGCAGAAAAAAGGCCCACAAATTATAATCCCAGAGAACTTAGACAACAATGAGGACACTAAGAGAGACTTACATACATCTAATCTACATGGGTAGTAGAAAAAGACAAGATCTCCTGAGGAAATTGGGAGCATGGGGACCTTGGGAGAGGGTTGAAGAAGAGGGGAGAGGCAGGGAGGGGAGCAGAGAAAAATGTAGAGCTCAATAAAAATCAATTAAAAATACAAATAATTGGACAGGACTCTAAAATATGAAAAGTGAAACTAGTAACCTGTTTTTCAGGCAATTATAAAATCTGATGCATATGTAAACAATTATGGCTGAAAGGCTCCTGATCTATGAGAAATCTTAAAGATAAATGTTTAACTACATGTAGGTTCTTGGGGATAATTTATTTTTTTTTACCTGCAGTATGTAAAGTGTTTATCCATGAAAGGGAAATGGGAAACATTGCTTTTTACTTATACTCATTGATATCAATCACTTAAAAAAAAAAACAGAGTGTGACCACATTATAATTTTTATAATGTTTGAAAGATTCTGTTGGGGTTTTTGGCTGCAAAGGAAAAAATAAGACAGAAAAGGAAGACATGGAGAAGTCATGAGAAGAAGTATCAGGAAAGAGAAGGAAGGGAAACCCCAGGGTAAACGGGCAGAGCTGAAAAAGAGCAGAGCAGAACAAGGACAGAAAGAATAAGAAAAAGAAGAAACTTTTATCCCTCAGAAAAGAAGCCTGTGTGGTTTTACTCTCCTCCTCTGCATCTTTTCCCCAGTCTCTCTGACCTGCAGAAGGCTGGTCCCTCCCTCTGTAGTGTCCCTTGTTAAAAGAAGATTTTGAAAAACTTCATTGGGTCCCATTTATTAGTTGTTCTTAGTGGCTGCTCAGAGTCCTGTTCACAAGTCCTTTCCTGTGCCAATAAAAGTTCAAGCACATTTCCAACTTTCTCCTCTATCAAATTCAGGATATCAGGTCTTATATTGAGGTCCTTGATTTATTTGGACTTGAGCTTTGTGCAGAGTGAGAGATGAGAGATAAAGGTAGAATTTTTTTTCTCCTACATATAACTAGCTATATGTTGATCAGCGATATTTGTTGAAGATACCTTATTTTCTCCAATGTGTATCATTGGCCTCTGTCAAAAAATCTCTTGACTTGTAGGAGTGTGGACTTCTGTGTGGGGTCTCAATCCTATGTGATTGATCTGTTTTTTATGCCAGTACAATGCTGTTTTTAATATTATAACTCTGTAGTATAATTTGAAACACAGCTCACAAATGTCTCTAACTGCAGCTCCACGGGCTACAACACCTCTCTGGCTTCCTCATGTACATGCATTCATGGGCATGCACATGTATCCATGTATATGTACTGCTCCCATGCAATACACATAATTAAAAGTAGTATAAATCTTTAAGATATCGTGATATTCACAGAGAACTGTTCCTTTTTGAGGTTCTATATAAAAATGAAATCCATCTTCTGTGCACTGGGGTCATTGGTGGACTCACATTTCATGCAGTTGCAGTTGAAGTCTCTAATGGTAGGGTTTTTATTGTTAGCTGTCGGTCACAATAACACATTTATCAATTTCCTGACTGTTTAATGAGGCTGCTTGTTGGTTCCTGGCTGCTCAGCCCCAAAATAATCACACAGAAATTATATTATTTAAATCACTGCTTGGCCCATTAGATCTAGCTTCTTATTGACTAACTCTTACATCTTAATTTAATCCATTTCTAGTAATCTGTGTATTGTTATGTGGCTGTGGCTTACCTGGTAAACTTCCTAGCGTCTGTCTCCAGTGTGGGCTACATGGCTTCTCACTGACTCTGCCTTCTTTCTTCCAGCATTCAGTTTAGTTTTCCCCACCTGTCTAAGTTCTTCCTTATCAGGCCAAGCCAGTTTCTTTATTCATTAACCAATAAAAGCAACATGTAGACAGAAGGACCTCGCACACCACCTGACACTTCCAACATTTCCTGGTTCATCACTTTCTTCTATCCTCAGAGCAAATTACAGTGATTAGCTTCTTTGACCCTTTGACCCTCCAATCAAACACTTGCTCTGCCTTCACCTTGACTGAATATCCATGACCACCAAGTTATCTTTCTCCAATTTTAAGAACATCCTTGTTTTCATCCTGGATATAGCTGAGATAATTTGGAATAATCTCCTTATTTTAAACAGGCTGATTCAAAACCTCAATTCTACCTGAAAAGTATCTTTTTTATTTTTTATCTTAGTTTTAGATTAAAAACTAGTTTTAAGATTACTATACAAAGTATTAAGTTTACTCTTGGAATTGTCAAACAAAATTTGGTTTTGATTTTCTCCCATTCACCTGTTCCCCTTTGCACCCTGCCCCAGTAGCTTCCTTTCTGTTGCCAAGTCATGTGTTTTTGCCATACCCACTTCCTCCACATCTGTTGGTTATCCCTGTCTTGTGGTCCCCTTCCTAGTAGAAGGCATTTTCTTCTTTCGTTAAGTAATTAAACATATCCACACAGCTCAGAGCATAGAGGACCATTAGTTAGCTTATCAGACTTGGTACCTGACAGAGGGAAGAAACAGAACCAAAAGAGAATGCAGAAGCAAATGGCAAGGTTAAGCAGAAGGAGAAATAAGAGGGATGTAAGGTCATGGCACCCTGTGTGTGCCCAGTCTCATCTCATCCCATCTCTAAAGCTAAACATGGCTGGGCCTGGTTAGTACTCAGATGTTAAAGAACATTAAGGAAGAGGCCACCTGGTCAGCATGAGGAAACCACACATGTCTCAACTTCCTGAACCTTATATCAGATCTTATCTTCTCTGATATGTTGTTTACTGTTGCTGTTTTGAGACAGGATCTCCTGCAGTGTCTGCTTGCTTCAAACTCACTCTATTGCCAAAGATGACTTTGAACTTCTAATCCTCCTGCCTCCACTTTCCACATGCTGAGATTACCAGCATGCCCCACTCCTGACTCTGTCACTTTTAAATATGTTTTCTGGGCTTTCATGGGAGCTGGAACTTCAGAGCTTATAGTTATTGGCTACCTTCAGTTACAGCATAAGCACAAATATTTGTGGATGGCCAGCGTTTCTGATCACTCCACTGTGAGGATCAGAAGCAGGATGGAAGGGCAGAGAATAGTTGGAGGGACATGAGAAAGAAAAAGATTCCCTCACTTGGGAAACTGACTGATGCTTCTCACCAGCAGAAAAGGGACAATCTGGCACAGTAACAATTGCTCAAGGTCTTCTCCCATCCCAGCCATAAATATGCTATTTTCTAGCAATCACACCAGAATCCCCATTTATAGGGGAAGTACAAACATACTAAACTCCTTGTGCAACCTAGTGGCTCCTGGCTTCATTTCATCATATTATACTTCCATGTAAGGCCTCTGAAACCACCTCACACATCTCTTATCAAAAGGATGGGGACAGAAGGTTTTTCAGCAACATTTTGAGATGTAATCTTGCAGTGTTTCTCAACCTTCCTAATTCTGTGACACTTTCACTTTTATACAGTTCCTCATGTTATGCTGACCCCCAACCATAACATTATTTCATTGCTACTTCATAACTGTCGTTTTACTACTGTTAAGAATTGTAAATATTTCATATGTGACCCAGGGGTCGCAACCCACAAGTTGAGAACCACTGCCTCCAAGCCACTAAATGGTACCCGTGGCTAATGCTAGGGCGACAAATGGCTTATTTTCTCTTGGAGAAGCCCATATGCACATTTGGGCTCATCTTACTTTCCTTGACTTCTTCGAGAAGCCCACATTCACACTTTTGGGTGTGGGTTTGTCTTACTTTCTTCGGATCCCCTCTTTTCCTTTTTGTTCTTCTAACCCTCATGTTTAACTTTGCCTTGACAAACCAAATACATATTTTAAATTTATATAAATTAAGACAGTTGGTGGTGGCACATGTCTTTAATCCAAGCACTCAGGAAACAAAAGCAGACAGATCTTTGTGAGTTCAAAGCCCATCTGAACTGCAGAGCTCGTTCTGGAACATCTAGGGCTGTTACACAGAGAAACTCTGTCTCAAAAAAATCATATAAATTTATTAGATATGTAGTTAATAAAATTTTCAACTCTACTTTACAATACCAGCTAGTTTGAGAAATTTCTTCCATCCTTGAAGCCAGAAATCCAGGTTTGGCCTGAACTGGGATCCCTAAAAGAACAGGGGATGCTCCTTAGGCTGCTGAGGATGGCAATGTGAATCTATGTCCCTATTTCTTCTCTATTGACAGTCCTCTGACCTCCTGCTGAAGAGGGTAGAAAGTTTTCGTAGAGAAACTCTTGTAGAAAACTCCCTTCTGGGCTACAAGAAATCTAATTTCTCGTAAGGAATTTAAGCTGACAAGAGTCTGAAGGAGTTGGTGTCTCTTCTTCGAGTGTCTATACAGAAAAGAACATTAATCCCACTAATTTCTTGGTTTTACATCTCTCACCCCATTATATTCAAAAAAGCAAAGCCAAAACACATGACTATGGAAAGATTGCCAGACCTGCCCCAGTTTTACCCCTGGAAGTTCCATGCTGTCATTCTATTGAAGGGCACAGATCAGGTCATTGACTTCTAGAACACCTTTCCCTTCCCCTCCTTACGTTAGGAAGGCTCCTTCAGGGTCTTGGGGAATGGATAGCTCTTCTTTTAGGTGGCCCCTCTGTTTGACTGACATGACTGGAAGGTCTAGAATGCTTTCAAGATAAACTTCTAATTTCCTCCTTGTATTAGCTTCCTGTAGCTCCAGCACAGAGGACCAGGAACCAGGGTTTCAAATCACAAATTTATTGTCCCTCAGCTTTGGGGAGTAGGTTTGTAGATTCTGTTTCTTAGACTTATGAGATTTATTTACTTACTTGAGTTTTCAGTAACTTCCCTTCAGGAATAAATGTGTTATTTGGAGGAAATACCTATACACTACCAATCAATTGAATACTATGCAATTATAGGGTTTAGGAATATCTGCTTTAATGAATATATAAGAATGTCTATGGCATATTTAGAGCTGAAGACCAGCAATCCATATTGATCCTTCTATGCACATATATATGTGCATGCATGAGTGTTTGTATTAATGTGTGCCTCTGTGTGTGTGTATGTGTGTGTACATATTCTAGAAAAAAATCATCTAAGTACTACTAATAAAAATTTCTGAATGGTAAGAATGCAAGCTGTCTGCTCTCTTCTCTGGGTCTTTGGATTATGTTTGTTTTTCTGCAAAGAACTTACATGTTTTCTTCTCTAACATGTAGACACTTTGCATAGACCACATAATCTGAAAGTTGAAGGTCACCATGAGGGCCTAGCTCACTTGTTTCTTCACTTACCTGATGCCCTCAGTGTAGATAGTGGAAGACGAAGGCATCTTTTTCTCACCTCATGTCTCATTTTGGTTATAGAAAGTGCCCCCGTCCGTCCACATAGACCAACCTACTGTGGAATAATCCTTTTGTACACTGTGAAGATTTGTTGCTGTGATTGGTTTAATAAAGAGGCTGATTGGCCAATAGCTAGACAGGATAAGTTAGGCAGGAGAGCCAGACTAAGAATCCTGGGAGGACGAAGAAGGGTAGATGCTGGAGTTGCCAGCCAGACACAGAGGGAACAGGAGATGAATGTGCTGTGCTAATAAAGGTACCACTACATGGCAGAGCTTAAATAAGGAATATGGTTTAATTTAAAACGTAAGAGCTAGTTAGTAATAAGCTTGAACTATTGGCCAAGTATAGGTAGGTGTGGGTAAGTGAATCCATGAAAGCCCGGGATAAAGGGGGTATCAAATATTTATTGGGGAACACTCATAAACAACAAGATAGAGAGTTGTCTCGGTCCTCTGCTCTAGGGGTGCTGGGAGCTGTGATCAGATCTCCAACCATCACCTAAGAAAGCAAATAAGTCCCTCCTCTTTAAAAGTGATCATATCCACAAACAGAAGACCTTGTCCCTGAGTCTAGTACCCCCAAAAGCTATTGACTGAATGAATTCCTACAACAGCCAAGCATTTGTAATTAATGTTAGCCTCAGTGTGTTTACAAGCAACTGCAGTACAGCAAACTTCTGCCTACACCAGCCAATCCTTCCTACCCCTCAATATCTCTCTCATTGGACTCCACAGGTCACAAAGGCAGACCCAGTTTCAGTTTCCTCCTACTCACAAAGTCACACTGAACAGATGACATTTATTACAAGCTTTTCTAGCTCCTGTGTGGTGAGGGATCAGCTATGGTTTCCTGTCTGCTCTTGCCACAGCTCACTGGTCGGGCTGTCTTCTGCTAGGCTGTCTTTCTCTGTAGCTTCTCTCCTTTATTTCAAACTCTTCATGCTATCCTCAGAGGCTCTGCCAAGTTCAGAAGATGATGTTTTACTGTTCTAGCGCAACAAAGAAGGGGTTTGTCTCAGGCAAGCAGGACAGCAAGATCCTGAAGAAGCAGGCAGATCTCTATGATTTTGAGATCAGCCTGGTGTATAGGAACTAGTACCAGGACAGGCTTCAAAGTTACAAAAAAATCTTGTCTCAAAAAGAAAGAAAGAAAGAAAGAAGGAAGGAAGGAAGGAAGGAAGGAAGGAAGGAAGGAAGGAAGGAAGGAAGGAAAAAGAAAGATGAAGTTTCTCTGAGGGGATCCCAGGTGTCCACGGGGATGTCCCCAGCTAGGTCCTTTGGCGGCAGAGCAGAGGGTGCCTGAACTGGCCTTGCCCCACTATCACACTGATGATTATTTTGAATATCACCATAGAATCTTCATCCGGTGACGAATGGAGACAGAGACAGAGACCCTCGTCAGAACAACCAACTGAGCTCCCGAGGTTCAGTTGAAGAGCAGAAGGAGGGAGAAGATGAGCAAGGAGAAGGAGCGAGAAGATAAGCAAGGAAGTCAGGACCACGAGGGGTTGGTCCACCCACTGAGGCAGTGTGCCTGTTCTAATAGGAGCTCACCAAATCCAGCTGGACCGGGACTGAATGAGCATGCAATCAAACCGGACTCTCTGAATGTGGCTGACAAGGGGGGGGGGCTGACTGAGAAGCCATTGATAAAGGCACTGGGACTTGTTTCTACAGCACGTCCTGGTTTTTTGGGACCCTAGTCTATTTGGATGCAAAGCTTCCTAGGCCTGGATGTAGGGGGGAGGGCCTTGGACTTCCCACAGGGCAGGGTTCCCTGCCCTCTCTTAAGGAGGGAGGGGGAGGGAGGAGGGTGAGTGGGGGAGCGGGAGGGGAATGAGAGGAGGGGAGGAAGTGTAAATTTTTTAATGGAATAAATAAATAGGAAAGAAAGAGAGAAAGAAAGAAAGAAGGAAAGAAAGAAAGAAAGAGAAAAAGAAAACAAAACAAAGCAAAAAATCTCTATGTCATTATTTGTGGGCTGGGGATCCAAAGCTAGTCTGACAAGAAAGCTTGCTACAGTGGAGGATTTCCTATACGAGTAAAAACTACATGCAACAGACAGTGTAACCGGATGGTTGGGTACCAGGGGCATGCCTTTGTCCACAGGGAATCTTAGTTTCTAGAGAAATCCTCTGTTCTCCTTGAAAACAGCAGTCTCAGATCCTCTCCTAAATTTAAGGGAAGCTTCAGGTACAGTACTATTGCTAGAGTATGCCTGCCAACTTCTTTGGTAAGGCAGAGTGGGCTGTACGTGCATGGGTGGGTGTGTGGTACACATGCTGTGGTGGAACACCATGACCAAAGGCCAGTTGGGGAGAAAAGGGTTTATTTGACTTACGTTTCCACATCACAGTTCCTCATCAAAGGAAATCAGGACTGGAACTCAAGCAGGTCAGGAACCTGGAGGCAGTAGCTGGGGCAGAAGCCGTGAAGGAATGCTGCTTACTGGCTTGCTCCACATGGCTTGTTCACTCTGCCATTGAATAGAACTCAGGGATGTACTAACCCAGGCATGGTACTACCCACAACAGACTGGGCCCTCCCTCATCAATCACTAATTAGGAAAATGTCCAACAAGCTTGCCCACAGCCTGGTCTTATGGAGGCATTTTCTTAATTAGAGTTCCCTCTTCTAAGATGGCTACCTTGTGTGGAGATGACATAAAACTGTCTAGCATACTCCCCAAGTTGCTTGGTTTCATCACAGCAACAGTAACCCTAACTAAGACAATACCAGATGCAAGGTAGGAAGGGTTTGGAGAAGGCAAGGTAAGGAGAGGAAGCAGCAATGGAAAGGGGGCTGGAAAACCACAGCAAGTGGTTCACTTTGGAGGCTTTCTTTGCTTACAGTCTCTCCCTCGGACTTAGGAAAGCTACTTTCCCCAGGGTACTGTTTGAGCAATGTGATTTCTTAATCTCCCTGCTCCTGTCTCCACCTTCTGGTGGGACTGTTAAAAAACAGTGAAAAGGTGATCAGGAGAACCCCAGTGCTGGGTAAATTAGAGCTGTGCCCTGCCATGGCCTGCAGTACTGAGCACACTTTCATATCCCACCTTCTGATGTGTTTATTCCATGGGGAAGGGATGGGTGCGGAGAGAAGGTGGGCAGTCTTTTCCCTTTATGGCCCTGTCAGAGCTGTATCATAATACAGAAAGCACTGACTGAGTTTGTCACTAATTTGATGTGCAGTGAAGAAAAGATTTGTATTTCACTCACACCACACACCAAGGAAGAAGGGCAGAACTGTATTTTTCACCCCTTTAAACTGTGGCAAAGCAGAGTGAAGAAAGTAAATGTGGGACCTTAATCCTCTCCTTTCAAACCTGTCAACCATCTGTCTACATGGTGTCAAGGTAAATGACTTCTCAGTCTCCCTGCTTTCTTCTCCAACTTCTGCTAATAATCAGCAAAATGTCTTTAGTAGTTTTAGAACCGCTCCGAGGAGCCAGAAAGCCTTAGCTAAAACTAGTAGCCTCTCCTAGTTGTATATGGAAGGCTAGGGAGTGGGCTATGGTGGGGTTAGTGGATTCTTAAAGAGAAAAACACATAAATTAGCAAATACAGTCTGAAGAAAAAAAAAGTATCTCTGATCTACTTAGTGGTCATTCTGTTTCCTAAAATATTAATCTAAGCTTCAGCAGAACACAGCAGAGCTGACAGGTAACAGCATTTCTTGGTAACTGGTGAATTACTATATGGTCTTTAGACAACAGAATGTGATTTATATTCAGAAGCACAGGAGAGAACATAAGCTCTGGAGTTGGACCGCCTAGTTTTCAACACTTAAGTTTGTGACTTTTTCATGATGCATGTGACCTTAGGCAAATGACTTCTGACTCAGTGTCCACTTCTCCTACTATAAAAAACTACTGTGTTGTTATGGAGACTGAAAGAAGTGCCATCTTCTTGTCACAGACTAAGCACTTCTGAAGTTTGAATTACTTGTGACCGTGACAGTCCACCCTCAGACGCCGACAGAGATTGGTTGAGGAGGTCATCCTTGTTGGAACCTGTGATGATGTGCCATCTCTTCTAGTCCATCTTGGAGGAAGATGCTGAACAGGTGCCAGGCACCCTTAGGAGGGGTTCTGTCAGTAAGGACTAGAGCCAGGGGGTAGGTGACAAGAAACTAATCTGGAGAACTGAGGAAAACCTTTTTGTCTTACGTTTCTGAGCCCTATCTTGGGCCCTTTAGCAAGCTAGTGTGCATGAAGCATTGGGGTAGACTTGATTTTCTTCCCTTTAAGTGATAATGAAGTGTTGCTCCCAAGTTCATCCTGATTTTAATACCACCACTATGCTTTGTGGTGGTGGTGTTTGAGACAGGGTTTCCCTGTGTAACAGCCCTGGCTGTCCTGGAACTTACTTTGTAGACCCAGGCTGGCCTTGAACTCACAGAGATCCGCCTGTCTCTGCCTCCTGAGTGCTGGGATTAAAGGCATGCACGACCACTGCCCGGCTCACCACTATGCTTTAAGCCTGCGAGATTGGTCTCATCAGAAAGACTCAAACATTCCTCAGTGCTTCTTTCCAGATCATGAAAGGTTCAGGTAGTCACTAGCTATTTGTAACAAACACTGACATCTTTTGTTCCCAGTTTGTTTGTTTGTTTCTGATTTTAAAAACCTTTTAGATTTTTTATTTAAATTTAATTTAAAATTTAGAACTCTTACTACTAAAACTTTCAGTAAAATTGTATATTCTTTCTGTGGTATGTGGTGTATGTGCAGAAGTCAAAGGAGGGTGTCAGGTTGGCATCCAGTGAGCCCTAACTGTACTTCTAGGGTCCCTAGCACTGAGGTTACAGCATACCTCCGATGTCTGCTTTTTACATAACTACTCTAGGCTTGATCTCAGATCCGTGTGTTAGTGCAGAAAGTGCTATTACACAATGGCCCATCCCCCTCATCCCATCAACAATTTTTAAATATTTATTTGTTTATGTATTTTATGTTTATTAGTGATCTGTCTGCATATATGCCTGCATACCAGAAGAGGGCATCAGAGCCCATTATAGAATAGTTGGGAAATCATGTGGTTGCTGGGAATTGAACTCAAGACCTCTGTGAGCAGCCATCTCCTAATTGCTGAGCCGTCTCTCCAGCCTAAACCTAGTGACAATATTTTAAAGCAGGCCATGTTGAATTACTTCACTGAGTAAACAGAATCAGAAAAACTGCTGGTTTTGAAATAGACACTGTTAAGTAAGACAAATTATTGTGTATTTAATTTTTTATTTCAAAACTACTTACAGTTTTAGAAATTTGATGTTGGTGGTACTGAAGAGTTAATCTAGAGTATCCTTATAATCTACAAATATTCTACAATCTGAGTTACAATATATCTCAAGAACTTTTAAAAGTTTTTTTTAAAAATATATTATGAAATGGGGTCTTGATAAATTTCACAGCCTGGCCTGGAGTCTATTCTAATAGTCCAGGCCTATCTTAAATTTGAGATCATCCTACATCATCCTTCCAAGAAACTGGATTACAACTCTGTGCCACCAGGCCCAGTGAGGGTTTCTTCGTTTGTTTTTTCTTTGAGGTAGAATATCTTTTAGTAAGGCCAGCCACTCACAGTTGTGGATAGTGGGATAAGAAATCTAATAGCAACACGCAGTAGGAAGGAATTAGTTATCTTACATTTATAGACTTTAGAAGGAAGGGTCTGTGAGCTTAGAAGGAAGGGTTCTCTGAGTAGTAAAGAATAAAATCCATAATTTAGGAAGTTAGGTCTATTTTCTCACCCCATTTTGGGCTTGCATCATACTAAGAATTTAGCAGCTTGGTGTGTGGGCATGCTAGACAGAAAATATAAGGCATGGCTGATTCTTCTACCGAGGTGCTTCTGTAATCTGATATTTCTATGTTTTGCATATATAAAAAGAAAGACTTTCTTGAAGAGGAAGTCGTGAGAGATGGGGCCCAGGGATTTATAGGTGTCAGTTTCAGTTCTGGCTACTTCCCGCTGAAACTGGAGCATGGTAGAGGCTAAAGTGAAGTTTCCCTCCCTCTTCTCTCATGTCATTTGGTCAGCTAGTGATTTTTTTTTTTGAGACAGGGTTTCTCTGTGCAGGAACCCTGGCTGTCCTGGGGAACTTGCTTTGTAGACCAGGCTGGCCTTGAACTCACAGAGATCTTGCCTGCCTCGTCTCCTGGGTGCTGGGTTTAAAGGTGTGTGCCACCACACACCAGTTAGTAATTCTTGTGGGCTGGTATTTGTATTCGGTCATCAAGAGGTTGTCTGTGTTATTCTGAGTGGTATGCTGGATGGTGATTCATATGAGCCAATTTAAGAGATAGACTACAGGGAGGCCTATGGTTGAGAATCAAAATAAAATGGTGGCTTGTCAGGAGCTGGAGAAAGTGGGATTGGAGGCTTGTTTAATGGAAAGAGAGTTTAAGTTCTACAAGATGAAACACGTTCTTTGGATGGTTGTTGGTAATGTTTGCATAATGTGAATGTACTTAATATCGCTCACCTATACAGTTAAAAATGATTAATACGCTAAATGCTTGGCTGTGCATATTTACCTGCATTAGAAAACCTGTCAAGGGGCTGGAGAGATGGCTCAGCGGTTAAGAGCATTGCCTGTTCTTCCAAAGGTCCTGAGTTCAATACCCAGTAACTACATGGTGGCTCAAAACCATCTGAACTGAGATCTGATGCCCTCTTCTGGCCTGCAGACAGACACACAGACAGAATATTGTATACATAACAAATAAATAAATAAATACCTGTCAAATTGTTAAAACAATAAGAGGCTTAAATCAATAGACTCCCCCCAAGCCTCCTATACACAGACACATAGCAAGATGTCTGAGGACGGCTATGGGAAGAAGAATGGATTTTTACAAGACTGTCAAGTACCCAGAAGCCTTCTATATTTCTGCTGGGACATGAGTGAGGTAGACTTGCTTTTGCCTCTAAACATCCATTCTCCTCTTCTTCCATTAGTAAATGAATTATGCTTGGGTTTTCCAGCCTGTATGTTGGCTAGCTGAGGTCATATAACTAGC
This sequence comes from Myodes glareolus, assembly GCF_982192425.1. Taxonomy (NCBI): domain Eukaryota; kingdom Metazoa; phylum Chordata; class Mammalia; order Rodentia; family Cricetidae; genus Myodes; species Myodes glareolus. The sequence continues at coordinate 24,761,253 of NC_142030.1, forward strand.
TAAGCACTAGCTAAAGGAATAAGGTTTGTGCTTCTCTGGTCTCTTTCCCCATTCTCAAAACCATGAAACAGTGAAAAGCAAAATAAACGCATAGGTCCCAAAGATAGAAGCCCCATTGAGAATTGGCAGACCCTACTTTAGAGAAGAAATGTTTCCATGTTTAGACACTGTACTTTGGGTTTCTTTGTAACAATAGGTCTATATACAATTAATACGTAAGTATCTGACTTTCATTCTTTCAGTTGCTGCATGGACACAAGATGACTAATCTGTCTTTAACTTTCTGTTTATTTTTTTTTAAAGCAGGAGAAAGGAAACATCAGGGAAGAAAACACAATGTATACGTGAGTCAAGCAAAACTTTCCAACAACTTCTTGACAGTTATGCGGGAAGTTTTCATTGACCAGACCTGTAGGCGTGGTCACAGCCAGCTCGAAGGGAGTACTTGTATTTCTTTTATGCATGTCACTGTCCTAAACAAAAATCAGGGGTATATTTGAAAGGAAGATAGTGATGATGGATTTCAGGCAGACGAACAAGCAGGTAGGTCGCACTGGGCTTGCAATAACAGACAATTTAAAAATAAGACAGCAAGCAGGCCAGGTGTGGTGGTGCACACCTTTAGTCCCAGGACTCAGGAGGGCAAAGCAGGTGGAACTTTGTGAATTCGAGGCCGTCCTGGTCTACAGCGTGAGACCCAGGACAGCCAGGGTTGCACAGTGAAACCTTGTCTCGAGGACTAAAAAAAAAAAAAAAAAAGCTGTACAGATGGTTCAGTGACTAAGAGTATGTTCTGTTCTTCCTGAGAATAGGGGTTCAGTTCCCATCACCCAAACAAGGCAGCTCACAAACACCTGTATCTCCAGCACCAGAGATGATATCTTCTGCTTTCTCGCACACATGTGGCAATAAACACACAAACTTATAAATCCAAATGTAATAAATCTTCATAAATAAAATAAATAAAACCAAAAAAAATGACGTAAGTGTTGCTGGGTACTGGACCCACGGTCTTCCTTGTGTATGCTAGGCAAACACTCAACTACTGCACTACACTCCCAGGACAAATAATTAAGTTTAATATCTCACAGTCTTTTTTTTTTTTTTTTTTTTTTTTGCGAAACAAATTATAGCTTTTTCCCCATGGAGGCCCCGCCCCTCCTAGGCCCGCCTCCATCAGCCTCCAGGATTGGCTTTTCACCAACTTCCGGTAGTTGGGCCTGAGCGCATTCTCGCTTCCGGTGTCATGGCGGCCTGAGGTCCTGGAGTCGGTACGGGCTCTGCGAGCCCCTCCCTGCAGAGCGGCGGGTCCGGGCGGGGATGTGACGGCGGGAGCGGCGGGCCTGCCTGGCGCGTCGTGTCGGCTCGCGTGTCCTCGCCCCAGCCCGCACCATGGCGGGGTCCGGCTGCGCCTGGGGCGCCGAGCCGCCTCGCTTCCTGGAGGCCTTCGGGCGGCTGTGGCAGGTACAGAGCCGCCTGGGCAGCGGCTCGTCGGCCTCGGTGTATCGGGTGCGCTGCTGCGGCAACCCAGGCTCGCCCCCCGGAGCCCTCAAGCAGTTCCTGCCTCCGGGAACCACCGGGGCTGCGGCGTCGGCCGCGGAGTATGGTTTCCGCAAAGAGAGGGCAGCGCTGGAGCAGTTGCAGGGTCACAGGAACATCGGTAATTGTGGCCGTCTCCCGTCTCTTGCCCAGGTCCCGCTCCCAGCATACCTGTCCTCAGCGCCGCCCTCGCCCCTTCGACCCTTGGTCCTTTTAGGTGGGAGGAGAGAATTGAGCCTCCCTGGTTATCGCCCGGTGCAGGTCCCTTTTCCATCCGCCTTTCCTTTGCAGCGCTCTGAGGTATGGTGGAGGTGATTATCACATAGCAGTGCTTGGTAAAGTCCTGTCTGCTTCGGTTTTCAGCCTATACTTAGTAGCATAGAGAAATGCCTTCTGCAGCGAAAGGCATTCCTTTGCTAGGTTGTCATGTCTTGAGTGGAAATCTTTGCATCTTTTCCTTCCAATAGAAAATGGAAAATATTCTAGGGCTGTGGCATCCAGTGACATCAGTGACAGCTAATGACATACTAGCAACTCAAATGCTACATATTTAGTGTGGATTTGGCAGAGGGGATATATTATTACCTAGAAGTTATGGAAGAGTGAAATTTAGGAGCTCTGCATTTGCTCCAGTAAGACTTTCGTGACTCAGATATTCAGAATGTAAGCTTGTATTGGTTCTACGTCGTGGTATACGGAATCCGTGTATAAATTGAAGACCTTTTTATAATACTTCTTTGTTGGCAGAAGAATTTTCTGATACTAGTGTTTTTCTTTTGTTAAGCTTGCTAAGTGGAATATCACCATAACCTTGATGTTTGTCAGGGAAAATTTTTGCAAGCCTCCGTACTTGTTGATTCCCTGAGAGATTACATTAAAATGTTATCTGCAATGTCTTGATTTATTTATTTACTATTTAAGATATGAATCAACCAACTTGTTTTTAAGGGTTACTTAATGTTACGATTTTTACTTTAAATAATTTTTTCCTGACATCTTAAGTGCATATTCACCTACTACTGCCATATACAATATTTTATTTTATTTAAATAACCCCACTGTCCAAAGAGTTTACTCATTGGAAAATAGTGGAAGTTTCTTGCTGATCAAAGTTATCCTTGTCTGGGAGCAAGAGGTAGAGTAGCTCAGCTGTTCTTGGAGAGGACTTGAGTTCAGTTCCCAATGTTGCTGGAGATTTGGGGGCATACTGCCTCAGTGGTCAAATGACACTGGGGAAATGCTGGAGGACAATTTCATTGGGGGAAGGCAAGCTGAAATCTCAGCAGCTGCTCTGAGGAGAAGAAAATGAAAATAAAAGAAGAAGCCATGTTGCCAGTGGCGAGCCAATGTGGAGGCCAGCGGTGTTTGGTAGGGAGATGGGGTGGTCACACAACCACAAGGCCTGGAGGTCCCTTTGAGAAAGTGATTGAGAAAAGCATGGTTTTGTTTGTTTGTTTGTTTGCTTGTTTGCTTTTGAAGAGATTGAGCCAGGGGCAGGAATTCTGGGGAAATAAATATCTCATGAAAGGACTAATATACCTTCTACCTCTTTAGCATGGTTAGGGCTAGGCCCTTCGGTCATCAACCCACCAACTGGATTAGCTCTTAAGAAGGTAAATAAAGTCTACCTAGAGGGAAATTCCTTTTTTTACTATAATAGTAGCTCTCACAGCAGTCTCACATGCATGTGTGTGTGTGTGCACACACATAAAAATTAGGTTTTATATAGAAGAGTTAACTACTTTGGTAGTGAGTTACTATGAATTTGGTGTTTAAAGTACTGTAATTTGTTTTCTTTTTGTAGTGACTTTATATGGAGTCTTTACCATACACTTACCTCCAAATGTGCCATCACGCTGTCTGTTGCTTGAACTCCTGGATGTCAGTGTTTCGGAATTGCTTTTATATTCCAGTCACCAGGGTTGCTCCATGTGGATGATACAGCATTGTGCCAGAGATGTTCTGGAGGCCCTTGCTTTCCTTCACCACGAGGGCTATGTCCACGCAGACCTCAAACCACGAAACATTCTGTGGAGTGCAGAGAACGAGTGCTTTAAGCTTATTGACTTTGGACTTAGCTTCAAAGAAGGCAATCAGGTAAGATTCTTTTCTTCTCCATTGTGGTTTGAACTCTGATGATCCAAGCCAAATGTTTTTAATAACAGTGACAGGTTAGAGACTAAAGGGACACTTGCAAAGCAGCATGGTGCTTCTAAGAGAAAAATTAAAAGAACTTCAGTGATGATTTGTGAAACAAGGACATAAATTTGGGTCAGGTAGAAGGAGTTATTAAGTCTCCTGAAAGCTCAGAAATTAATAAGCATGCATAGCCCACATTGAAAGCTTTTCGGTCTGTCAGCATTTGTTGAGTTGCCGGGTTGCTGTTCCTGTTTCTTTGCTGTTGGGACTCTTATCCATGACTGATGGCAGATATGACAATTCAGGCAAATCCCCCTTTCTCTATGATTTATCAGGGCTTTGCAGAGGGTCTTTATCATAATAGGTAAGAAACTGTCTTTAAAAAAAAAAAACTTCTTTTTGAGCAACTGTGTGGAATGCGTGCAGCTTTTCTGTGCTAACCTCCCTTAAAAGGAGCTGAAGAATTGTGGTAGATGAGGACTAAAGCTTATGGTGTTGGTTTTGTCGGTCACTACGGTGCCTTTGAAGACTGTGATATAGAAGGATGGGAAGTGAGAGCCTTCTTATGGCTGCAGTGTGTCTTTGTCTTCATAGGATGTAAAGTATATTCAGACAGACGGGTATCGAGCTCCAGAAGCAGAACTGCAAAATTGCTTGGCCCAGGCTGGCCTGCAGAGTGATACAGAATGTACCTCAGCTGTTGATCTGTGGAGTCTCGGAATCATTTTACTGGAAATGTTCTCAGGAATGAAACTGAAACATACAGTCAGATCTCAGGAATGGAAGGTAAACTGCACGAGGGTTTTGCTTTGGGGTCTTCATCAGTTTAGGAATTTGCTTTATGATGTTTTCTTTGTTTTTGGTCAGAGAATCTGATCGCCTCCTGTCCTTCGTGTTCTCTATACTTCAGTGCCTCTACTTATCCCTGCAGCTTCGAATACACTGACCTTGCAGCCTCACAGCTGTTCGTCTAGTCCTGGGGTACAGTGAGCATTTGCTGAAGTGTTAGGATGCATTTTCCCAAACTGGCAAAAGAAATTCCTTGTTACTTGATCATGGTGGCACACGCCCTTTGTCCCAGTACTGGGGAGGCAGAGACAGGTGGATCTCTGTGAGTTAGAGGCTAGCCTGGTCTACAGAGCTAGTTCTAGGACAGCTAGGGCTCTAAACCTTGTCTTGAACACCCCTCCACCCCCAAAAAAGAAATTTCCTTTGTTGATCAAGTTAGTTATCTTAGCTTCAGAAGTATTTCTAGCAAAATTATAGGTAATAATTTAAATAATAATCTTTTATATTGATTTTTACAGTTAAAAGGTACTTTGTAGCACAATCTTGTTAACTTTTCTGAACAGTCCTATTGGCTGCTAGAGTTGTATAATATAGCTGGTTCCAGGTCATGTGCTAGGTTCTCTTATTAAAAGTGTTCCTTAGCTCCATAGTACTTTGTATTTATTACTGTTCCATAGACTGTTACACATTCTGCACTGTCTAGTTAGCTTATGTGACTGTGGTATAGTGATTACTGCTTTTGTTTTTTCTGCGGGAGATGGTTTTAAATTCCAAACCTCAGACACTGAAATAAACTTTTTACTTTTTTTTTTTTTTTGGTTTTTTTAAGACAGGGTTTCTCTGTAGCTTTTGGAGCCTGTCCTGGAACTAGCTCTTGCAGAACAGGCTAGCCTCAAACTCACAAAGATCCACCTGCCTCTGCCTCCTGGGTGCTGGGATTAAAGGTGTGTGCCACCACCGCCGGCTGAAATGAACTTTTTGTATGTCTCTAAATTAGGAATTCATCCTAATTAGTTTTCCAGATGTATTGTGATGTTTTATTATGATGAAGTTCTCAATATCTCTATATATAATACTTTGACATTATCGTTGAATCTAGTTTTAAGTAATAAGTATTTGAAATTAAATATTATAGTAATAAATGTCTAGCTGCCGGGCACTGGTAGTCATACCTTTAATCCTAGGAGGCAGAGGCAAATGGTTTTTTGAGTTCATGGCCAACCTGGTCTACAGAGCAGGTTCCAGGACAGTCAAGGCTACACAGAGAAATGCTGTTTTGAAAAACCATAAACAAAGAAACATCTAACGAATAGTAGATAGCCATTATAATATAGTTTCATTTGTGCTAAACCCTAGTCACTGATTTCTGGTTTAGTGATTCTTGGAAGAAATACACTCTCTAGTGGGATTACCTTAAATTTATTATTGGCCCAAAAAATGCTGTGTATGGGCATAAAACCAATGTTATTTTCTTTCTATTACTATTTCTAAATAGCTAACAAGCTAAGTGTTCTTTAATGTCTATCTGAATATGGGTCAGTCATTTAAATTAGCTTAAACTGTGTTCAGGCCCTTTGAACTGTTTCTAGTTGTCCCAGAGCACATCAGAAATAAGTCACTCAAATCTGTGTGAAATTTGGAGGCATAACATATACTAATGGAATCTCAAATATGTGTCTCTCTAGGTATAGTGTCATCTGTTTACTGCCTTCTGCAGAGGCAAAATTGCCAAGCTTGTGTGAGCATAGATTCAGAAGTTCAACTATATATCACTTTCACCTCTTACTAAGTTATGTGGGTTCATTAAACCTCTTACTTTGCTGTAATGTAAGAAGACTATGGATGTAATGTCTTATAAGAGTACTAAAACTAAAAAAGAAATGTTGCGTAGTTTTTCAGCATAGTGTGTGGTCCGTGGTAAGTAACCAGTAGATCCTAGTTATTGTGGTTGTCTGCTATTTGTTATTTACACAGTTATTCTGAGTTAGTATAGTACTTGCTGCATATTGTTAGTTACATTTTTATAACTAGTAGAAATACTTATTTTGGATCACAGTTTCAGAGGTATTGGTCCATGCTGTCAGGAAGAGTGTAGCAATGTGGCAGGGCACTTTGCATCCTGGTGGCTAGGAAGCTGAGAGGGGGCATTCTAGTGCTTGGTGGCTGTCTCCCTTTTCCCTTAATTCTGTACTCAAGCCCGTATGATAGTGCCACCTACATGCTGTGTAGGTCTTCTCCCTTCAGTTAATCTCTGGACATACACTATCAGGTGTACCCAAGAAGTATACCTTGCCAGTGTCTTCAGTGATTCTAAATTGACAGTGAAGATTAACATCATAGTACTCAAGGAGCAAGTGCTATCTGTCTGTCATCTACAAATGGAATGTGGGAAAGGCAGCATTCTCATGCTTCCTTCTTTTCTCAGTGACAGTTTATTTCACCTGAATACTAGCAAAGACTCATCATTAGGCTCTATGACCCACCTATTACATTCATTCATAAAATTTCATCTCTGTGTGATTTCTTGAGTTTTGAAGATGTTCATAGTGCCAGGTATTATATTAATTAGTGCCTCTAGAAATTCACCATAATGCAGTTTCCTCCATTAAGATGATAAGTAAGTCCTTGGAAGAGGTGTCGTGTGTTGCTCATGGAATAGTGCCACATGGCTACTGCTCAGTAAATGCGAGCTGAGCTGAATAACCTAAGGAAGACTTTTATCCCTCTTTTAGGCAAACAGTTCTGCTATTATTGATCATATATTTGCCAGTAAAGCAGTGGTGAATGCCGCAATTCCAGCCTATCACCTCAGAGACCTTATCAAAAGGTATGTTAGACGCAGTGTAACTTGCTTTGCAGACTTTACCAGTTAAAGTGTTTTTTTTTCCTTTTTAAATTTATATTAGTGTTACTGATTTGCCTACCAGTGTAGATGTTAACTCCCTTAGAGATAGGAATTTTACCCAGATGAGATGGCGCAGGCCTTTAATCCCTGCATTCCAGGACAGTAGCAGGAACTCTGTGAGTTCAAGGCCAGCCTGGTCTACAAAGAGAGTTCCAGGCCAGCCAGAGCTACGTAGTGAGACCTTGTCTCAAACAAAGCAGAGCAATTAAGATAGCCTTTCTAGTTATATAAGTGTCATTCTTCTGCTGTTTTTACGTAATGTTCAAGGAAAGCTGACATGATGATGCATGTCTGTAATCCCCATGTTTGGGAGGTGGAGGCAGGAGAGCTGTAGTTTGAGGCTGCCTTAGCTACACGTGAGACATTGTCTCATAGCCACAAACAAGAGGGGGAAAGGTGTGTTTTTTCCCTATCCTGCAATCTGACTCTTCCTTGTTTTTGTTCTAATAAATTTTACTTTCCTTCTGTCTGTCTTCCTGTCTTCCCCCATTTTAATCATTTGGATTCTTTTCCCAATATTTTTTTTTCTCACTGCGGTTTTCCATGACAGTGTCTTGGCTGCTTATTTTAGGAAGTCTTAGTTTCTGGATTACTCTAGCTCTTAGGATTTCCCAGAGACTCGTTTATATTTACCTGGTGTAAGTGCAGTAGTCCCTTGTAGTTTCATCTGCTTTTTTAAAATTTGCTTGCTGCACTTCCCAGTGATATCTGTTTGGCTTGTTGTTTTGTTCTCCTGCCTTATTTTCTTTTGTTTATTATCTGTACACATGTTTATTCTCTACTTTCTTATAAATGAATGCCTATACTGTGAGAATATTACTACTATTAATAGTCTGTTTCTGGTATTATTACCTGTAAATTTTTACATAAGATTGTTTTAAGATTAGGAGAATTTGGCAAGATTCGATTACCCTACCACTATCTTCTGGTTTTTGTTTTTGCTTTTTGTTTGCCTGTTTTTTTTATTGTGCTATCATAAACATTTGTCTAGCTCCTGCCCCACTGTGCTATAGCATGTGCATCACTTTGCTGTTTCATTTTTTAGTCAGAAACATTAAATCATAGCATGATACTATGTCAGAAATGTCTCATGGTTTTTTGCACTGTTAGTCAAGTGACCTTTCTATTCTCCATGGAGGAATGATTCAGTAATCCACGAGAATAAAGGAGGTGCTGAGAGGAACACTGAGTTTGTTTTGTTTTTGTTTTTGTTTTGTTTTTCTGATAGTTTTACCTTCAGAAGATCTGGCAGTAATCATAATGACATTGTTATGTTTCAGCATGCTTCATGATGACCCAAGCAGAAGGATTCCTGCTGAGATGGCATTGTGCAGCCCATTCTTTAGCATTCCTTTTGGTAAGTTGTATCTGTCATTATGTCCCCTCCCTGGTCTTTTGGCAATTATCTGTATATATTCTCAGGTTCCTTATTTGATCAGTTCCTCAGTTTATTACATTTAACCATACTGTCATGAACCTTTACAGCCCCTCATATTGAAGATCTGGTGATGCTTCCAACTCCAGTGCTCAGACTCCTCAATGTGCTGGATGATGATTATCTTAAAAATGAAGATGAATATGAAGGTTAGTGCTTCCCAAATTATACTGTAGTGTTTCTTACACACACAGTATGACCAATGTCTGTATAATATGAATTTTATTCATAAGATTCCTCTGTTTTTTTCTAAACACAAAATTTAAACAGGCCAATGAACTCTGTGATGTCTAAAATATTTATGCTTTTTAGATTCATAAAGTCATTTGGACTCTGACATTTTATTTTACCAAATTAATATTTACCCATAAAATTGTCTCTGATCTATGTTTTCTGTCCCTCCTCTGTGCTGTCATTTCTGTTTTCTCTCTCTTTCTCTCTCTCTCTCTCTCTCTCTCTTTCTCTCTCTCTGTGCCTTTTAACAGCCTTTTCATTCAGACACATGGAATTATTTCTTGTTTTTAATGCAAGAGAAACACATACAAATGACAACAGAGAAAGGTGCTCAGCCTAGCTTAAGTGATCAGTGAGGTTACAGCTGAGCTCAATGATGAGTCACCTAAAAGGTGAGTGGTAGGAAGAAGTAACATCAAGTAGAAAGTGTGCCATGTTCAGGGAGCAGCAGCTTGGCATAACTTACTTGTTGGAAAAGAGTTAAAATTTCAACAGTAGCCAGTGTGCACATACCTAACAGGCTTGTTGACTGATTAAGAACTGGATTGTAGCACACTTGGAAGAATGCATAGTAGGCACCCAATAAACATTTATGGTAGAAAGGAGTGAGTTTACGTCAGTTCAAACCAGATTGCTATGTCTTTGTTGCTGGGCACAGAAACAGCAAAAACTATAGGGAATAGGAAAACAAATTTTTGATTACGCTACTTAAAAGAGTTTATGTTAGACCCTTAGGAAAGACAATCTGATAATTGTAACAACATTGCAAGTTTATGTCAGCTTTGACCTAGCAATGGTATTTCTAGAATATCAACTGCAAGAAATAATGAAGTGAAATGAATTGTAAATAGTATTGTTTACAGTATCAAGAAGTTTTGAAATAGTTAAGTAGTCATCAGTTGGGAGACATTGGGTAATTTCTTGAATATAGTAAACTGTCCAAAAGTACATAGTCATAAAACCAAATGAGAATATTTCACTTAATAACATGGAAAACTGTCCAGAGAGGTGGATCAGCAGTCACATGGCCGCTCACAGTGGTCTTACAACTCCAGTTCCAGAGGAGCCAATGCCCTCTTTCCTCAGGGAGCTCTGCGGTCACGTGTTGCACATGTATATATGCAGTTAAAACACTTAAATAAACTAATTAAGTAATGAGTTAAAATAAATACACCTAATTTTTAAAATCTAGAAAACTACAAAGATATACTTAAGAAATAACTAAAGTTGAAATTGTTGCTTAAACTACACAAAATTTGCTTGTGTACACTGATAACACTCTGGCAGATACAGTGGTAACTTCATGGTGCTGGTTGACTTTAAGAGGAAAAACAGAATGACAGTTGGGAATTTTAAAACATTAAATATAGACTATTAAGTTGTTAATGCTCTGACTTTATATATTTTAAGCTTTTTTCCCTAAGGTAAGGAAAATAGCTTCGCTACTTAGCTATGTGTCAGTGCATCCTCACGTAGTAACCGGCCTGCTGTTATGTGGTTCTCTCACCAGATATTGTAGAAGATGTCAAAGAGGAGTGTCAGAAATATGGACCAGTGGTTTCTCTGCTTGTTCCAAAGGAAAATCCTGGCAGAGGACAAGTAAGCCATTTTTTATAATTGCAGAATTATCTGGAAATTATTAAAATTTTGTGTTAGATGGATCTGTGGGAAGGTGTATAGAATTTTTTTTGGTATAGATTACAATTACTTTCTTAGGCTTTTTAACTCATCTAGAAATTTTACAGTATATTTGATTTTTGTAGTCACTTAAACTCTGTTTTTTAAAAATGTACTTTTGAGCCATTGTAGACAGTGACATAAGCTGAATTGTGTATTCATTTCGATTAGGTTTAATTAGAGAGCTAATTGGTTCAATTTTGTTCATATTAAGTACACTTGAAAAACCAGTTGGATTAGGTTCTGACTGCAATAAAAATGATTAGTGATCATTTAAAGAAAAATAGCATTTCTGGGTAGAGACTCATGCCTGAGCGGTGTCTCAGTTTGACCAGCCTATGATGGTCCATACATCCTCAGTCAGTTGTCTGGGTGAAAACTATGATCACATCGTTTTTATTAGAAAGTCTTTCTCTAATAAATCACATGGAAAGAAAAGGATAAGAACATACAAATGCTTTGTTTATGTTATTTTTACTTTTGGAGAAACAGAATATTACTCTAATACATTTCAGGTTTCTATTCTACTCGCTATTCATGTTCAAGGCATATCACTTTGAGGGATCTGCCCTATAGAGTGTAGGCTGTGCAGCAGCAGCCCTTGCCTCTGCACAGTGGTTGCCCTTCTTTTTTTTTTTTTTTTTTTTTTTTTTTTTTTTTTTTTTTAGTAAATTTTATTAGATTATAAAAGTTTCCATTTCCGCCCCCCCTCCCAACACCCTCCCACTCCCCCCACTCCCCCCCTCCTTCCCCTCCGTCCCCCAGGGCAGTCAGGGTTTCCTGCCCTGTGGGAAGCTCCAGCTCCCTCCCCCTCCCTCCAGGTCCAGGAAGGCGAGCGTCCAAACAGACTGGATCCCCAAAATCCAGCATATGCAGAGGAAACAGGTCCCAGTGTCATAGTCAATGGCTTTTCAGAAAGACCCCGGGCCAGCCACAGTCAGAGAATCCGGCCAAATTCCAAGAATCTGGCTAGATCACGTCCTCGTTCAGTCCCAGTCCGGCTGGCCCTGGTAAACTCTCATCAGATCCGTTCCCTTGCCTCTGCACAGTGGTTGCCCTTCTTATCCTGACCGTCTCTCACTGGAGATGTTCATTTGAAGTGGTGCCATCACTTGATTACATAACTCTACCAAATCCTCCTGTTCAGCATCCTGAGTGCTAGATTTACAGGCACATGCCACCATGCTGCTGATTGAAGATATTATCTTATAGCTCATTGGCCATTTGGAAATGCTTTTATTTCAGTTAATGACATATTTTAGAGATGAGGTCTCTGAATAGCTGACAAGTATCATTTTATCTAACTTTTTATTTTCATTTGTGTGTGTGTGTGTGTGTGTGTATGCGTGCGTGCGTGCGCGCGTGTGCGCGTGTGTTTATACATTTGGAGGCCTAAGGCATGTTGGGAATCCTTTCCCATTTCTTTTCCTCTTTATTGTGGCAGGGTCTCTCAGTTAAACCCAGAGCTTGCGAATATGGCTAGTCTTGTTGGACTGGCTTATTCCAGGAATTTCGTGGCTCTCTGCCTTCTGAGGATGAGATTAAGACAAAGCAGCATGGCTACCTGTCATTTTACATGGGTTCTTAGGAAACAAACTCCAGCATTTACTGTTGAAGGGCAAGCAATTTGACCAGTGAGACATTATGGCTTGTTTTATTATTGGTTAATCTTTGCTTTGTCTTCAAGAGCAGTGCATACTTTAGATATAGTTATATTGAAGGAGCAAAATTAGTACCACCTCTCCTCTTTCCAGTATATATAAACTTAGAAAACTCTATCAGGAATCCAAATTCTTTCGGTATAAATTTATACATCAGCCGTGTGGTGGTGGTGCATGCCTTTAATCCCAGCACTAAGGAGGCAGAGGCAGGAGGATCTTTGTGAATTTGAGGCCAACCTGGTCTACAAGAGCTAGTTCCAGAACAGGCACCAAAGCTACAGAGAAACTCTAAAAAATACAAATATATAAATATATATATATATACACACACACACACACAAGCATACATATATACATACATACACATCATGCTTAACAGAATGCTCGCATGAGATGGAATGACTAGGTCACCTAGGAATATTCCATAAAAAATTGGGTATTAGGGGCTGAAGATATGGCACAGAGGGGAAAGGACTTGTTGTCCAAGCATGAAGACCCATTTACATCACTAATACCAATGTAAAAAGCCAGTTGTGTTGTCGTGTACCTACAATTCCAGCACTGAGGAACCAGAGACAGGAGAATCCCTGGGGCTTTTTGGTCATCCATTCTAGCTAGACAGTGAGAAATAAGTCATTTAAAAATAAAAATAAAAAAGGTGGAAAAATGATTGAGGAAGACACCTGTCCCCAGCCTCTGGCATGCACCTGCACCCATGTGCACACACACACAAAGACAAAACAGACACACACGCGTATACACATGCATGCATATGGAACTCTATTAGAAATTTTTTTTTATACTTCATGGAAGCGAACTTGGCTTTTTATTTTATTTATTTATTTTTTAATGAGAAAAGGGTTCCTGTGCAGGGAGAGGTGAAAACTGGCAATGTGCCTGAATTTGTGAATTTGTAGGTGAATTGGTTTGAAAACAGAGAAGAACGTGTATAGACGAGTTAGGCATGGTGGCACATGCCTATCATCCCAGCATTTGAGAAGCAGAGGCAGAAGCAGAAAAACGAGTTGAAGGGTTTCTTGCTACATAAAATATGTTTAGGCCAGCTTGGTGACTTGGGACCCTGTCTGAAACTAACTGGAAGGTGAGGATCCATTTTCACATTGCTTTCAAAAGTCTCTGAATTTCTTTTTTGTTTGCTTGCTTGCTTTCCTTCTTTCTTTATCTTTTCCTTCTTTTCTTCCTTCCCTTCCCTCCTTCCTCCCCTCCCCTCCCCTCCCCTCCCCTCCCCTCCCCTCTCCTCCCTTTCTTCCGTTTCCCCTTCTTCCCTTCTTTCTTTCCTTCTTTCCTTCCTTTTTCCCTACCTTCTTCCCTCCTTTCTTTCCCTCCCTCCCTCCCTTCCTTCCTTCCTTTCTTTTCGAGACAGGATTTCTTTTTAGCCCTGGAACCTGTCCTAGAACTCCCTCTGTAAACCAAGCTGACCTTAAACTCACAGAGATCCGCCTACCTCTGCCTCCAGAGTGCTGGGATTAAAGGTGTGCGCCACCATCTCCAGGAGGTAATTCTTGACATAATGAGTAAGTGACAGAGAGCAGAGAGGCAGTTCTTGAATCTAATTCATTTTCTGATGTGTGGGATAACTGAGAACAAGTCGTTCCAAATCATTCCCATTCCCTGCCCTTTTGCTTTAGGGCAGCAAAGAGAATGTCCATGGTTCCTTGTTCCAGTCTCTATTTTGGGGAAGAATTCAGATGCTCCAGGAAAGGAAATCACTGGTTTTGGACTTCTTTATTATAGTTTCGGTCTGTAGTTGGTACAAATATCTTGACAGGCATAGTTGCTAGTAGCTTTGTTCAGGTATTTTCCCATCACGTACTTCTGCGAGTGTAGCTTTCTTTATTGTGGTGTTAGTTTCTCTCCAGGCTCTACATCCTTACCTGGCTCTGTCGTCTACTACTCCTTACTCCTGTGAGTTTCACTAAAACTCGTATGCTTTTTCACCTAACTTGTCTTTGATAGCTCTTAAGACTTTGATGAATTGAGCTGAGTTCTAAGGAAGTGTTTTAACCTACTATAAAGTGTGCTCAGTGGATTATCAGCATTGCCTTCAGAGCTTGTTAAGAAATGTGACGAAGCAGACACAGGCAGGTAGGATGACTTGGGGTAGAGGTTTTTGTGGGTAGGCTAGATGGCCCAAGTTCTTTTGCAGAATCCTATAAGGTGGCAGGAGAGAACTGACTCCTGAGAGTTATCCTCTGACTTACACACAGACACACACACACACACACAGAGAATTAATTTCTAAAAAAATTACAGACCCTGAAGCTGTACTTTGAACTGATAGAAGCAAATCTGTATTTTAACAAAATCCCCAAGTGATACACAGTCATGTCATTTAATAATAGGAAATAGTATGAGAAATGTATTTCTGTGATTTTGTTGTGCAAACTGATACACAGCACACTTATGCTTGCGTGATAGAGCCTACAAAACTAGACTGCATGTTGTAGTCTGTTGTTGCTGACCTACAAACCTGGGATATTACTGTCTTGAATACTGTAGGCAGCTGTGATACACAGGTAAACCCTGGTGTCAATGCCAGAAAGGTACAGTAAATGCCAGGCAATATGAATTTCCAACTGAGTTATGACCTTAGAGGACCAGTGTCTCACATGGTCTTTAATTAATGTTTTTATATGTCATGTAACTGGGTACCATTAAAGTACTGGTCTAAATCTAAAGTCACTGCTGGGAAATGATGCTGTCTTCTCTAACCTCCCTGCAGGTCTTTGTTGAGTACGCAAACGCTGGTGATTCCAAAGCTGCTCAGAAATTGCTGACTGGGAGGATGTTTGACGGAAAGTTTGTTGTGGCTACATTCTACCCGCTGAGTGCCTACAAGAGGGGATACCTGTATCAAACCTTGCTTTAATTAGTAACCTAAGGACTATTTCCTGTTTCTCCTCTTCCATTTCTTGGATTATTATATTCCACAGCTGAATGCAGGAGCACCCCTTTACCCATTTTAAAGGGTACCTTGTACATTTATTTAATCCTACTAATGTGCAGCCATTGCCCAAACAGTGACTGCCTTGCAAACATTGGCACTGAGTAGGACAAGACCTCTCAGCTATACATTGAGGGGGTTAGAGCACCCATGTGGGCACCCTTAACTTGTGCAGTAGGGCAGGTGCTGCTCTTTAGTATGTAACCTAAAAAGATGTCATTTCATGTGATGATGAAGCAATGATGAGTAATTTGTCATAGTGAATATTATTAACAGATTTGTTAGGGTTGGTGACATCACAGGTTGTTTGTTTGTATTGTCAGGTGTATCTCATTGCTGTTCTAGCTGGCACTGGATGCTCTAATGTTAAGTCATTGTCAAGCAGCAGTTACCTCCCGTGTTCCTAACAATGAGTTGTGAGTTTTTCTAAGGGAACTGTAGAACTTAATATTCCTCTGAAGAAACTGCAGTGAGCCTGTCAACATTTTTAAAATTACTATTAAGGCTTTTACAATAGAAAGCTGATGCTTGATCTTGCACAATTTTTATGTCTAGTGTGTGTGCTTGAGTGGGTGTGCAGGTGTGAAAGAATAGAGAAATTGGAGTCAGTGTACTTTATAGTGTGAGTCTTGTGAGCTAATGCAGTCTATAACCATTTCTTCCTGCCTGTTTCACACTTGTGAGACTTGACATACAGGTTTCTCGAAAGTTGGTCTGACTGATAGAATGTAAATGACAAAAAGTGCAGAACAAACTGGAGTCTAGACCAGGGTTACACTGAAACTCTTCCGAGTGACTGGAACAAAGAAGGTTTTGTACATGTAAATTATACCATTCTTTGGTCTACTTTAGACCCAAGATTAACTCATCTGTTTGTACTGAACCTCTTGTGATAATTGTAAAAATTTCTTCAGATGTAATTTTTTTTTTCTGCTGTAATGGGAAATTGAGGTGGATCAGAAAAAAGTTTGTTGTACAGTGAAGGGAAAAGAGAAAAGTGCAAAGAAGGTATCATGGATCCTTTCCTCCTCTGTGTCCTCCCTGCTGCCCTGCCACATTCATCCCTTGTCCCCTTTGCCTCTGTCTGCAGCTGGAGGGCTTTTGACTGTAAGGGAGTAAAGAAAGGTTGGGGTATTATGAGGTGGAAGTAGAAAGGAATCAAAACTCAGTTCCTAGAAGCTCTGTAGTGATCTAATGTGTCCTTGATTAGAGGCGCCTGTTGTCGTGAGTTTGTGGGCACAGACGGACTGTGACTTGAGGATTGTGGGCGTGGGTTCTTCTTCTCTAGTGGATTGCCTTGAAAGCTGTAAACTAGTAAAGCACTGATAGTACAGGGCAACCACAGACTGGACACCAGTTTGGAATTTTCCCTGTCTCCTTACCTGAATGAAAGTTTTATTTATTTATTTTTCCTTAGGAAAGAGCATGTTTCTTTCCCTGACAGCAGCCTGCTTATATAGTCTTCTCTTGTCCGAACCATATAAGCTCCTGAAAGCTCCATTACAATTTGCATTTTAAAGGATGAGTTATTTTACCCTGTTGAAAAATACACTGTCCAACATTTGTTAGTAAAATCAAATTATTCAGAGCTCCCTCTTCTGACGTTAAATTTGTTTTAAGGGGATTACGTCAAGGTCTTACATCATGGTCCCCGATATGTTCCTTAGATAGAAGGCTCTTTCAGGATTGATTGGATGGTTTTCAAGTCAGAATTAGAGAGCATGGAATCAGTACTGTGAAGCCCTACGCTTTCCTAGAGCATAACTATTTACATCAGGGACTGCTTCTGTGGTCACAGGGTACAGGTGAATTCTTTGGAAAAACAAGTATGGTTGACATATGTTCCCTGTCTCATAAAAAAGATCCTTGCAAATAAACTGCAGATAAGCTTCCAAGCTCTGTCGGGTAGATGCTGCTCACATTTCTGCACTCAGCCTGCTGTGATCCTTGTCAGTGCAAATGTAGTCATAAATGTGTGTTGTGTTTGACCCTGTAGACTTATTGCAGACGATGCTAACTTGATTTTAAGGGAACTAAGGAAGTAAATGGTGGACCCAAGTAAATGTATTGAATTAAATATTCTATATTGAAGCCACAAAGTTGAAAACAAAAGCTACCCTACTATGATTTAAACCATTGTTTGCTAGTTCTTAGCCCATTTACCAAAGAGGACAGCTGCATAGTCTCCCTCCTCTGATACCATGAGGACTTTCTTAAATAGGACCAAGTGTTATAAAAGATGCAATTTTTCCAATAAATATATGCACAGAAATCTTAATTCTTTGAAGTTATTAAAAATCTGGAATTCTTTTACTGGGCAAGGTAAAGAGGCAAGGATTCATATTAGCACCTTTCTCTGGGGGCAACTTTTATCTCAGGTAGTTTTTCTTTCCCTATTTTAGTATTTGTGCTTCCTCCCCTCTTGCCTTCCCACTTCCTTCCTTATTCTTCCATGGTACTACTCTACTGGGGCACATTGTTCCAGATAAGGCAGAGGAAGTGATTGCCTCCTGGGGAATTTTGCATTTTTTAGAAGTATTTGGAGGAAGTGGCAAGTAGCCGTGATAAAACTTTAATACTATATTTAGAAGAGAATAGTAGTGTTGGGCACCTCAGTAAGGGGTTTATTAGCACTGGATACCCTCCTTCCTTTGTGGCCATTGGCATAGCATCTATCTTTGGGAAATCTCTCTGCTGTCTCCTGAGCTAAGTTTACGGCTGCTTTTAGAATCATATGACTAATGTAGGTTTACTCATCTGCCTCTGTTTTCATTGAGAGAAGCACGGCCTTCTGTTTCATCTGTAGCTGCTAAAGAGTGTTGAGATATGTTAACCTGCCACCAACCGTGCTGCCTCACAGAGAAAAGTGCAGAAGAATTGCAGGTGTCTTATTACACTGGACTTTCCCTTAAGTATGGGCTTCAGCGTTTGCGTAACTTTAAAGGCAGATTAGACTGTTCATCAGAAGCTGTTTCATGGCTCTTTTGAATTTGTTGATCAAAGGCAGGTGGCTGACAGTTTGTCGACATTTTTGGTAGTCCTCACTCTGACTTCTTAGGCCTATTGTACGTAGCATTGTATTTTTCAGCAGTTTTTGAAAATGAACATCATTGTACCCGATGGTAATTAGAACAGCATAGTGGGTGAGGGAATCAGCCAGGGAGACACTTGTAGCCATGTGGTCTACCTAAACTCTCACTCAAAGGGTACGGGCTGACTTTTTTTTTCAGATTAGGGTACAGGTAGGATCACATTGTGACTTTCCATCTGTTGGATGTGTAGCTGGCTCATATGAGCAAGTGCCTTGTGTTTCCTGATGAATATTAAACCTCATCTGGGCAAAAGCTCCAGGTGACGACTACACTGTCGCCTTTTCTTGGAATAACTTGGATTGAGTCATGTGAGTCCAGAATTTCCTTGGCTTTCTTTAAAAGTATGTATGTGTAAAACTCTTCCTACTTGATGTACCTCAGTGTTGCATGTTGATGGAAAAGCCAATTATCCAGCACATCTAATGCTGGGATCACGTTCCATTTGTTAGGGTTCTCTCCTCAAATCTTATTGCTCTAGCTCTCTCTCTATTTCTTGTAAATTGTGGTCACATACAGACCAGTCCCTGGTCACTGCTAGCTCAAAAGAAATCCTGTTTCTTGAGGTGCTCAGCTTTCGCCTTTCTTTTGAGTAGGGGTCTGTAGTCTTTCCACCTGGTGTCCTAACTTCCTCAAAGAACACCCTGATCTTGAGTCTTTGTCATGTGGAGCTCATCTCGGTGTTTAGATTTTAGATTCTTAATCAAGGAGAAGCTTGGATATTTTAGTTTTTAGAGTGCCCCCCCCCCCATTTGTAATGAATTTTGGTCCTTTCTTCACCTGATACCACAGGATGGATCGTGATTTTTGTCCTCCCCAAGATGGTGTTCACTATGTCTAAAGTTGTCTGATGACTGATGCTTCATACCATGACCAGCAGCTGGCAGGTACTAGATATTTAAGAAGGTAAACAATTTAGACTATTTTTGCTATGACTTTATAGAAGAAATGAGCTGTCAAAGAAATACATATATGCCAGGGAGCATTTAGGATACACAGCTTTTTGGAGACAGGGTTTCACAGTGTAGCCTAGACTGGCCTCCAGCTCAGGATCTTCCTGTCTCAGCCTCCCAAGTGCTGCTTATCACAGTGTGCACCATCATGCCCAACTCTTGTAGGAAACTTTATAGATGGTCATTAAGGGAATTTTTCAGGATATAAGACAAACACAAAAGTTTACACAAATTTGTTTATCCTGATAAACTATTGATTATCTGTAGCTCAGCACTTTCCCTGTTTCTTGTGCTGCTTATGGGAATAATTGCTTTAAATTTGCTGTATTTGTGCCTTTCAGAGAGTCATAACCAAGACAGCTGTGTTTGTTGACACCATTCTAAATGCTGGCATTCCTGGGAACCTCACTAAACAATTGCCTGAGTATTAAACTAGATAGCTGTCACAACAGTGTGAAGAGAAATTGGTGGCTCTTTTGAAGATGGTGTGTGTTTTGTGAACTCAGTTCCTAGTGTTTTAATGAAAAGACAACAAGACATGTTCTTACTTGCCTGAGTGACCATTAATCTCTGTTGTGCAAAAGACAGCTTTATTCTACTTCTCTGTATAATGAAAGCAAGTTACATTCTGAGAAGAAAACTGGAATTGTTTGCTTTTTTGTTTGTTTCTTACTGAGCAACTTGTGTAGACAGGCTACCACCACCTGCAGCCACTATTATAAGTGAGTATACCTCTAGTAATTCTTCAAGATCCTCCATTGGAGGACTGGAGAGATGGCTGGGGTTAAGAGCTCTGACTGCTCTTCTAGAGGACCTGGGTTCAATTCCCAGCATCCACATGGTAGCTCACAACTGTCTAACTCCAGTTCCAGGGAATCCAACACCCTCACCCAGATATACTTGCAGGCAAAAACAACAGTGCACATAAAATAAAAATAAATAAAATCCTCAGTTGGAATCACTTTCCTTTTCTCTGTCAGCTCCTCTCAGTTACTTGAATTACCTTTACTGTGTTATTTTATTAGGTGGGTCACCAGAAGAGAATGATTAATATGGATAGAGAAAAGAAGAAAGTGACTCCCTTACTGGTGTTAGTAATCTTCCGCATATAGTTCACAATCTAAAAATCTATATTATC
Organism: Myodes glareolus; assembly: GCF_982192425.1. Lineage (NCBI taxonomy): Eukaryota > Metazoa > Chordata > Mammalia > Rodentia > Cricetidae > Myodes > Myodes glareolus. The sequence continues at coordinate 24,781,777 of NC_142030.1, forward strand.
ACCTGTAGCATGAAAACATTGCCTTTCGGACACATTCCTCATCCTTGTTCCCCAGCAGATTGTTGTCAGGGTTTATGAGGCCAGATTAAATATCCATATTCAGTTTGTCCTAATTTTGTAAAGTATTTGAATTCCAGCCCTGTGCATTTGTGCTTTATTACTATTCTTGCAAATTGAGACTCAGAAGGAAACTGAGGATCAGCCGTCTGTGTCTTCCTTTTGCACAGGGGGTGGGTGACATTAGTATGCACTAACTGCAGAGTTACAGCACCTTGTGAAAAGTGTAAGTACTGTTTATTATTATGTTAAAAACCTTAATCTTCATGTCTGTGATTAGCAGAATATAAAACTGTCACATCTTTTCCATCAGAATTTATTTTTAATTCTTCGTTATTTTTTTTTTTGAAAAACTTTAAAATACTTTAACATTCCTTAATCTTCTTTAAGTAGTTTCATATCTGGGGTAGAAGGCTTTTTTTCCCCTCCTAAAAAGGGCTCTATCTTTTCCATCTTTTTTGTCACTCCTAGGAATTCCTTTATTATCAATACCTTTTCATGGTTTCTGAACTCGAGACTATGTTGGCACTGGAGTGATTGGTTCTATGAAAACCTACTACTGCTTTTCCTTGCAAACAGGGCATCGAAGGTCTGGTTAAAAACACGTGAAAGATCACCTAAACCAAAGCCAGTTCTAAGGAGTGTTGGCTCCTGCTGGGTGACCTTCACCTCAGAGGACAGGAGCTTGACAATGTTTAGTGAGGAGCTGTCTCTGACATTCTACCCCATGTTCCAGTAGCGTGTTGGTCTTGGCACTTCTTGATGCCGTGATTCTGTTTTTCATGATGTTTTACTGCTTGTGAATGGTTGGGCTTTTGTTGTTGTTTGTTTGAACTAAGTGGGACTATAAATGTAGATAGATGTGTTTTAGTACCAAGATGTTCTTTTTTCAAATCCCTAAATTTCTGATTTCCATACCACTCTCTCAGACGTCTGTTTTCTTGCTGATAGCAGAGGACTTTATCTCCACCTCCCTATAACGTGTGAGCACTGTGTTTCAGCGAGCTGCATTGCAGACTTCTGCTGAAAACTCCTCTGTAAACACAATTGCCTTGTTCAGTTTTGTTGTGAACTGACTCACCATGCGATGCACTGTTGATAGCTTCCCGATGTGTGGTGGATAAGAGTGATAAAAATAAAGCTTACGAAAAAAAGTAAATGCTCTTTTGTTTCTTTTTCTTTTTAATAAGATAGCATTTTATGTAGTTCAGCTGGTAGTGTAGGAGGGTCTTCTTTCTATGTGTTGCTTTCATTGGTTGAATAAAGAAAACTGCCTTGGCCTTTTGATAGGGCAAAACTTAGACAGGAAAAAGAGAACTGGATGCTGGGAGGAAGGAGGCAGAGATAGAGCCACCCGCCATGAAGCTGCCAGGTCAGACATGCTGAATCTTTTCTGGTAAGCCACGAGCTCGTGGTGACATACAGATTATTAGAAATGGGTTGAATCAAGATGTGGGAGTTAGCCAAGAAGACGCTAGAGCTAATGGGCCAGGCAGTGTTTAAATGAAACAATTTGTGTGTTGTTATTTCGGGGTATAAGCTAGCCAGGCGGTGGGAATGCAGCCCACTCCTCTTTACAACAAGCTGGCCTTCAAGTCACTGTGTAGCTGAGGCTGGTCTTGAACTCCTGATCCTTCTGCCTCTACCTCAAGTCCTGGGATTACAGGTGAGTGTCATTGTGCTAATTTTATTTCAGAGGTTTCTGACAGTAATTTTTCCCAGCATGCATGAGACCCTAGGTTTAATTCATTAAAATTTCCCCAGATCTGGACAGATTGTTCAGTGGTTAGAATTTGCTGCTCCCTAGAGGATCCAGATTTGGCTCCCATAATTGTTTATAACTCCATAACTGCAGTTCCAGGGTGTGTGCTGCTCCCTCCTGGCTTCTCTAAGCAGCAGAAACATACATACACACCACATATATGTATGTATATGCATACATACGCATAGGCACACATACACACATATGATAAAGTAAATACTTTCCCTGGAAATCATATGATGGAGGGAGAGCTGACACTCCACAGGCTGCTCTTTTATGCACATATATGTACAGGCATGTGCACACATGCAACTGAAGGGTGTGGTCGACTGGTAGTTAGAATTAACCAGACCAGCTCAAAAACAACTAATATAATTTAATAAACGGAGAAACTCATACGACCAGGGAGAGAGAGAGAGAGAGAGAGCGCGAGCACGCACCTGGATTCCTAGGTCTTTTTTCCCTGGCCCCAGGCAGCCACACCCTAGCCAGATGTGATTGACTTAGCTTCCCCATCATGCAACTAAATAAATGCACGCACACACGCGTTCCCTTGAGTTGGAGTACAGGCAGCTGTGAGCTACTTGTGGGTGTGGGGAACTGAAATTGGATCCTCTGCAAGAGCTGCAAGTACACTTAATCGCCAAACCATCTCTGCAACCCTTTTGCATTTAACAAGCCTGGCCGTACTATTTCTTGATTTTAAATACATTGCTTTTAGCTGGCGTGGTAGTGCATACCTTTAATCCCAGCACTCGGGAGGCAGAGGCTATTGGATCTCTGAATTTGAGGCCAGCCTGGTCTACAGAGCAAGTTTCAGGACAGCCAGACTACTACACAGAGAAACCCTGTGTTGGGAAACAAACATTGTTTTTGCCCAGTTGCCTTCTAGTTAGTGATTTAATCCTCTTACATTGTTAGTGAGGCTTTTCACAATCTAGCCCTGCCTGCCAGTCCAGCCTCAATGCCTGTGTCTTTCCCTTCTTGTACTTCATGCGTCAACTCATTTGGAACTACTCACATTTCTGCTAATTCCCAATTCATTCCTGCAGTTTAGCCCTCTCACCTTTCAGTTCCTTGCCCTCTCACCTTTTGTGTATGATGGAATCCTATTTGTTTTTTGGCTTTTTTTTTTTTTTTTTTTTAGAAAGGGATTTATGTAACCCAGACTGACCTCAAACCCACTACATAGCCAGGATGACCTTGAACCTCCTGCCTCCAAAACAAGCACCAGCATTACAGGTGTGCACTATCATGCTATTTTTTTTTTTTTGCGTTCAGATTATCTATGAACTTTGCAGTTCTTAGAACACTGAGAAAGTAACTTGATTGTATGTTTAAATCTATTCTTTTTTTATAATTTGGCATATGCTAGTACTTTAAAAAGCATGATTTGTTGCATGTTCACACTTGCACATGTGTATATTTTGAGCATGTGTGTGTGCACATGCATATATTGGGTATGTGTGTGCATATATTTAGGTACATAATTGTATTTATATTTGTTTTGTGTATATGTTTTTACCGCGCCAGCGCAGGCTGGAACCAAGAATCTCGGCGGAGGGTGTCCAGGTTGAATGAATTCACAGAGCATGAGGTTGAGGTGGAACAGCTTCTTTATTATTCTGCTGGGGCTAGCTTTTATACCATGGCACCAAATGGGGAGGGGGCTGCGAAGGGACTGTCACCTGACCCCAGCAGGGATCAAGGAATGATCACCATGCACTCAAAATTCCTTTCCCAACTCCAGGAGCAGAGGGAATTTATTATGTTTTCTTTGCAGATAAGCACCTCAAATGGGGGCAGGGATATGTAACTCGGGGCTGCAGTTCCCACATGTTTTCGTGTATTATGAAACATGTATTATGTACATGTTTGTGGATATATGCTTATGTATGTGTGTGCCTGTGCTCATGTGTTTGTGTGTGGTTTTGTTGTGCATGTGATTATGCATGCATGTGTGTTTGCATATATTTGTGTGTGTGTGCATGCATGTATGTGTGTTGGGTCTGAGCTCCAACACCACAAAAGAAGATCACAGGGGCTTGGGAAGTAAAAGACCTGAGGAGCCATAGGCAAATGTGACATGTTTTATTTACTGAAACACAGGTAGATGCTGGCAGGTACCCAGAACACATCGGCACACAGTCTACACAGAATTAGACACACAGTCCTATAGACAGCTGAAGCTTTTACTCTCTAGGATGTATTTAAACGGAATCATACAATAAGTGGCATTTTTCCAGGAGTAGTTATATAACAGAGTCACTGTCTCTCTGGCCCTGTGACTGTCCAGTGTTAGTCATCTTTGTCTCATTCTGGATAGTCAAATGAGTACATGTACCTAAACTCTAATTGTCCTTTATGACCTTCTATTCCCGATAGTATGTGCACACATGTTTCTACATATGTGAATGTGTTTATATGGGTGTGCTAGAGGGTTTATGCATGTGTGCTTGTATATGCGATTGTGTGTTGCATTTTTGTGTTGTGTTTGTGTGCATGTGTATATGTGCATTTGTGCATTGTGTTTATGTGTGTGGGAAGGTGAAAGAGCATGTGTTTCTGTGAATGTGCCTATGTGTATGTATGTGTGTGTGCAGGTGGGTCAATATGAAATTTTGTGTCTGTGTGCCAGGAGAATGGCATGCTGAAATGACATTTATTTGGGAGGATATGCTTAGAAATATATGTTAGCTGGATAAGGTGGAGTTTGCCTGTAATCACACCCACTCAGAAGACTGAGGTAGTAGCATGGTGGGTTCAAGACCAGCTTAGGCTGCATAGTGAGATACTGTCTGAAAAGCTAAATCCCATGTACACATATGTTTTTAAAGGAATATTTGAGTATGAGAGGAAAAAGAACAAATATGCTCCAAAGAATTATCGTACTTGACAAATGCCCTAGTCCAGTGATCATTTAATAATAAATTTAAAACGTTTTACACAAAATTCCAAGACAAATAATGCTTAGCACATGTTTGGCAATCATCCCAGATAGAATCTCACCCCACTGTGGTTTTGACGGATGGCTCAGTGTGACTCAGGCATTCCAGTCCTTCCTTGAGCTAAGCCTAGGAATTACTCCCCTGATCTTGAGCAAAGCCAATGGCATCATGACATTGCTCACCAGTGGCTGGTTTTTCCCAAGCGGAAATGGAAACACTGAGTGTGGATGCTTCACACATCTGGAGTAAAAGCCATGTAATGCATGGTTGATATAGGGATGTTTTCTATTCATTAATACATTTCATTTTATTATATTTACATGCTTTAATTCTATTTAATAATCCTAAAACGGCCAATTCTATTTTTACCATGATAACTAAGGGATCATTTCTATATTCACGGAAGTAAACATCATTTAACTAAGCTAAAATTTTAGTGTCCTAAGTGAGTTGCTTTTTTTTTTTTTTTTTTTTTTTTTTTGGTTTCTGTAGCTTTGGAATCTGTCCTGGAACTAGCTCTTGTAGGCCAGGCTGTCCTCGAACTCACAGAGATCCACCTGCCTCTGCCTCCCAAGTGCTGGAATTAAAGGTGTGAGCCATTGAGTTGTATTTTTTTAATCTTTTCCCTTGACATTTATTTTTCTTCTGTCCTTTTCATCTGCTCTTTTGAGGTGACCATATTCCTTCAGGATTCATGAAACACAGGCATACATTTATTTTATACCAACTACTTGTCACATTCCATGTGCCATGCTCATAGATCAAAGCCTGACTGAATGTTTTCACCTCCATGTCTTATAACTGTTTTGGTCTCGGTTCATCATCTCTCTTCCTCGACTATCAACAATACAAAGACATGCTAGCTGATGTGAACTGTTAACAAAAGTCTGCCATCAGGATCCTTGAGTTTATTAGGTGTAAGAATAGCAGTGCAGGGCTGGAGAGATGGCTCAGAGGTTAAGAATACTGGCTGCTCTTCCAAAGGTCCTGAGTTCAATTCCCAGCAACCACATGGTGGTTCACAGCCACCCATAATGAGATCTGGTTCCCTCTTCTGGCATACATGCAGGCAGAACACTGTATATATAATAAATAAATCTTTAAAAAGAAAAAAGAAGCCGGGCGGTGGTGGCGCACGCCTTTAATCCCAGCACTCGGGAGGCAGAGGCAGGCGGATCTTTATGAGTTCGAGGCCAGCCTGGTCTACAAGAGCTAGTTCCAGGACAGGCTCCAAAGCCACAGAGAAACCCTGTCTCGAAAAACAAAAAAAAAACAAACAAAAAAAAGAAAGAAAGAAAGAAAAAGAAAAAAGAGGAGGAAGAGGAGAAAGAAGAACTCACTGTCTCACTGTGCCGTCCTCCCATTCTCCCGTTCCTCATTGTCAACATGCAGTCATAAGTCACACACATCTTAGACTTTAAATGCCCCCAAACATTATTGATTTGTATTTACTACTATTATTGTGTGTGAAGTATATGTGGGAGGGGTTCGTGCATGCCAGGGATCCTCTGTAAGAGCAGTACACGCTCCTGCCATCGAGCCATCTCTCTGGCCCCGTAAATGCATTTCAAATGTAGCCCCTGAAGCTTGCACTTATTGCAGCTTATTGTGCAGTTAGAGTCTGTTGCTTATTAATGTGGTTTCCCTGACTTCAGGCTCCACGCCACCAACACAGTGAAATTTCTCTCCTGACCAGTTTCCCCTGGTTTTGAAGCACTTCAGTGACTTTTCAGTTAGGCAGTGTTGACCAAAATTACAGTAGCCAAGAATGGTGATAGGTGTCTATAATCCCCGCTCTTAAGAGGCAGACACGGGAGGATTGTAAATTCTAGACTAGCTTTGCAGCACAGTGAGGCCCTGTACTCCCCCTCCCCCCCAGAAAAGGAAGAAAGAAAAGCAATTATTTGGTATGCTGACTGACAAACTCTCTAGCCACTGTTCTGGAGATGTTTAATTAGCAAACTTATAGTAAAGCCTGCTAATTTGTGCTTTCTAAAAACTTTACTACCAGCCAGGAGGTGGTGGCGCATGTCTGTAATCCCAGCATTTGGGAGGCAGAGGCAGGTGGATCTCTGGGAGTTCGAGGCCAGCCTGGTCTACAGAGCGAGTCTGGGACAGGCTCCAAAGCAGACAGAGAAACATTATCTTGAAAGACAAAGCAAAGCTAAACCAAACCTTTACTGCCTTCATTTATTTTAGTGTGTGTGAGAGAGAAGAGCGTGAGTGAGTACACGCGTGCTACAGCATGCTTGTGAAGATCAGAGAACATCTCTCAGGCATTTGTTCTTATCATGTGGGTTCTGGGGATGGAGCACGCAGGGGTCCTCAGGCAGCAAACACCTTTACTGCAACAAACATTTTTACCTGCTGAGCCATCTTGTTAGTCTTACTTTGTGTTTTAATTTAACATCTCATTTGCTTACCAAACCTTTTATGTGCTCTGCCTGTCCTCCTCCAGCTCTACCCTGGGTATTGCTGTGCTATCTGCTGAGAATATTTCCTCCATTTGCATTGTTTAGGAAACGGCTGCCATTTAAGAATCTACCGGTGAGCCAGGTGTTAGCAGACCTGTGGTTCCTAGGCTGACTCAGCTCTTAGTCTTCCTTGATGTCGCAACAAGTTTTATGTCCACACTTGGTAACATTTCCCTGCTTATTTCCATTGTACATGCAAACTCTTGGTTATTTTACAGCTAAAAGGATACATTTACAATCAGAATGCTATGTGATTTCTTGAAGAAATGTAGAGAAAAGGGAACTCATATTCACTGCTGGCGGGAATGTAAACTAGTAAGACATTACTAAATCAGTCTAGCATTTATTGAAAAATTAAAATTGCTGGGTGGTAGTGCACACCTTTAATCTCAGGCTCTGGAGACAGGATAGGTGGATCTCTGTGAGTTCAAGACCAGCTTGATCTAAAGAACAAGTTCCAGTACAGCTGGGGCAGTTATGCAGAGAAACCCTGTAGGTTAAAATGACCCATATTGATAGACTATATCCTTACACAGAGATTCTTATACATCTGTATTCTTGCTGCATTATATTCTTGATGGAAAGGAAATGGAACCAGCCTAGATGTCCATCAGTAAATAAATGTACAGTAAAAATGTGGAATTTAAACAAATGGAATTTTACCTAGCTGTAAAGAAAAATAAAGTTAAGAATATGCAGGAAATTGGACAGATCTGGAAAATACTATATTAAGTGAGAGGATCCAAACTCAGAAAGATAAAAGTCACATGTTCTCTGCCATAGGCAGATGTGTTCCTGTCTGCATATATGTAAATGAGGGATGTGAGAACATATATAAATATGACACAAAGTAGGGGAGCACAGGAGGGGACCAAGTGGTGTTGAGAAAGAAGGGAGAGGAGCAAAAGGACACCTGTGACTTGAGAACAAAAGGAAGGCTACAGGGGAGGGGATTAGAGGGTGAGAGAGGAGGAGAAAGGGCCAAGGAGAAACAGCTGGGCGGTGGTGGTCCATGCCTTTAATCCCAGCACTTGGGGGGCACAGACCTGTGAGTTTGAGACCATTTTATTAGAAAAAAATGTCATAGCAAAACCTAATAATTTTATGTTAATAAATAAATGAAAGAGGCAATAAGTAAGAGTCTCTTTTGCTTCTGAACAAGTCTTGTACCTCCTGAGAACCTGGTCCATCTGTGGAATCAAGTGACCTTTGCTACTGCTAGAGCAGCTGGAGAGCACAGCTTAGGTGCAGTAGCTACACGTTTTCTAATTATTCCCGAATTGGTGAGCCTATCTGCCGCAGACTCGGCATGCTGACTGCTGGCCCACCAGCAGTCTACCTGCACACACTTTCTGCAGAACCAGAAGAGAGAAGATGCCTGGACGTCACCGTGGCTGGATGACAGCTATGCAGATAGCTAGTGAAGTGTTCTTTCTGGGAATGCTGTGAGGGTGTTCTTGGTGAAAGGGATTTGCTGCCGGTCCTGAGAGCAGAGGGGGCAGCGGGTCCCGAGAGCAGCCAGTCCCAGGCAGGGCCCGGGTGCACCATGCAGCAGATCTCCAAAGGTGACTGGTCCCCTGGGCGTCCCTGGCGGCTAGCCAGGATGGGCAAGGGGCAGACAGATAGGCACACCATGCAGATGGGTTTGCTGCAAGCTGCCGGGGTCCCGAAAGCAGCCAGTCCCAAGCAGGGATGGTGCACAAGACCACGCGACAGGTCTCCATGTGACTGCGGCGGGCGAGAAAGAAGGATAAACATACCATACGAAGTAAAGTTAGACATTTATTAGGCAGATTATGGAGGGGAAGGAAAAGGGGGAGAAGTGGAGAGGGAGAAAGAAAGAGAGAAAAAGAAGAGAGAGAGGCAGAGAAGTGGGAAGAGGAAAAGTGGGGGAGAGAGGCAGAAGCTGCTGTCAGGTTGACAACCGAGAATAGCCTTCACGTGATTCTAATAAATCCCACCTTCTCCATTTGTCTCTGTCTCTCTTTATGTCCTATCAGTTCTGACTCTCTGCAGAGGCCCAATTCACACATTGTGTACGCTTTGGTCGTATGATCCAGTGTATCACTCCTCTGAACAGGCATGAGGAAGGTGGGCGAGCCAGCAAGACCACTGCTGCAGAGGGGCCCATTCCCCGGGAGCACCAGCAGTGCAGAATTCACCATTAGCACGGAAGCATGGTGGCCCCTGGCTTGTGGCCAAGCACTCACTACCTGATTGCCTCCCACTCAGGGGCCTGGGTATCAGCTTTGTAAATCAAAGTCAAGAAAGAATCTGGAGGTAGACTCTGCTGGAAAGTTGTGTATTACACTTTTTGTTCCAGGTTTTAGCAAACTGGAAGTCTATCATTCAAGATAGCATCCATCCACTTATTCACATGCCAGCTCACACTCAACTGTGTTCTTCTCGCCAAAGAAACTGTTAGGGAAATCAGCTAGTTGACCAGTCGGTAAGACAGAGAGGACCCATCAAGAGCTGGAAATGTAACGCCTTTGGTTGTCACACGTGGATGCAAATAGAGATTAAGGAATAAAATGGCCCTTTTTAATACCACATTTGCCCAGTATCTTTTGGTTACTGGGTAGCCCAGGCTAGCCTCAAGTCACTCACTACCTTCCTGTGTAATCTCCTGTTCAATTTTGTTTGTTTTACAGTTCCCCAGGCTCCTTACCCTTACACAGTGAGGTGGTGAGATACCAAATGTGGGGTGTGTGGTTGGGGGAGGGGAGGAGACAGACAGACACACACACACAGTTACAGATTTGAAGGCAAGGCAGGTGAGGAAGCATGGGTGAAGACAGAAAGGTAAAGTTGAACGATAAGGCAATTTGTTTAATTCTCTCTCACAATTTTGATCACACATTAACTGACCTCAGTAAGCCTCTTGATCTCCTTTGTAACATAGAGATAATATGTACATAATACAATTTACAAGATTAGCCAGTGAGGACAACACAAACTAATTTATAGGAAATGTCACAGAGGTATTTTCTCCTACTTTGTTCCTGTCACCGTACTAACTATTCTTAGTCCAAGCTTCAAGTTGAGCTTTTCTTTTTTTTCAGTTAATTAATTAATTTATGTAGCTGTTTTGTCCACATGCATGTCTGTTCATCACATGTATGTCTGGTATCCTCAGAGGTTAGAAGATCCCCTGGGACTGGAGTTCCAGATGTTTGTGAGCTACCATGTGTGTGCTGGGAATTGAACCCCTGCCACATGATTGATTGTGAGCTTGCCCAGTGTGGGTTCTGGGAACTGAAACCAGGTCCTCTGCAAGAGCAGTACAGATTTATAATTGCAGAGCCATTTCTCTAGCCCCCTAGACAACTCATTAATTAAAAGTATGGACAATACATCCTTTGCAATTGATTCAGAAACATAGTTGCCCATAACCTTTTTCTCTTATTTTATTATTACAGTTATTACCCTCTTTAGCCAAGTGGTAGTGACTCACACCTTGAATCCCAAGACTTGGGAGGCAGAGGCAGGTGGATCTCTGAGTTCAAGGCCAGCCTGATCTACAGAGAGAGTGCCAAGACAGCCAGGACTGTTTCACAGAGAAACCCTGTCTCGAAAAACAACAACAACAATAACAACAACAAAAACCCAACCAACCAATCAACAACAACAGAAAACAATTATTACCCTTTTTCATTAGGGCTTTAATTCTGTCAGGAAATGATTAATTATAAACTCTACTCCATATCCTTTGATGTTATGGGAAAAATTTGAAACTTCTCTCCTTGATATTTTTATTTCAAATAAAAATTTTACATAGGAAAGACCAAATTTTATTTTAGTCATTGTAGTAGTTTGAATATAATTGGCACTATTAGGAGGTGTGACTTTAGGAGGTGTGACTTTAGGAGGTGTGACTTTGTTGGAGTGGGTATGGCCTTGCTGAAGGAAGTGTGTCACTGTGGGGGTGGGCTTTGAGGTTTCCTATGCTCAGGATACCACCCAGTGAGTCAGTTGATTTCCTGCTTCCTGCAAGATGGAAGACTCCCAACTATCCCATACCACATCTGCCTGCATGCTGCTATGCTCCCCATAATGATAATAATGGACTGAACCCCTGAAACTATAAGTGAACCCCCTCAATTAAATGTTTTCCTTTATAAGTATTGTTGTAGCAATAGAACTTATTGCTGTGAAGAGACACCATGACCAAGATAGCTTTTATAAAGAAAAACATTTCATTGGGGTTGCCTTATTGTTTCAGAGGTTTGGTCCGTTATCATCATGGCAGGAAGCATGTCAACGTGCAGGCAGACGTGGTTCTAGAGAAGTAGCTGAGAGTACTAATCTGGATCCACAGACAGCAGGAAGAGAGACTGAGTCATTGGGGCAAACTTGAGCATTTGAAACCCTGGTACTCAGGGTCCAGAAAGATTCACTATGGCAGGGGAAAGCTGGTTGGGAACTGGTTGGGGACAGGGATCTGAGGGGTAGAACAAACTGGCTGACTCAAACTTCCTGTGTGTTTCTTTATCCCTTGGGCGTTGAAGAAAAAAGGGAAAGAGAAGGAAAAAAGAAAGGCTGTTCTCCATAAAGCTTTCAGTTTATATAGGCATGCAGACAAGTTAGCAATCCCATAGGCGGTGGATCTGACAAGGAGGCGCCTTACCCGGGGTGGGGGGGGCATGGCTGTGAAGCTACTCAGCAGCTGGGAATACAGCCTCAGTGGCTATAATAAAAACCTGGGAGGAGGTAAGGTACCAGATTTGCATTAGCATCTAGCTGGTTGAGTTAAAAGGAATCGCTTTTGGGGACTTTGCTTTTGACTCCAGCAGGATGCCCAAGTGAGAATTTTTCTCTCTGAAGCTAGTTTTAATGACTCAGTCCTTTCTTCCCTCTCCCCAACACTGTATAAACAGTTAATTTCCTGGGCTATGATCTTATGTTAATTGAAACCAAGATAAATGGTAAATACAGAATATTAGTAATTTATTAAGTTAGGGCAGAAGACCAGTAGATTACAGCTTCCTGAGTCTGCTGTTAGAGTCCTGTCATTAAAGAAAGTCGTAGGGGACTAGAACATGCTAGGTTATGAGAACATGCTAGGATGGAAGGAATGCTTTCACACCATGGCTTCACGGTGTGGGGGGAGGTGTCCGTTTGCGTTACAGGAAACGTCAGGTTTTCACACTGCTGGGATATTACAGAAGGGAGAAATGCCATGATTTCACAAGATTTCTACAGAATTGACAGTGACTTATCCAAAAGACAAGTTTTCCCACAGCTCTGCTGAAATGGGTTCTCCATGTGGATTAGTCTAATAGATCTGTCAGCTGTGCATTTACTGTTAATACTTGTGGGCTCACCACACACCTCCTCATCCCTGTTAAGGAGCCCCACTACCTCATGACCAAGAATTCAGATATATGAGCCTATGAATTCTTATTCAAATCACCGCATTCCACTCCATGGCCTTCATAGGCTAGTAGCCATAGTACAATGCAAAAATGCATTCAGTTCATCTTCAAAAGTCCACATAGTCTAGCACAGTCTCAAACTTGTTTAAAAGTCCAAGACCAAGTCACTCAAGGCAATCTCTTAACTGTAACTCCTTGTAAAATAAAAATCAAAAAGCAGATCCCATATTTCCAAAATGCACTAGCGCAGGACATATATTACCATTCCAAGAGGAAGGAGAGGGATCACTCAATGCTGGACCAAAGCAAGACTAAAAACAAATAGGGCAAACTCCAAACTCTGTATCTCCATGTCTGATGTCAAAGAAACCCTTCAGATCTCCAACTCCTTCCAGCTGTGTTGACTGCAGCATACTTGTCTCTCTTGGGCTGGTTCCAGTCCCTGTTAGCAGTTCTCCTTGTCAGACATCCCATGGCTCTGACAACTCCAACATCTTGGGGTCTCCAGGGCAACCCGGGCTTCCCCTTCACAGCTGCACACAATGACCTCTCTGGGCCTCCAGCAAGGACATCCCTGACACACACCTGGCCTCTGCTTTCTTTAGTTTCAGAGGAAGAATCCACAACCCCTGTTTTAAATCCTTGGCTCTAAAGCCAGAATGGCATGGCCAAAGCTGCCAAGCTCTGCTTGCTGGGACTAAAACATTGCCCCTTCATTCAATTACATCTTCACCATTTTTCTCTTTTCCATGGTTTCTTTCATTGCCTAAGTTAGGTTGTCCTGAAACTTGATCTGTAAACTAGGCTGGCCTCTAATTCAGAGATACCCTCTGCCTCTGCCTCTGCCTCTGGAGTGCTGGGATTAAAGGCATGCATCCCCACACTCAGTTCTAAGGCTGGATGGGATCTTGCCTTGAGATAACCACTCCTTTATTTCATTTAACACCGGGCTTCTCTTTTCTCTGTTTCTCTACTTGAACATAAGATTTAGCTCCATTCTACTTCCTGGTGCCCTTTAATCTTTGAACTGTACATTTTGTATTTTTCCTTGCTCAGCTTGTTCCTTTTCATTACAGATCCACATAAGAGTGACCACTAATGACCACAAAACAGAATCATACTAGGCTGTTTTGAGATTTCTTCTGTCAACAGAATTAATCCAGATCTCTTCATGCTAGCCTTGGGCAGGCTTTTTGGACAAGGGCAAAAAGCAGCCACATTCTTCACAAGAATAATCTCTCGCCAATATACTAACATTCTTCTCCTCTGAAACCTCTTGATCCAGGCCCCCACAGTTCAAATCACCTTCAACATCACTGTCTTCCATGCTCCTTCTAGGATTTCTCATTAAATCTGGCTTAAAATGTCTCATTTCTTTTCTAGTCCAAAGTCCCAAAGTGTTCCATATTTCTCCAAACAAAAGCATGGTAAGTCCTATCCCAGCAATACCCCAGTCCCTGGTACCAACTTCTGTCTTAGTCTGTTCTGTTGCTATGAAAAGACATCGTGACCATGACAACTCTTATAAAGTAAAACATTTCATTGAGGCTGACTTACAGTTTCAGAGATTTAGTTTATTGACATCAGGCCAGGAACACCGTAGCATTCAGGCAGACGTGATACTGGAGAAGTAGCTGAGATTTCTATATCTGGATCTGCAGGCAACAGGAAGAGAAAGAGAGAGAGAGAGAGAGAGAGAGAGAGAGAGAGAGAGAGAGAGAGAGAGAGAAAGAGAATCACTGGGCCTGGCTTCTGAAACCCCAAAAGCCTACCCCTAGGACATACTTTTCTCCCACAAGGTCACACCTCCTAACCTCTGTCAAATAGGGCCATTACCTAATAAGTAAGCACCCAAATATGCGAGCCCATGGGGTCATTCCTATTTAAACCACCACTGTGAATTTAAATTATTCAATTTCAAAACCTGGGTGAGTTGTTTTGTTGAGTATTTTAGCAATATATTATATCCAACAGCAGTATGAACTCATTGTGTGGATGAAAATCTCAGTAATGGGTGTTTATTAATTCACAAAAGACATTTTACAGTTCATGTAGGTATGGATGTGTGTAAGCCAGTAGCTTGTCAGTGTGTTTGTTTAATGTCAGAAACAAAGTTATAAAGATTAATTCAGAGAGTTTATTCTCTGTGTAGCCAGAATGTCAAAGCTTACATCTCTCTTTAATTATGCTTTTTACAATTAGTTTCAGGATTCTGTATATGTGCCCTGGTGAGTGTGCTTCATGCAGATCATTTCTATTTATTGGCACATTTCACACTCAGATTCATTGCTCACATTTCATGCTTTACGAACATGACTATGAACTGGTTAATCTTCACTGACGACTGGATTTAGTCTTATCTAGGAGATTGATAGGTGTGTTTGTAAGGATATTTCCTGCTGTAGAAAGACCTGCAGCTTGTAAGCACCCACCTACTGGGGCGTGGCCTTTTTTTTCTTTTTTCTTTTTCCCGAGACTGGGTTTCTCTGTAGCTTTGGAGCCTGTCCTGGAACTAGCTCCTGTAGACCAGGCTGGTCTCGAACTCACAGAGATCCGCCTGCCTCTGCCTCCTGAGTGCTGGGATTAAAAGCATGTGTCACTGACGCACAGCTTGGCCTCTTATACTATATACACAGATGAAAAATCTGGGTCTGTCCCTTTTCTCCTTCCTCTTGCTCCTTTCCGCCGGCTGCTCTTTTTGGATCGTGTGATTCAACCAGTGAAGCGGAGGATTCTGATTTGTGAGTTCACCCCTAAATAAATAGCTATCTATTTCTCAATTCAGAGCTAGTGTGGGATTTCTTTTAAGCGTCCTTTCACCCCTTCACCTGGCGGGTTCCAGCGACACAATTATGTGAGCTGTACTGTTCTTTGCCCACCATGCCCTGTCCACCCTGCCCTATTCATACCACTCTACCCTGTCTACCCTGTCCTGTCCACCATGCCCTTTTCATCCTGCCATGCCCACCATACCCTATCTATCTCCCTCTGCCCAGCCCACCATGCCCTTCCCATCCTACCCTGACCACCATGTCCTGTCTGCCTCGCCCAGCCCACCATGTCCTGCCCACTCTGCCCTCTCCACCACTCTCTGCTGAATCCAGGATCATAAGGAAATCCTTCCTACCTCATTTTTGTTAGGTATTGTTTTTTTTCCTTTTTTTTATTTGTAGGTAATACATCTAAGGGTATCAATGTAGTAAAACATTTGGTCTGTGAAGTACCATAATGATTAGCACCAAAAGGAGTCATGGAGCTTGTATATGTTATTAAACAATGATTTCTACTGTTGGTCATGAGAAGAGTTTCTGTTTTTACATCCCAAAGGTTTTGGAAGTGCTTGTGGACAGAAGAAACAGCACTTTTCAAAATCTCCACGGGGTTAACAATAAGTACCACACAGAGTGGTACTTAGTGGTACTTATCGATAAGTACTTGGCCTTTCCAGTTTTGGTTTACCTGGTAGACAAGAAAACCATGGGCACCAGATAACCACTGAAGTCTAAAGAACAGCCCCATACGCACCCGCTGACACACAGGAGGCCCACAGTACGTGATCCCCTGCACTGTGTTCAGGATTGCATTTTTACTTGCTTTTTTTTTTAAAAAAAAAAAAACAAACAAAAAACCACAAAAAACAAAAAAACAAAAGCAACATGCGCTGCCGATCATGGAGCGCTTATTGCAGTTTTCTCCTTGTCCAATGCCAGACTGCAAAAGGCTGAAACCATTTTGTGTTCTACAGTCAAGGCCCTTGGCCTCCTTGTTTCGTGAGTTCTGTAGCCTACAGGTCCAGATTCCCTAGCAACATACGGCCCACCAAAGCAACTACTGATTCCCTTTGATTCTCTTTGCTTCAGCCTTTAGTTGAAATTACAAGTCAAATAGCTGATGCTTTTCCCCTCTCTGGGTAAGGGAGAAGATACATTGTTCACCAGTGTGTTCTGTCTTGCTTCACTGATGAGCCGGCATGCTAAGTCAAGGAAGGGTTTCTCCACATTATCAGATTCCTTGGCTGAAGTCTTCAGGTAATACACGTTCTGAGCCTCTGAGAATTCCTCTGCCCTCTGCTGGGAGATCTCTCTCCTTCCAGCCAGGTCAATCTTGTTGCCCACTAGCACCGTGATGACCTCATTGCTAGCATACTGTTCTATCTCTCGCAACCACTCAGAAAGGCAACAGAAGGATTCCTCAAATGTCATAGGTAAAGATCAAGGCATGGGCGCTTCACTAATAACTTTGGGTAACTGAACAAAATCTCTCTTGACCTGCAGTGTCCCAGATCTGTAACTTTACTTTTTCACCATTAATCTCCACTGTCTTAATCATAAAGTCCACAATGGTGGCTCCTTGACCTGAGCGAATCGTCAGACTAGGCACGTCTTCCCACTCCAGCATTGCCAACTAAAACAATTTTGACAGGAAATCATAATCTTCCGTACTCATTTACACGGCTGGTTTGGGATTTTTCTACGCACCCCAGGCATAAACAGAAATGATATGTGACTGAGTCACACACGTAAGAGAAGGTGGTGCGTGTCCTAACTCCAAGGACTGCGGTCAGTCCCTGACCTGGTCCTGCAGCTAGCTCCTCAGGGCTCAGCTGGAGCGTGACCAGTCCAGCAGCAGGGGAGGGGGTGGAGGGTGGATCAGGTGTTTTTTTTTTTTTTTTTAAGACAGAGTTCTCTGTGTAAAACACAGCCCTGGATGTCCTGGAACTCACTCTGTAGAGTTCAGGCTGGCCTTGAACTCACAGAGATCCACCTGCCTCTGCCTCTTGAGTGCTGGGAATAAAGGCGTGTGCCACCGCCCAGCTTGTCAAGTATTTTGGTCATAGCAATTGTAAACTGATCACACAATAGCAAAAAATTAATTTTCTATTATTAAAGCTAATAATGACTAACCTCAGGTTATGAATTGAATATGATTGGAGTACCTCTCAGTCTGAGTTCACAAGCCTTTCTTTTTCTTGAACCACTCCACCTTAAATCTTTCTGAAGGTTGTTTATTTTTAACTAGCGTGAAGCAACACCCTCTTTATAAAAAATATAGTTTTAGTCAAATATTAACTATGGCAATTGTGACCTTTGCTAGAACAATCCAGATGAACACTGAGAAGCCTATAAGTGAGAAAAGGTAGGTTTGCCCTACCACACTGGACAGGCAGCGCAACTGAAAGTTCATACCGGAACAGCCAGGTCATGTGACTCTTGCTTAGGGATTTGTATGATGAACGCGTAGATGTTCTTCCTATCCAAAAATATCGTTCATAATAAGAAGAGTATTTTTTAAAGAAAATATTCTCAGATGAACACAGTGATTATGTTTATAATTGTAGCACACAGGAGGCTAAGACAGGAAGTGCTGTCAATTCAAACCCAGGGCCAACCTGGCCTACATGGTGAACTCAGTGTCCGCCTAAGCTAGGGTAAAGCCCATCTCAAAAATAAAAAATAAACAGAAAGAAGAAAGTATTCTCGATGGGATAATTAAGATCCTAGAGCCTAAAGACAAACTTTGAACAAGAAGCCAGGAAATTTTCAGTCATTTTAAAATGAGTTTTGGATAGCAGCCACAGATTGCAAAACCACTGTAATTTTGCAAACTTTATAACTCTAAAGAGAATTAGTTAGCTTTTGTTTGGAGGAAACAATTCAGTGGGCCTTTGGATTATGAAAAGACGATGCATAGACTAGTGCATAGATATGGCAAAGACCAAGTAACTTCTAGAAGCTGTGGAAGTTTAGCGGTAGGTTCCTAACATGCATGAAACCTTGGGTGCTACCACTACCACCACCACCACCGCAGATACACACACGCGTGCGCACAAACACACACACACACACACATGAACACAGGGTTCTCTTACTTTCAAGCAGAGAATGTTAAATGATTTCCTAATTATTCTCCTTGTGGGGACCCCAAAGCCATGGCACAGAGATTATTTTATTTATTTGGATAAATAACCTATGATGCTCTCATGAACAACAAAACCCCACCTGGGTACATCTGGGCTTCAAGTTGTGTTTTTATACAGTTTTGAACTCAGGACTGGTACCCATGTACATTTGAGATCAGTAACTTCTAGGATTGAGTCAAGATCAGATCCTCCCCTTGGCTCCCCAGTGGGGCTTAGAGTCCAGCTAACTAAACTCTCTACCCTCTCAACTTTTCTCCCTTCAGGCTCTGTTCTTTCCCTTCCCTGACTCCAAACTCCCAGATCTAAGAGGTTCCTTAGCCATGGTGAGATTTCAGTTCCAGTGCTGGAGAAGGAAACGCTTTCAGGGTTTGCCTAAGTACTGAGGGAAATGACTCAGATTTTGGCAGTGGTGGCCCCTTCTGCTGGTCTGTGTCTGCTCCTGAGGGGATGGATCCTTCTCTTCTTGGGAAAGTGACGGAGGAGGGTGGGCACTCTGTTCCCAGTTCTGCGCCCCTCCTGCCGATGACTAGCCAATGACTTCTCACCGACTTCACTCCAAAAATGAGCAGAAGCCCAGACGGAAAAGAATAATTACCGCGCCCAGCCCTGCACCCCTGTGGGGACAAAGGCTAAAGAAACAAAACACACATTAAATATCGCGCTTGGTGTGGTTGCTGCTTGCAAAGTGAGGAGTCTGGCAATTGAAGCATTTGGTCTTTCCTGGGCTCATCTTCTATAAATTATATCCTAGCTCTTCCCATAACGAAGGGGAAGTATGACCTCAAATTAAAATTCTTTTCTTTTTTGTTCCAAATTTGTTTTGGTGGAAATCTATCCCACTAGGAGCAATAATCTTTAAACAGAGCATGATGGTGCATGTCTGTAACCTCAGCATCTGGTAGCAGAGGCGAGGGGAGCACTACAAGTCTGGGGTCACAACAAGTTCTAGGATACCCATGGTTACTTAAAGACCATGTCTACACACACACACACACACACACACACACACACACACACACACACACAGGCTCCTGCAGTGGGGAGGGATGGAGAAATGAGGGAACAGGCAATGTGCTACATATGATTAGTATATCTTTCTCTTGGATGGCAATCTAAAATAGACTCAAATATTAAACATGTACACTTTTCTCTGGAGTGGTAGCAGTTGAAAATATTTCTTTTTTTAAAGATTTATTTATTTATTATGTATACAGTATTGTGTCTGCCTGTAGGCCAGAAAAGGGCACCGGATCCCATTACAGATGACTGTGAGCCACCATGTGGTTGCTGGGAATTGAACTCAGGACCTTTGGAAGAGCAGGCAGTGCTCTTAACCACTGAGCCAGCTCTCCAGTCCCAAAAAATATTTCTGAAAGTGAATTTTTCCTGTGCTTTTTCAAAATTTCTTTTAAAAAAAAAGCCCCAGTTTTTCATTATTGTCATCAGCATCACCTGGGTGTTTGAATCAGCTCTCGCTCCGTAGCCCAGGCTAGCCTGCAGCTCTCGCTCCGTAGCCCAGGCTAGCCTGAAACTCATGGTTAGTCTACCATTTCAGTCTCCAAGGGGCTGAGATTACAAGCATGAGCCATGACTCGAGGCTTCCAAATTTCTATTTTTGAGAGTGATGGTGCATGGATAAAATGTCACACTAGAAACCCAGCAGATGCTCAGGACGTCTGCGTCCCCCGTGATCCCCAATGAAAAGATTATTTTTCTAGTTTCCAACAGGAAAAAAATAAAGCCCAAAGTGACATCCTCCAGAGGGACAGGCTTCTGTGATGGACCCAAGCAACTCATACAGTCAAGTCTTCTCAAGCTGCTGGCTGCTGTTCTAAGGGTCCAAGCTTTTACACACACTTCATCTGTATATACCAGAACAGTGCAATGGTGGGAAGTTCTTCCTCCCAGACTGCTCTAAAATCACACATGCGATTAAGGAGAAGCAACTGTTTACAAGTTTGAGGCAAAAACCAAAAGCAAATAGCAAAATTAAGAACATTTAATCTAAAAAAGGGCTGCACTTCTGTCTGAGCATGGAGCCTGTGGTGTTCTTGCCAGGTGCGCCCCCACCTCCCCTTCTACTAGGTGTGTGTGTGTATTTCCCGCCACACACACACACACACACACACACACACACACACACACACACACACCCTTGCAGGACTCGCAGCACAGAACATAAGCTTCCCCTGTTGGCGGGTTCTGGCTTATTTGGGTGGAAAGTGAGAAACATGTTTCAGCAAAAATATGAAAATTTATCAGAAAGGAACGGGTGACCTTTATATTCTGGAAAACTGTGCTTTAAATAATGAAGGCAAGCTAAATATATTCCCGGGTTTAGACATGTGTGAGAAAATTCTTTGCGGCAAGATTGCTTTCAAGAAACACTGAATGTTATAGTTAAAGTAAAATCGGCGCTGTTCCCAGAGGGGCGCAGCAGCAGAAACGCTGTAGGTTCCCAAATGGCGTCAGTGGACAGCAGGCCATGAGACCACGCTGCAGGTCCCCGAGTGATAGCAGGCAGTGGGTCCCATGCAGGGAGTCATGAGGCAGGTGAGAGACAGAGACATGGATAGGCACGCCATGCAGAGTGAGGTTAGATATTTATTTAGTGGATTATGGAAGGGAAGGAGAGAAGGGGGAAGAGGAGAGAAAAGGGATGGAGGGAGGAAGGGAGGGAGGGAGGCAGAGAGAGAGAGACAGAGAGACAGAGAGACAGAGAGAATCAAGGGGGCAGGAAGAGGTGGGGAGAAGAAGGAAGGGCTCAGTCTGGAAGCTGAAGATCAGCAGAGGGGTGTGGGGGTGGGCGGAGCTTGTCTCTTAAAGGGACAGGACAGATCATTACACTGAGGGAAGTGTTTTAGGCTGAAGGAAGTGGCCCAGATGGCAATCCAGAGTCCCAGAAATGGTAACCGTGTGTACAAATAAAACTGAGAAATGGGTTTTCATCTCTTCAATTCTATTTACTTGTTTTTGAGACACAGTCGCAGGTATCTTAGGCTCAGAGTTTATTCATTGTGTAGCCATGGATGACCTTGAGCTTCCTGAACCTCCTAGGTCGGTGCCTGGGTGCTGGGATTACAGTAAGCATCACCACACCCAATTTGTGCAGTGCTAGGGGTTATCCTTGAAGATTCTCTGAAGCCATGGAGAGGAAATGGAACAAATATATAGACTCTTTTTCCTCCAAATTCAGACCCCACTTAAAACCGGTTTGCCTGAGCCTTGCCAAATTCCATACCCACAAGCCCGGCAGTGGTGGCGCACGCCTTTAATCCCAGCACTCGGGAGGCAGAGGCAGGGGATCTGTGTCAGTTCGAGGCCAACCTGGTCTTCAAGAGCTAGTTCCAGGACAGGCTCCAAAGCTACAGAGAAACCCTATCTCAAAAAACAAAACAAGGGCTGGAGAGATGGCTCAGTGGTTAAGAGGTCCACTTCCAGAGGACCTGAGTACAATTCCCAACAATCACATAGTGGCTCACAACCATCTGTAATGAGATCTGGCGTGTGAGCATATATATGCAGGCAGAATGTTGTACACATAACTAACTAACTAACTAACTAGCTAACTAAATCTTTAAAAAAACAAACAAAAAACAAACAAACAAAATAACAAAAACAAATTCCATATCCACTAAATGATTATTGACTACTTGTCAATAGGATGTTGAAGTGCCAGGTGTTTATTTTAGATGTAGATTTACTTTAGAATTCTCATATTTTTTCCTTGTAAGCATCACGCTGTTTATTTCTATCTTGTACCTCTTCTTTCTCCTCCCTTCTCCTCCCTCACAACCCCCCCAACCCGCGTGTTTGTGTGTAGGTAGGAAGTCATCCTTGAATGTCCTTCCTCAAGCACTGTCTACTTGGATTTTTTGTTTGTTTGTTTGTTTTTCAAGACAGAGTTTTTCTGTGTAACATTCCTGGCTGTCCTGGAACCACTTTGTAGACCAGGCTGGCCTCAAAGTCACCGAGATTCGCCTGCCTCTGCCTCCTAAGTGCACCATGACCGACTCGCTCATCTACTTGGAATTTTGAGGTAGGGTTTCTCACTGTGACACGGGGCTTGCTGATTAGGCCAGGCTGGTTGGCCACTGAGCCTCAGGATCTGCCTGTCTCAACTGCCTGTGCCACATGCCTGGGTTTTAACTCCAGCTGCTTTGCTGGGGCAGCAAGGACTTTAACCACCTGAGCCCCAGACCTAGCACCCACGCTTCTTGAGAATCACTGAAAAGGCTCTTTGGCTTCGTTAGTACAGTTAGGATGGGACTCAGTGTCTTATAACATATGTCTAGGAAATAATAGGTACATATCAATTCAGCCAATTCTGGAATAAAATAAGAATAAACCTTTTTTTTTTTTATTCCAAAGGTATTTTTCTGTGCTTAACAAAAGGCAAATTGATATAATTAATGATGGAACTCTGGAACCCTCCCCGCCCCGCAGCAGTAAATGACATTTAGGATGCGGCTTCCTGATGGTTTCTAGATGAAGGGGGCAGAGATGGAGGGATGAAATGTAATCAGTTAATTACGAGAAAAGGGTATTTCCTTTTTTCCTTTTGATTTCAACTTTCACAGTGAGAAACAGCTCAAGCACTTTGTCTACTGTCTCCCGCTAACACAAAGGTCACCATCTTCGCATACGCTGTGCCAGCAACAGCTGCCACGTGAAAAGCTGCATTTGTGTTTTTAGATTTATTAGGAACTTATGAGGAAATTACTACTGCTGTCTGTTAAATTGTGGATTCCAATTCCTTTTAAAGGTCAATAACAAATAATTTTAAAACACTTATTTAGATAAGTGATCATCTATGAATGAAAAAAATCGATAGGACTGATAGGACGTGACTGCTCTTGGCATGGTGGAGGAGAAAGTCTGTTACAGGGATGTGGGAGAGCACAGTCAGAGGCAGGGTATCAGGGAGAGTCCAGAGTGGTCGTGATGTTTGGAGGGTGAGGGAGGGGAAGAGGAAGGGAGAGTGGAACCGCAGCCAGAAGGCAAAGGTACAAAAGAGGAGGTAACTAAAATGTCTGGATGCTATAGGGAAGACCCTCTTGGGGAAGGGCAGCCCAGCTTTTGAGCTAGAAAGTTCAGGGTAGGGGGCAGGGTAAACCAGTCATACCCTGTACCAGGTAGGGACTGAGGGATGCTGGGAGAACCTGGTGGCCAGGTCTGCTTTGGTATGTTAAATAGGCATCTCAGCCATTTGTCCTGGATTTGAAACTTAATCTACAAACAAAATGTCACCTTTTTAGTAGAGTCAAATAAAACCTGACACAATAGAACAGTTTCTAGTGGGAGAAGAAAAAACAAAACAAAACAAAACATGTCCCCCCCACCCCAAGCAAAACAGAAAAGCAAACAAAAAACATTAAAAGGCACACTGGGATTTATAAAAATAGATTAAGCATGAAATTCCTCACATTGTAATTTAATGAGGGTTCTGGTTAAGGGGAAGAAAGTTCTTGTGTTAACTCCCCCACCCTATCTCCGTTCCACGCTTCTTCCCCTACATCTTGGGACAGGAACTAGCTCAGGCTATCCTTCAAGCTTCCATCTTTCTTCCTCAGCCTTCCCACCAGCAAATGACATTGTATCTGGTTTGTACCTCCATTGCAACTTCAGTGAAAGTGAAGTTACCTGGCACAGCGAGGGAACACGCAACAAACCTGCTTAGGAGTTTATTAGATGGGGTATATACAGGCTTGGGGAATTGGTGTGCAGAGAGAGGGGGAAGATGGTGAGTCCAGCTTTTAAAAGCTGCCTAGCGCATGTGCACAGGGGTTTGGTGTGACTATGCTATATGCAGATGATGGGCTCATGCATGCACACAAGGGTCTAGCTGAGTCTTATGTGGATGGAACTACACATGCACGCAAGTGGGTCACATGGGGCCCTTGAGCATTCAGGCAATTGCATGAGGGCTTGTCTGTACATGTATGACTCTAGAACCTGGAAGTGCAGCCTTATTTGTGACTGAATAATTACAGAAAGGATTTAATCTTTTTTAATGGATTAAATCTATTCTGTTTATAGTTTATCATCCATTTATTTTACTTGCAGGTAATACAGTGCAACAAAATTTCTTTCCTTTCAAAGCAAGAATCTAGACAGCCTCCTGGTTGAGAAAGCCTTGTCAGAAATGACTTCTGTGGAGCTGGGCAGTGTGGCGCATAATATTCCTTAAAAAAAATGAATGGCGTGCCCCTGGCAGGATCGCAGAGCAGCCACTAGCCCGGCAGAGACAGCTGTGGGTCCCTGGGGCCATGTGAACAGGCAGCGAGCTCACAGAGTAGGTGGGAGCGCTTCCTGGGCAGGCTGACAGGCTGGTGCTGTCATGCGACCTGGAGAGCAGGCAGCAGATAAAAGGCTTACAAGACATAGTAAATAGATATAAAGCTGAACATAAAGCTGAACATTTATTACTTAAAAGAGAAAGAAAGACAGAGACAGAGAGAAAGAGAGAGATGGAAAAACACGTGTGCACACGCCAAGAGAGAGAAAAGAAAGAGCCTAAGATGGCAATGAGAGGTCAGAAGTCGCTGGGAGTGGGCGTGGCTTGTCCCTTAAAGAGACCAGAGACCAATGCCTTTAATCCTAGCACTTGGGAGGCAGAGGCAGGCAGAACTCTTTAAGTTTGAGGCCATCCTGATCTACAGAGTGAGTTCCAGAGCCAGGCTCCAAAGTTACAGAGAAACTCTGTCTCAAAAAACAAAACAAAACAAAACAAAGCAAAACAAGAAGGAAGGAAGGAAGGAAGGAAGGAAGGAAGGAAGGAAGGAAGGAAGGAAGGAAGGAAGGAAGAGAAAAGAGAAAAGAAAAGAAAAGAAAGAAAAAAGAAATGACTTCTGTATGGTGTTGGGAAGGGTCTGGGTTCACAGACAAAGCAGCTCTCAGTAGTCTTTTCTAAAACTTGTTGCTGGAGATGAGCTCAGCTGGGTCAGGGTGTGGTTTGTAAACACCAAGTCAGGTTTTCAAAAAAACAAATTGTTCCTTTCATTCCTCAGGGGAAGACAGGGAGGGGTAGAATGCTACAAATTATCTGTAAATGCTCTTTTTTAAAGTACTTAAGTATTTAGAATTTCTAGTCTGTAAGGAAAGAAACTGAAGTGTTCATACAAATTCTTAAGTGTGGTAGCCCAGAGGGTGTTTCCCTTATTTTCCTTCTTCCCTCTTCTTTTCCCTTTTATATATTTAAAGTTCTATGTTTATAATGCTTATGTAAATAAAGAGAAATATCTAGCCTGGCTTGGTGGCGCACACCTTTAATCCCAGCACTCAGGAGGCCAAGGCAGGAGAATCTCTGTGAGTTTGAGGCCAGCCTGGTCTACAGAGGAGTTTCAGGACAATCAAAAATACACATAAAAACCCTGTCTTGAGAAAACAAACAAACAAACAAACAAAAAACACAGAAACCAAAATGAAACAAATATCCAAAAACTCTAAGACCTGTCATGGTGATACATGCCTGTAATCTCAGCCCTTGGGAGGTAGAGGCAGGAGTTCACCCCAAATTCAATGTCACTAGGTCTATCTAGTAAGTTCCAGAACAGCCAGGACTACATAGTGAGGCTATGTTTCAAACCTCCCTCCTGCAAAAATAGTTCCAAACAAATCAAAACCAAAAAAATTTTCTATTAAGGCCTCTGGGATAGCTTAGATGATAAAAACCTTACCTTGAAAGCATGAGGTCATAAATTCAATCCCCAGAACTCAGACAAAAAGTCAGGTATGGGGATGGAAGGTTGGCTCAGTGGTTAAGAATATTTGCTGCTCTTGCAGAGGCAGGGGTCCTATTCCCATTACCCACGTGGAAGCTCACAACATTTCCCCCTTTTTGTCGAAATATAAAAGAAATGTTTTAACTCTAACATAGAAAAACGATACAATGAGAACAATTATTAGGTAAGAATTACATCATAATCCCTCTATGTTTGGCAATCTCACAAAAAATCCATTATCTAACCTATCTTGGTGAGTCTAAAGTTTTATATCTAGTTTATTTTTTATCCTAACTTGTATTATCAACCCAAAACTATCTTTTTAGATTTCAAAATATTTTTTTAGATTAACAACTTAAGCTTTACAACTTTTGTGAGTTTCTTTTCAGAATTTGGTAACAGGAAAAACTGTAAAACTATAACTGACTTGTCTTCAACCCTGTCAGAGACCTGAGAAGCATATAATATTACATGATTAAACAGGAAGTGCAGAACAAGCAATTTCCAAAATTAAGAAACTACTGATATCTGGTTGTGACATGAGGTCCTGCTTGTTGGAGTTTCTATCCTGCCCAGTTCTCACAGCCCTTTCAGCCCCAAAGAAATTACACAGAGAGTTTGCATTACTTATAAACTGATTGACCCATTAGCTCAGGCTTCTTATTAGCTCTTATAACTTATATCAACCCATTATTCTTATCTATGTTAGCCATATGGCTCGGTACCTTTCTCAGTGGGGCAGGTTACATCTTGCTTCTTGGGTGATCTGGGCAGAACTGGGGAGGAATGGACTTCCTCCTTCCTAGAATCCTACTGTTCTCTTCACCCTGCCTCTACTTCCTGTCTGGTTGGCCCAACTATACTTCCTGCCTGGCCAATCAGTGCTTATTTAAAACATGATTTACAGAATACAAACAATTCTCTTGCACCATCTGGCTGTCTGGTAATTACTCCAAGGTTTCTCTGCAATTCTGGGGCATCCATCTTTAGCTTACAGGTCAAGAATATATGACAGACTTTTTTGTGAAGCATGAATTTTGAAGGATTGTCCGACCTTGTCTTGGCGAAATTTAGCAGTTGCTTTCTTTTGTGCCTGTTTGTCCAATTTGGACAACATACTCTCAAGCAGTCAAGGCAAGAGAAGTTTCTTGCCCAGTGGTTAACTTTGCCATAGTAAAAGCAAACTCCATATGTAGGTTCTTCAATGCCCATCATTCTTTTATGAGGTAAATTGATATTGCCAGGAGCAGATGTATCTCATTGTCATGAATTATAAACCTTACGTTATTAAAACATTTTAAATTTCACATTCCATAGGTCTTTGAAGTGTTTGAAGACCACCTGTTTATCCAAAATCTCTTTGACCTTGACAACATACCTAACATGATAAGTTTGACTATTATAGATAAGTTTCTTCCCTTCTCTCCTGGCGATTCGCAGGGCCGTGTGACCTCCAACTTCCTGGAGTCTCTGCACTAGCTCTGGCTTGAGGGGATAACTTAGCAAGAACCTGGTTCTCTTTGTTATGGTGATTCCACTTGTATTCAAGGTCTTAGCAGTGGGCCGATAGCCTGGCTCCCCAGATTACCCTGCCCGAGGCGCCGGGAAGGCTTTAATCTTCCTCCTGCTCCTGGATGGGAGAAGGCCTTGCTATTTCGATTCTTCTAGCCCACTGATATAAATACCTGTCTTGAGTTTAATAAAGTGGCCATTTACTCTTGTAGATGAGCCAGGTCTCTTTTGTCTGTGTCTCTTTTTCAACCCTCAGGACAATCGTCCCTTCTCGTGGGCCCGAGTTCAGGAAGCGCGCAGCCTGGGTCGGGCGTGGGTATCCATTGGAAAGCGCGACTCTTACACTTGCCCAGTGGTTAACTTTGCTATAGTAAAAGCAAACTCCATATGTAGGTTCTTCAATGCCCGTCATTCTTTTATGAGGTAAATTGATATTGCCAGGAGCAGATGTATCTCATTGTCATGAATTATAAACCTTACGTTATTAAAACATTTTAAATATCATATTCCATAGGTCTTTGAAGTGTTTGAAGACCACCTGTTTATCCAAAATCTCTTTGACCTTGACAACATACCTAACATGATAAGTTTGACTATTATAGATAACTAATTATTAACCTGTATTTCCTAATTATCCTATATAGTTTATAATAATAGCTTTCCAGGACTAGAAAATCACATTACATTGTTAAATGAGCTGCATAGGTACAATACCTTAAACAAGAGTATATAATAGCTTAAACATATATACAGTATAATAAAAACAACTTTAAATTTGTATCAGTACACCGTTGGGAAGGTGCTCATTTGTTCCCAGCTGCCCAGACACAAAATAATCACACAGAAACTATATTATTTGCAGTACTGTTTGGTCAATATCTTAAGTGTATTTCTCACTTACTCTTATATCTTAAATTAACCCATTTCTATTAATTTGTGTATCACCACATGGCTGTGGCTTACCCGGTAAAGTTCCATCTGGCGTTTGTCTCTGGAGGGGATATACAGCTTCTCTCTGACTCCGCCTTCTTTCTCCCAGCATTCAGTTTAGGTCCTCCCCATCCCCACCTAGCTCTATTCTGCTCTATTACAGGCCAAGGTAGCTTCTTTATTAATTTACCAATAAAAGCAACACATAGACAGAAGAACTTCCCACACCAGTATACAAAAATCCATACCAATGTAAAATATTTGAGACTAGCAGTGCAACTTACTTTCTGATGTCCATTCTGAAATTAAGAAATTTTTAAAATATATAGGTTGGTTTAATTTAGCAGTTAATATAATCCAATGTCTCAGCACCTATTGTTTTTTGTTTACTAGCATTTTAAAAAACTCAAAGTCAACAAAGCTTCATACAGGATCCAGACACCCTGTGTATTTCCCATCTTTATGTGACTTATTCTTTTTACATTAGTTTTTTTAATTTAAATTCTATATTATTTTTAAACTATTTTTTTATGACTGTTTATACCCATTTTCTTTTCTTCCTTCTTTTTTTTCTGTAGCAACTAAGCCTATTCATATATATTGTATCTGTTCAGATATTTTTTCAGTCTGGACCTGATTTTACTAAGCACCTTTAGTATTCTCTGACCATGTGAGACAAATCTTAAACTGTTTGACTAGGTCCTCTGCTGCTTTCCTTTGGCTTATGGCACTGATTGCTGGCTCCACCCCTTCAGGTCTGCATAATCTTTCCAGTTGCACTTAACTGTCTCAGCTCTGGGAAGCTGCTGTACCCCAGCACTGGAGCAGGCATTTCTATCAAATTTCCAGCTACAGAGTAGCTCATTGACTGTTCATAGCATGGCCTCTTAAATGAGCCATAGGGCCTCTTAAAACGAGTTTGGCCTCTATATGCTGTGAGCAGTGGGCTTTGGGTATGGGCCATATGTTGGATGTCAAATGTAGTCGTATTTTTCTTTGGGCCACCAGCTCGTAAATAACAACACAGAGACTTACTAATTATGAAAGCTTGGCCATAGCTTAGGCTTCTTTTTAACTAGCTTGTATAACTTAAATTATTCTGTTAATCTATGGTCTGTTACAAACTGCTCATCCTGCTTCCTTTGTGTCTCCTGGCATCTCTCTCATGTGCCTAGATTTTTGCCTACTACTTCCTCTCTCTGCCAGGAAGTTCCACCTGTGCCCTCTGTCTAGCTATTGGCTATTCAGCTTTTTATTACACCAATCACAGAAATATACCTTCACACAGTATACAAGTATCCTACTATCTATCTATCTATCTATCTATCTATCTATCTATCTATCTATCTATCTATATGTGTGTGCGCGCGCATGTGCGGGCACGACAGGGGCCACTCTTCGGAAGTCAGTTATTTCTTTCCACCATGTGGGACCTGGAAGTTGAACTCAGGTTGTCAGGCTTGGTGGCAAGCACTTTACCTAATGAAACATCATGTTTGTCTCAACTGTGAATTTAAAGTCAGAAAGTCAGACCAGACAGCATGGTTGCATGGCTTTCTCCAGTCTACTCTTGTAGCTACTCTTTGAAGCTCTCTCAAAGGCTGCAATCAGGGATCAGATCTGAGGTTTCCTACCTTGGAGACTCCACCAGAGATAAAGACACCATTAAACTGTTTCCTTGTGTTTTCTCTATTGAAAGCTACAGGCTTGTTTATATTTTCACTGATAGTATTGTTGTTTGGAGTTAGCATCCTACTATGTAGCCCAGACTGGAACTGAATCTTGTGATCTTTCCTCGGTGTGCTGGGATTGTAGAATGTGCCAGCATGCTTGCACCTTATATGTATTTTTGTGGTCTGGAGGCCACTCTTAGCATCTAGAAGCTACGAAGAATTCTTTGCCATGTAATTCAATCCATAGCCATTGGCAACATGGCAGGTTGTTTTTCTTCAAGGCTAGCAGAATAATGAAGGTAAGTCCACTAGGAAGGAGTCCAGCACAATAGAATATGATCTCAAGTGTGATGTTCCATCCCTTTGCCATATCACACAATTTTCTATTGCTATAATTTAATATTACAAACTGAGTTGTTTATAAATATAAATAGAGGGTTTTTTAGCTCATGATTCTAGAGGCTGGGAGTTTAAGATCAATGGGTGGGGACTCTCCAGAGTCCCCAGGCACAGAGGGCGTTGCAAAGCAAGAAGTGTGTACACAAGAGCAGAACCAAACATTTTTTAACAAATCTGTTCTAAAACTAATCCATTGACATTAAACTAGCTTATTAAACCATTCCTGAGTTCTCATGATCTAACTTTGTGTGTGTGTGTGTGTGTGTGTGTGTGTGTGGTTTTTGGACACAGGGTTTCTCTGTGTAACAGCCCTGCCTGTCTGAGAAATTACTTTGTAGATCAGGTTGATTTCAAACTCACTGAGTTCTGCCTGCCTCTGCCTCCCAAGTGCTGGGATTAAAGGCATATGCCATCATGTCCAGGGAGTCCTCCCAATCTAATTAACTCTTCTATGTCCCATTTAGTTTGTTTCCTTTTTTTTTTAAATTTACTTGTTTAGAAACATTTAAGTTTGTGGGTGTTTTGCCTAAATTAATTGATTTAGCACTACATCCATGCGTTTTTGCCCATGGATGTCAGAAAGGGCACTGGATTGCCTAGAACTGGAGTTCCAGAAGGTTGTGAGCTACCATATAGGTGCCGGTAATTGAACCCAGGTCCCTTGAAGAACAGCCACTGCTTTTAAATACTGAGTCATCTCACCACTCCCTTTCAGTTTATTATTTAATACTTTACAAGGGAGATTAAATTCCAGTGAGTTTGGTGGGAACATTGAAACCATAACAACATCTCATCACCTTTCGTAAACTGTATTAATTAGGAAAGAATTCTGCCCAAGCAGGGGAGTAAACAAACTCTTTCCAAACTCATACCCTAGTTCCTGACACCGAGTTAAGTTTAGCAAATATTATTTTTCAAGCAACGATTTGCACAAATTACTTTAGAGTAATATGTGTTAGAAATTACTCTGAAGTATTATGAAAACAATAATCCTCACAGCAACCCTAATAGGTTGGTTGTTATCCCTGATGGTGCCCAAAGATATTAAGTAATTTGTTAACGACATTAAAGTAGCGACTGCAGACAGAGCCACAATTGAAACTCACGTTGTCTGGCATTGGAGTTCACGTTCTCATCTATTGTGCTGGGTTGAATAAATTAAGTGAATAAGCCAATGCTGTGGGACACAGAAACTAACTTGACAATGACACTGAGAATCCGAGTAAATCTTCCTCTCCTCCTGTTTTCTCATATAGTGTTTATGCAGCCAGCCTGGTCTGGAACATGAGACACTCCTGACTCTGCCTCCTGACTCCTGGGATTATTTTCATTCACAGTGAGCTTTAAGACCTGATGCAAAGTCAACAGGCATTGCTTGAGACTTTTATTGTGACATAGATCCTATCTGCCCTAACTAATACTAAGTGACACAGACCAAGGGAAGATATGGGGGCTAGAAAAAAATGCTCAGAAATTTTCTTTTTTTCTTTTTTTTAAAAAATATTTATTTATTTATTATGTATACAATATTCTGTCTGTGTGTATGTCTGTAGGCCAGAAGAGAGCACCAGACCTCATTACAGATGGTTGTGAGCCACCATGTGGTTGCTGGGAATTGAACTCAGGACCTTTGGAAGAGCAGGCAATGCTCTTAACCACTGAGCCGTCTCTCCAGCCCCGCTCAGAAATTTTCTTGCTATGTCTGAGATTTTGTAGAGGGCAGAACAGGTTGGTTTTTTTTTTTGCCTTTCTTTATTTAAATATATTATCTGCAGGGGCCGGGGATTTGGCTCAGCAGTAAGAGCACAGGTACTCTTCTAAAGGACCTGAGTTCAATTCCTAGTGTACAAACAACAGCTTACAAACACCTGCAACTCGAGTCTCAGGGCATCTGATGTCCTCATCTGGCCTCTGCAGGCACCAGGCATGAAAATGGTGCATAGACATGAATGCAGAAAAAAAAAAAACCATACATACACAGACAATAAATTAATTTAAAGGGATGTCACATGAGACGATATAAAGCAACTTTAATATGTAGGTCTACCTAAGGGCAAAATATGAGACTAAGTGATATCTCCAGCAGAAATAACTTGTGATAGTCTTATGTACATTATTCATGCTGAGCTGAGATGCCTCCAAGGTAAAATGTACAATAAATCCAAATTACATTCTGAGAAACATTTACATCCGAGAGACCGTATTATGGGCAGTTGTGTAGCAAAACAGGTGAGAGGTTCAACAGTCACTACATCTGTGGGAAGGCAGGTTTGAAATAAAATATATCTCTATTCTAGTTTCATCCGTAGGTCAGATGTCATCCCCTGGAGACCACATCACTATGAGGCCGTCTGCATTAGAAGTTCCAGATAACAGCTTCCCCAGCAAAAGCATTCAATATTTGACCTAGAATTCACAATGGTGATGTCTTAGTTACTTGTCTCATTGCTGAGACCAAACACTTGAGACAAGCAGTTTAAAGAAAGAAGGATCTGTTTTGGCTCACAGTTCATGGGGATGCAGTCTGTTAAGGCAGGGAAGGTGTGGAAGGCAGGAGCAGCAGGGAGCTCATCGTGTGTGTCCATAGTCAGGAAGCAGAGAAAGATAAAAGCTGCCTTTTGCCTCCCTCATCTCCTTTTTTTTCAGGTGGCACCATGGCCTATGGAATAGTGTTGCCTACATTTAGGGTGAGACTTCCTACTTAATCTAAAAAATCCCTCATAAAAAAAGCCCAGAGATTTGTTTCCATGGTGATTCTGAATCTTGTCAAGTTGACAATGAAGAATAACTGTCACAGTATGAGTTGTTTAGTTTTAAGAGGGAAAAAATATGCTGTGGGATGATCTTTCTGTACTCTGTGAATATGTGTTGCTCTCATTGGTTGATAATAAAAACTGATTTGGCCTATAGTCAGGCAGAATAAAGGTAGGTAGGAGAGCCAAACAGATACAAATAGAAAGAAGGGTGGAATTGGGGAGACTCGAGCCAGTTGCCCAAGAACCAGTAAAGCCACGGCCACGTGGCAATACATAGATTAATAGAAATGGGTTGATTTCAATGTAAGAGCTAGTTATTAATAAGTCCGAGTAATTCTCCAAACACTTATAATTAATACAACCTTCTGTGTGGTAATTTGGGAAGTGGCTGTCAGAAATTTGGAAACAGAGGTAGGAGATAAGGCTCTGTTTACAATATCAGAGAAGTTTATTATCATTGAACTTTTTAATTATTGAATTATTTTCACACTCATTACTTGCAAAGAAACGCTGCTATATAGTAACTGCTTGGCTTTGAATCTTGCTTTTATGCCTTTCTATCAATTTTGTCCTTAAGTAAGCCACTTCACTTTTGACAAAGCTGTTTCTTTATTAAGGGGCAGACCAGACGGTGTCTCGCCAACCCCACTGGGATGGAATGCAGAATTTTAAACCATACAAAGCTTGCCTCCCTGTGAGTCCTGTAGCTTTGCACTCCCTGGAGTCCTCACAGACTGAACTAGAAATGAACTTTCTAGTTCATTTCATTCAGTGACTAAAGTGCTTCTTAGGTGAGCGTCAGTGGTGAAGGAAGGGCTGTGCATTCACTCATTCTGGTGGTTTGCTCCCGGCATCCCACACATCCTAGATAAACTGTCTAGCTCAAAATCCTCTGAAGGACTGTATAAATATTAGGAAGGCATAGAAAACAGAGTGAAAACTCTGACATTTAACAGGGTGTTTTCTTCATTTCACAATATTCCAAAACACACCCTGAACTATGGAAAATTGAAGTGTGGGAGGAGTGGTGAGCTAAACCCGTGTCATCTCCCCAGGGAAGAAATTCCTTGCGTCCGAGGAAACTGTCATAAGAAAGTCAAGACGCTAATCAGTTCACCACCTGCTTGTCTGCATTCTCTTGGAAACAGTGATGTCATAGGTGCTCAGGCCTTGCCCTGACCCGGTCTGAGCCGAGCCAGACTCTCCTGGTGCTTTGTGAACCTCCTGGCAAAAAGCTCCACGAACCAGCTGAGGCTGTCATGTTCAGACAATGGAGGGAAGACTTCTCTGGTGTGGCAGCCCCGAGTACTGGCACACTTTAAAAAAAATAGGTGGGTCATAACAGATGATGAAAAACAAGAAAATGTGGGCAGACTGGCACGCACGTGACACATCACTGGGGAAATCAGTCAAGCCAAGTGGCTGTTTTTATTGTTAAGTAACATTTCACAAAGTTAAAATAATTTACAATTTAGCAAAATATGTCTACCCAAAATAATATAAAATGATTACTGTCTATAATTTCATTGTCTGTGTAGAAAAAAACATAAAACCTATTATTAATAATGTATGACATTTAAAAATTTTTAAATTGTTTCACAATAATGGTTCATCTAAAGCATGTTTTCTCAGAAGGTAGTAAAGAGGGTGGTTTTACACACACACACACACACATTCATCTATATATGGAATATACAAATGAAAAGATTTTTATGGAAATTCACAGTGAATTTATTAATATATGTAGCAAATATACATTAGCAATTATAATAAAAAATAAAGCATCTCACATTCCAACATTACTTTTTGTCTGTGTTTCTGGGGCTTAAGCTTATCCACGCTAGGTGACTGCTCTTGTCATTGAGCTCTATCCTCAGCATTAGCCCCTTCTGTAGTTTTCCCACATCCCAGCCTACTTCTCTTTCCCTTCTCCCTTTATCCTTTTCCTAGTTAACATTTATTATCTGACTACTGTAGGCTAGCACTTTCTCTAGAAAGTTCACTGTGCTATTTTCTTAATTTTGTGTGAATTGAAGTTCAGGGTGATCTTTTCAGATCTCAGAATATTTATCTGTCCACCCATTCATCTATCTACCCATCTACTTAATAGATGCAAGTATTACACATTTATTATTACTGGGTTGAGCTCCTATTACTAAAAATATGTAACTTTTGGCTAGTATTCTTTTTTGGGGGGTGGAGGGGTTAAAGATAGATTTTCTACGTAGCCTTGGGTGGTCTCGAACTCACAGAGATCCATCTTCCTCTGCCTCCTGAGAGCTGGGATTAAAGGCATACACCATTGCTGCCCAACTTTCTTTCTTTCTTTCTTCTTTCTTTCTTTCTTTCTTTCTTTCTTTCTTTCTTTCTTTCTTTATTTTTCAGAGTGTATTTAAAATAGCAACTCTTAGATAGATATTTCCCTTCCAAATTAAAAAAAAATCTACGGACAAATTTCCTGGTCTTAAAAAATTATTAGTATCAAGGAGGCAATAGGAGTTAGCAAAGATACTGAAGTTGCCCATGGGAAAATACATAAAGGCCTCTATCATGGAGGCTGAGTACCAAAGGGCAGCCTTCAGAAGCATGAGGTGGTCCCTCAATGAGCCTATTTTGGAGGGAAACGGTATCCCTTTGCTCCCTCTGAGCTCTGAGGGCCTTTATTTGAGTATTTGCTATTGTACTCAGGCCCTCCATTTTGAAAAAGAAGCATTTCTCTCCTTTGCCTCTAACTGTACTAGAAACTCCTGGAAGAAACAGACTCTTGATGCCCCGTGGTATCTATCATAAGGTCTAACATAGAATAACTCAACAAATGCATTTTGAACAATCTGCTCTTTATTGAATGCTGTAGCCGCCCGGTTTTCTTAATAGTTCAACCCCAGAAACATGCATATGCAAAGATCAAGGGATTCTGGGCAATCCCCACTGTGTCAGGTTCTATAGTCTACATTTAAGACTCAGTGTTTTCAAAACGAAGTATGAAAACCGGAGAACACTCCCCTATTGTTATTCTGGCTCCAAGAAGGCACGTCTGACACTATCAAAGGCACTGTGGGTGGCATTTACAGTTTCTCCGTTGACGTGGCATATAAACAGGACACCAGAAGGCATGCCAGACCAAGGTCAAGCAAATACTGCTAACATATTACACCCTTGTTCTTGATCCTTTTCCACCAACTGTGCTTAACTCTCTGACCACCCATTCATTCAGCCATTTAACCTCTGGAGGGTAAAGATTTTCGTTTGCTGTCTGGGCAGTCCCCAAAGCCACAAAACTTCCTTACCGAATGGAAAATTATATTTTAATTTACAAATGGCACCCCTTGTTAAATGATAAAAATCTCTAAATGATATCAATTGATAGTAAAGTCTGAATGAAAATGAATATCCAAGAACGACTAAGGAAGCCGTTGAAAATCTAACCGAGGAAGCCTGTCTACCAGATATGCTAAATTTAGGTGCTTCTGACAGCTCAACAAATTGGGACTCTCTTTCAGAATCTGCAAAACTCAACATAACTTTAAATATAAATGCAACTTCATAACACTGAGAATACAGCCTGCATGTGCACACCCGCTGCTGATGGTGTAACAGGACAGCTGCACATTGGCTCTTTCCTCCGAGCGAGGTAAAGTCCACATACTCCGGCTAAATCCCGCACCCTGGACTCATGCTCACTGGCACACTCAGCACGGCCTCGGGTTATCCAACCCCTTTCACTTGATTTCTTCTTTCACTTTGTGACTGTGCAAAAGGCAACCCGGCTGGCTTCGCGCCCACGAGACTGGAAGACAATGACAGAGGAAGCCGGAGGCAGTTGCAGGCAGGTATCTGGAGAATCAGAGACGAAACCAGCTAGCCTAAGGTCACAGCCCCGCCCCAGAGGGATCTCTGCCCAGAAACCGGCGGGTCTTTCCCAACCACACCCGTGGGTGTTCGGAAATCCGTCGCCTGGAGTCACAGCCCGCGCTCCTGTCCAGCACCGGGCGCGGCGACCCTCCCCCGGATGACCCCGAAGCCCCGCTTAGCAGCTTGTCCTCAAGGTGGCGCCTCCGTCGGGTCTTAGCCTCCCCCGCCGGCCTTGCGCGCAAAGGGCCTCGCCCCCGGCAGTGCGTGAGGGGGCGGTGCCGCAGACTGACAGGACCGCGAGCCATCTCATTGGACAGAAATCTGAGTGACGCGAACCGCGCCTTCCCCTCGCAGGTGCCCGCCCCTTTGGCCGCTCCAGGAGGTTGACGTGTCGGACCGGCAGCCTTCCGCTCCGCCCCGCGGCCGCAACCGCTCACCACGGCGAGAGGGGCGGGGTGGCCGGGGCCCACGCTCCTCTCGGCTGCTGCTCGCGGCCCGCCCCGCCGCCCCGGCCCCCCCGGATGACGGTATATATTCCAGGAGGGCGCGGGACGCCGGCGAGTAGTCAAGCTTAAGGAGCCGGAGCCAGGCGGAGCCGCGGGAACGCCGAGGGAGGTAGGAGCCCCCTCCACCGCGCGCTCCCGTGCCAAGCGCGCGGACCGGGCCACGCTTAGCCGCACCGACCACCGCGCCGGCTGCCCGGAGCTCCGGAGCGGCGTGGGCTATGTCACGGCAGGACTGGGACGCGCGGAGGGACTTGGGGGACCCGGGAGAGGAGGCTGGGGCGGTGATGGAGTCCCCTACTCGAGTCAGCGCTGTTGCGAGTGGGCTCTCACCTGGATGGGGAAGAGGAACCATGAGGGTCTCAAGTCAGGGCTCGGAAATAGTTGTGCCATATCTGGGGGTCCCCGGTGGGAATGAGCGGTCGCTAGAGTTGTCATGGCAAAGAGTTGGGGCGTTTTGGAAGCACGAGAGTAAAAACTGAGAGCTCAGAGAAGAACAGGGGATCCCAATGGGGGATGTGGCAACCCAACCGGCTTGCCACTTCCCTGCTTCGCTTGCTATTGATAGAGGGAGAGCGTTCAGATTTCAGGGTCTCCCCTCTATTGGCCTGGTAGGATAGGCCTGGAGGGCTGAGGGTGTAATATGCTCTTGAAGATTTTTTGAAGGTTGGCCTGATGAAATCTGAAATCGGGTGGTAGTGATTATGCTAATATGTATTTATGTGAGGCAAAAGTAATTTAGGGACTTGGAGGTGAAGTTCACTGGGCATGGACCCAAGGGTTTTCAGGGAACTGAAGACATTTGTCTATTTCACTATTAGTTGACTCACTTGGCTTGGGGGAAAAGACTTCATAGTCTAGTCTGTGCTGTCAGTTAGTGGTTAGGTTCAGTCTCTGTACCGGTTTTTCTTTTACCTTCTCCCGCCTCCCCGAGACAGGGTTTCCCTGTGTAACATTGGCTGTCCTGGAACTCACTCTGTAGATCAGGCTAGCTTCGGATTTTACAGAGATCCACCTGCCTGTGCCTTCCAAATGCAGGGATTAAAGGAATGTGTCACCATCGTTGATTTGGTACCCTTTTTCAAAAAGAGTTTACTAACCCCTAACCCCTCTTCTTTTTTTTTTTTTTTGAGGACTTTTTTTTTTTTGAGGACATATAACAGCAGAGGTGGGGGAGAAGGAGGAAATGGGAAATATTGAACATCTTTACTATGGTATTTAAATTCTAATAAAGGCAGCCGGGCGGTGGTGGTTCACGCCTTTAATCCCAGCATTGGGGATGCAGAGGCAGGCTGATCTCTGTGAGTTCGAGGACAGCCTGGTCTACAAGAGCTAATTCCAGGACAGGCACCAAAGCTACAGAAAAATGTTGTCTCAAGAAAAAACCACACACATACAAAAAAATTCTAATAAAGGCATGTTTGATAATGGCTTGCCATTTTTATTGATTCTGATGTAGTAGGTTACACCAAATTTAGTCATAATTTCTAGTGCAGATTTTTAGCTCTTAGATTTTTGTTGTCAGTATAAAAATCCATGTCTTTAATTCTTTTCTCTGTTGCTAAATACCATTTACTTACACACAACCTCCTTGCCAGTATTAGTAGGAAATAAGGTACTATACTGATGGTTATAGCTATGTCAGGTAAATACAAATCATGATTATTATGAGTGTTACATAACATGTGAATGAGCTGGTAGGATTTTGGTAACCTTTGTAGACTGCTGGTTTTCTGGGCCCAGATATCAAAATTTACCATGAATTGTTCTATTTGCACAAATACGTTTTTTCAAGTGCCTAAAGGGGAAGGGTATTGAATGACTTTGTTGTTGTTATCAAGACAGGGTTTCTGTGTAGCCTTGGCTGTCCTGTAAGTTGCCCTACTGTAGACCAGGCTAGCCTCAGCCTCCCAGAGATCAGCCTGCCTCTGCCTCACTATTGCTGGGATTAAAGGCTGGCCCAGCTCTAAATGGCTGTTTTAGGAAGAGTTCTATTGCCCGGGTGGTGGTGGCACATGCCTTTAATCCCAGCACCCGGGAGATAGGGGCAGGCGCCCAGCCTGGTCCACAGAGTGAGTGCCAGGACAGGCTCCAAAAGCTACAGACAAACCCTGTCTGGAAAAACCGAAAAAGAAAAATTAGGGCATTGAAGAGTTAAATAACTAGGTTAAAATCATAAACTTGGATCGGAGTAGAGTTGAGGTAGGAACCTGCCCCGTCTGATTCTAAAGTTCAGTAAAGGTTGCCATCAGATTATCCTGCCTGTATTTAAGTGAGACCTCTCCTTGGATTCTTTATATTTCCTCTGCTTTTGTGAGGACAGGGAAGGAGGATAGACTTGGAGTCAGGTACACCACAGCTACTGGGTGTGGTGGTCCACACCTTTAATCCCTCAGTGAGTTCAAGGCCAGCCTAGTCTATAAAGAGAGTTCCAGTACAATCAAAGCTGCTACACAGAGAAACCCTTTCTCAAAAAACAAAACAAAAGAAAAATTCCCATCCTTCTAGGTACTAGTAATGTAGCCTGAGGCAAGTTACGTACAGTCTTTGAGCTTCATTTTCTCATTGGTTGTGAAGATTATTTAAATTAGACCTCAACATTGAATGAAAAATTTATTCCCATTTATAGACTTAGGTATTGGAAGTATTTATGACTTGGTATAAATTAGGAGAATTTTGTTCCCAAGCCTGGCAGCTTCTGGAGCCCTACATATGCCACAAGAGGTGGCTCCGGTGGTGTAGCATAGTCCGTTCTCAGTATAAGTCTTCTTATGGGTGCAGGAGGTGCAGGTGACCTGGGTCTCCCAGGTGGCTGCCACCTTTTTCCTGTGCGGTAGACCCTTTGACTTTCTGTGTCTGGTATGGCAGTGGATGAGCCTGCATCTGCTGCCTTTTGTTGCAAAAGCCATAGTGCCTTGGTGGACACCAGGTATAGGCTCTCATCCTGTGTTGGGTGCTGAATGGTTGTGATGTGGGAGGAACTGTTGGGTGGCTCATTTCATAGGAAATGGACCTGAGGCATGGGGAAGTGCAGAAATGCAGATGGAGTGTTGATGCCCTGTACCACTTTGCACCATCCTGTATAACGAAAATTGTTTGCTTGTTTGGTATCTCCTCCTTAACTCCTGTTCTAAGCAGTTGGAATGCAATGATGTTTCTTTAGTGAGCCTCAAATTTATTTCTCTCACCCCCCCCCCCAAACTAGTCTGGTTCATGCCCTTGTTTTTTTCTCTATTTTTTTTCTTTTTTAGTTAGTGTGCAAAA
This sequence comes from Myodes glareolus, assembly GCF_982192425.1. Taxonomy (NCBI): domain Eukaryota; kingdom Metazoa; phylum Chordata; class Mammalia; order Rodentia; family Cricetidae; genus Myodes; species Myodes glareolus. Next base: position 24,822,929 of record NC_142030.1, read on the forward strand.
TAATGGATTTCATTATGGCATTTTTAGACAGTCATTTTACCTGGCTCATATTTGTTTTTTCTGCCTTCTTAGTCCCCCTTTCCAAGTAGTCTTCCTTCTGTATTCATGTCATACACATGTATAAAGAGTATTTGTAGTTAAGTCTAGACTGCATATAAGAGACATACATTTGGTCTGTTCATTCCTCATTCTACTCACTCACTTTAGACCTATATGTATGTGTTTTTTAAGTGTAGATTCTGCATATGAGAGAAAAATGAAATATTTGTCTGAATTTGGCTTTCTTCACTGATGGTCGCTAGTTCTACCCATTTTCTGGAAAATGACATTACAGTCTTTATGACTGAATAATCCCATTGGTCTAGATAGCATATTTTCTTCCTCAGTTTATATGTTGATAGGTGTCTAAGATGGTTCTTCTTATTGGCTATTCTGACTGTGCGCAAGAACTGTGGATGTGCAGGTAGCTATCTCTGGATGCTGACTTAGATACCCAGAGGTGATGATAGCTAAATCTTCGATAGTTCTACTTTTAGTTTTTGGTTTCTAAAGCATCATGTCATGCAAGGGTTCCTTTCCTCTTGCATCTTTACCAGCATTTTTGGTCATTTTTTAAAAAGTTTTTCTTTTTACAGTTTAAGTGTGTGTGTGTGTGTGTGTGTGTGTGTATGTGTATACGCATACCACACACACCACAGCGATGTGTAGAGACTAAAGTCAGCTCTCTTCTCACTATGTGAGTTCTGGGGATAGACCTCAGATCCTCAGACTTGGAGGCAAGTGCCTTTACCTGCTGAGCTGTCTCACCAGTGTTTGTTTGCTTTTTTGATGATAGCCATTCTATCTGGGTCCCCTTGGTTTTTCATACCCACATTTGTGTTTTAGCTTGCTCTCCTTCTTCTAGCTGTCTTTATCATGTATTCTGTATCATTGCTTCCTCTCTCTCTCTCTCTCTCTCTCTCTCTCTCTCTCTCTCTCTCTCTCTTGTTTGTTTATTTGTCAGGAAAGAGTTTCTGTGCAACAGTCCTGGTTGTCCTGGAACTCACTTTGTAGATTTTGTAGACCAGGCTGGCCTCAAATTCACAGAGCTCAGTCTGCCTCTGCCGCCTGAATGCTGGGATTTAAAGTGTGTACCACCATCGCTGGGCTCTTTCTCTCATCTGTGTAACATTCCACTGTTGGCTTCCTATTGCCTACTCTTTGATCAATAACCCATTACCTGGTTTTCATGGGATAGCCCTGCCCTACACTGTATCTAATCACTGTGCTTAAGTGTTCACTTTCTGACTGCTGCTTCCTTTCTTCACGCTCACAGCCCGGGGCCGTCAAGATCTCCTTGTTTCCTACTCCATCTGTGTGGTCTGCTTTACCCTGCAGATAGAACTAGATTGTGGACTTTTTCCAGCCAGTGCCTATCTCAGATCTTGCATTTATCAATACTAGGTGTGTGGTAAACTAAATATTTCTTCCTTCTCTTACCTTTTAACACTGTGCGGTTTAAGATTTTGATTTGAGATCATAGAATACTCGTGTTTGTGACTAACAGGTCTTCATCTCTGAAGTGCTCATCTCTGTGTGCTCACTTTTCTTTCCAGTTAGGGTCTGTGGGCTTTTTGTTTGTTTGTTTTTGTTTTTCAAGACAGGGTTTCTGTTTGTAAAGGCCTGTCCTGGAACTTGCTTTGTAGACCAGGCTGGCCTTGAACTCACAGAGATCTGCCTGCCTTTGCCTCCCCAGAGCTGGGATTAAAGGCATGCACCAACACCACCTAACTAGAGTCTGTGTTTTTAGTGAGTAGAGATAATCATGTGATCTCACTTGTTTTCCTGTATAAGTTGCTATTGAAATACAGTTTTCATGGTTATAGGTGGTCATATCCTACTGAAGTTTGTTGTGTTCTGAGTACAACAGTGGTTAAAAATGGTGAAAGAACAGTTGAAATATGAAGTGGTAGCTGACTACACTGCTGAGTTTGTGCTAGAGTCTCCGTGATATGAGTAGTGATGATGATGACAGGGGTGGAGAGGGCTAGAAAGTTCGACAAGACCTGTGAATAAAAGGTTTCATGTGGTGCTGGCTCACAGTGCTAATTATTGTCTTCTGAGTCTGCACTTTCACAGTGTCAGAAAGGCAGAAGCTCATTTCTAAACACTGAGTTTTTAAAACTATTGTCATACATGGTTTAATGATGGGGTTATGTTGTGAGAGATGTGTCACCAGGCTATTTCATTACTGCGCAGGCATCACAGCATACACAACCTAAGGTAGCTAGGATGGGGTGATACAATCTCATGGGACCACTGTCAAATAAATAGTCTTGTTGACCAAAATGTCATTGTGCTGTGTATGATTTTTTAGTAAGGAAAATCCACTCCAGTTGGAGCTAGACTTCTGCCTGTTCTTAGTTCCTTTTCTCTTTTTGGTTCACAGCTCTCACAATTTTGCTTCTACAAAGTCTCACTACCAGTGCGCTATGAATGTTAATGACCTCAAACTCAGGTTGTCCAAAGCTGGACAAGAGCACCTTCTGCAGTTTTGGAATGAGCTGGAGGAAGCCCAGCAGGTAGACCTTTATACGGAGCTCCAGGCCATGAACTTTGAAGAGCTGAACTTATTTTTCCAGAAGGCCATTGGAGGATTTGATCATTCCTCTCATCAAGAAAAGGTGGATGCACGAATGGAGCCTGTGCCCCGAGAGGTGCTGGGCAGTGCCACCAGAGATCAAGACCAGCTGCAGACCTGGGAGAATGAAGGTACTGAGCACGGGCTCATGTCTTAACACAACATATTGTGAGATATGCTGAAATCATTCAAGTTGCTGGATCATATAGCTAACACTGTGCCTATGATACTAGAAACCAAGTGACCGACTAGCAAGTGACAAACAGCCTTGCCAAGGTAGCTGCAGTGTCTACCATTGCTGATCTGTGTTTTGCTTGAATTAATGGTGCCTGGCTTCAAAGCTCTTCTCATGTTAGTCTTCGTTTGGCCTCAGTCTCTTTTTGTCTTTAAATTCGATACCTTTGCTGGGTTACTTTCCCTGAAATTTTGTGGCACAAAGTAAATGCTCCAATTTAAGCTCCTTTCATCTGCACTGCCTTAAACTGGACCATGCCTGTATTTCCAGTTTTGTTTTCTCCTGCATTACTACTCCCCTTTCCTATTGCTGCACATATTTTAGCTGAGGCAAATAATTCACCTTCCCTAGGTGTTCTGTTATGCATTTTGTCCTGTGTTTATGTTTATCTTTAGCTTAGTCTGGCCTGTGCCTCTGCTTAGTGGGTCACCTTGAAGGTCATGGAGTTGTGCAGGCAATAGTTCTGTTGCTGTGGACTGGCATTCTTTGTTTTGTTTGTGAGGTACTAGAGCTTGAACCCTGGGCTTTTTGAATGTAGGAAAGCACTCTGCACTGAACTATAGATCTAGATAGGGTCTTGGTAGTTGCCTGCTGGTTTTGTGCTCACTCTGAAGGTCAGGAAGACTTTGAATTTGCAGCCCTTCTGCCTCAGCCTCCTAAGTAGCTGGAGTTACATACCAAACTCTTACATTCATTTTTCTTTAACTTTTTTCCTTTATTTTTATTTTATATATATGAATGTTTTGCCTTCATGTATGCCTACACATCAGTTGTGTGCAGCGCCCTCAGAGGCCAGAGGAGGGTGTCAGATCCCCAGAGACTGAAGTTACAGATGGCTGTGAGTTACTGTGTAGGTGCAGGGAATTGAACTCGGGACCTCTCTAAGAGCAGTCAGTGCTCTAAACCACTGAGCCTTCACTCTGGCTTTCTTCTATTCATTCTTTAAGATTCACCATATTTGCTCTTTTTAGTGCTTTCTTAAGTGTCCCAAGTTGGATTTAGTTGTTTATGCTTGCATTTAATTCCACCTTTAGTAATAGCTGTGTGCGTTTGTCTTTCTAATTATGTCCTAAACTTTTGAAGATCAGTCTGTGTTCTGATTGTGTATGTCAGACATCAGTTAGAAGGAAAATTTGCACTTAACGTTGATCAATATTGTGTGTTATTTTTTCCAAAGATTTCTTGTTTACAGCATGCTATAATTTAGTCTCATGTATAGTACTAATTTGTATTTTTGAGAATGGCAGAATAGCTCAATTGTAGCTTTTTGGTAGAGTTGAAAATTTTGTTCTGTAATTTAGTAAGTACTCTTGTGTAATAGGAAGTTTGCTAAATATTATACCCTAGATCCATGCATAGCTCTGATGAATTACCAGACAAATCAGTTTAAAGGAAGATACATGTGTTTTGGGTCACAGTTTCAGAGAGTTCCCTCCATCCTGATTGGGAAGGCTTGTTGGAGCAGAGCAGTTCACATCATGTTTGACCTGGAAGGAAAGAAGAATACACTGTTTCACTGGCTCCTTCTTGCCCCCTTTTATTCTATTGGGACTCTCACCCATAGGATGATGTCATCTTCATGCACAGTGGGTCTTCTTTCCCTTTATTTAATCTTCTCTGGAAATACCTTCCTGGATATACCCAGAAATGGGTCTTACCGGTCTCCTAGGTGATTCTAGATGAGTCAGGTTGACAGTGAAGACAGATCAATGTGGCAGGTTTTCTTAGCTCCCAAATCATGACATGGAGACTTGTTAGTTATGAATGCTCGGCCTTAGCTTAGGCTTGTTTCTGGCTAGCTAACTTTTTTTTTTAAACTTAAATTGACCTGTTTCTCTTTATCTACATTTTGCCTCAGAGCTTTTTACCTTCCTTTCATTCTGTATGTCCTACTTTCCTGCTTCCTCTGTGTCTGTCTGTCTGGCTGCTGCTTCCTTTTCTCCCTCATTCTCTCCTGAGCCTAGAATCTTCCTCCTACTTATTCTCTCTGCCTTCCAGCCCTGCCTATTCCTTTACTGCCTAGCTATTGGCCATTCAGATTTTTATTAGGCCAGTCAGGTGCCTTAGGCAGGCAAGGTAAAACAGCAACACATCTTTGCATAGTTAAACAATTCTGCAACACAAACAAATGCAACACATTTTTACATTATTAATCAAATATTCTATTCCAAAACAGACCAACAGAACCTTTGAATGTTTGTCTATACTTCTTGTTAAATCTGCCTCATTTTCTGAACTGAATGAACAAATGAGACTAATCTACTTTATTATAGAAATGAATATCAAAATATCAGAAATTGCCTGTAGCTATATCAGACCTAGATCTATTTTTACCCACTTTGGAGCCTGTCATGGAACTAGCTCTTGTAGACCAGGCTAGCCTTGAACTCATAGATATCCACCTGCCTCTACCTCCCAAGTGCTAGGATTAAAGGTGTGCATTACCACTGCCTGGTTTATTTTTATTTTCTTGTATTACCTGGTATATATATATATATATATATATATATATATATATATATATTTACTTTTTAAAAATAGTTTATTTTTATTTTGTATACATTGGTGTTTTGTCCTTCATGTATGTCTGTGTAAGGGTATCGGATCATCTGGTACTGGAGTCAGACAGTTGTGAGTGGCCATGTGGTTGCTGGGAATTGAACCCAGGTCCTCTAGAAGATCAGCCAATGCCCTTCACTGCTGAGCCATCTCTCCAGCCCCACATGTTTACTTCATAGATATGAATAATTTTATAGCTACATTTTATATGGGTGACTAGTTTTATCTTTGACTTTTTGTTATCCCATCTCTCGCCCATTGAAAAGGAAGAGAACTGGCACCACTGGCATGCTCTGCACCTCTGTCTCCTGGACTGAAAGGTTTATTGATTTGTACACTGTTGTGAGGAGCTCCAGGGAGTTCGGTCTAGGACGACTGTTTCATTTCGGGAAGAGGAAGTAGATTCTAACTAGGCAGGTCTCTAACCTTTCACATGTGTCCTAGCTCTACTCCCTTCTGTTCTGTGTATTTAATCATTCTATGAGGCTTTATTCAAGAGTAGTCAAAGGTTAAAGAGTAGCTTGGGAAAGACTGGTTTCTTTAGAGGTTGCCTTTCAGATCTGAAATGCTCAGGCATGGCTGACCTAGTCTCCTAGCCTCTTACTAAGAATTGGGCAGGGCCAGTAAGGAGCAAGAGAAGAGTTTGGGTGATGGCCTGATTTATACTGACTTTGAAATCACTAACCCTGCCCTCCTCCTGGCTTTCAAAAGGCTTCTCCTCCAAACCAGAAGTCACATGGGCTTCTTCCTGCCCATATCCCAGCTGCCCACAGGTTCTCCTTAGCATTTGAGAAGGGTGGAGTCTTAGCATTAACACATCAGGAATCTTGTGAAATGGCCGCACAACAAGCAGGGCATCATTCAGCTTGAGTCTTTAGCTTTTAATGGGCTCTGTAGAACTAATCTATGTTTATGGTCTACATTTATACCCACAGCTGTTAGGACCAAGTATGGCCCAAGAGGGAGCAAAGCAAACTTCCTTTTGGCTCAGTGTCTGGGAGCAGTATTTATTTGTGGCTTTACAGTAGGGTGGAGGTTTGTTTTGTAGCTGACTTTGTATCCTTCTCACTTAGACAGAAACTGCTAATTCTGTTTTACACATGTAAAACATTCGTAGCAAAAGAAAGTTTCTGTAGTTACTAATCGGAGGGAAGAGATTTTGCCATTGTGAAGACTGTAGTGAAGAATCTCATAATATCTCAAGGACAACTCTTGTTTTCTTTCTGATGGTGGAAAAAGTATTTTGTAGTAGTTTCAAATTGTCTGTTTATTGAAATGATAATGACCGTTTGAAACCAAGGGTAGAAAGTTGTCTGTTAGGGGTTAATATGTAATCTCCTTGTTGGCGAGAGATCTTTAATTTGAGTTTTAAAGTGTTCTGGCTACATACAGAATAGTAGGGAACTGTTGAGACCTTGAAAGAGAGGGAATTAGAAGTTTTGGGAAGAATGGCATTTTAGTAAAGATAAACTGAGAAATGTGATTGCTTAATATAAAATACCATCCTTTATTTAAAATGCATATTTAATGAAGTGTAAATTAATCTCCCACTATTATACTAATAACTATTCAGTGCTCCCCCTTTTCTTGCCTTGAGATATATTCCTAGGATTTGTAGTGTTCCTGGAAGTGGATGCTAGGGCCTGGCTGCATCCCCAGTACCTGCAGTGGTGTTTCATTCCATATTACCATAGGGTAGAAAAGGAACTGTCTTGTGCAGAAGAAATGTACTCTTAGCATTATCTCCTAATTTTTCTTAAATCTAGTATATCTTAAGGAAATTAGAAAATACTAAAAATGTCAATGGGAAAAAATACAAATTTCTGTCATTCCATAATCCAGAGGAAAATAACCACTAGTAATCTTCTATAGTATTTTTTTACATACACACACAGTATATTATTGTGTAGTGTGTTAAATGGACTTTTAGTGAAATAGTAGAAGTATATTATGATTATATTTTGAGACAAATATGGTATAGTAAATGCCTACATATGGTGCTTTGACAAAAAATTATATTTTCTTTTTGATTCATGTATTCCTCCTTTTGTTCTCTTTTTTCTTTGCTATATTTTAAGGCAAATCCCAAATATTTTGTTTTTGTCATCATAGTTCAATATATAATTTTAAATATGTATACAATACCAAACATGGTCTCCTCAGTGCCTTTTTTTTAATGCCTAGTGGAATTCATGGTAAGGCCTTAGTTTGTAGAAGTAGTTCAGATGGACAGAGATGTCCTTGACTAGTCTACTTTTTGGGCTCAGCATTCTGGGAAGCAGTTTCAGTTGTAACATGGTTAAAATGTAAAAACTTAAGGTATGGGTGTGGTGATACATAACTATAGTCCCAGTGCGTAGATGTGGAGGCAGAAGGATCAGTAATAGTTCAAGTTCATTTTTGCCTGTAAAGGGAGTTTGAGGCCAGCAGGAGCTAGTGAGACCTTGTCTCGAAAAGCCAAGCCAAACCAAGCCCCTTGTGTTTCAGTATTATTTCTAACGAGCTGGCTTGGATAATTTTCCTTTATTTCCACTAGTCAAATCACCTGTTGATGCCCCTTGGCTTGTCCTGGAGTGCTCGCAATTTCAATGGAAGTTCCATTGCGCTCTGTACTGGTGAGACCGTCCTTGTTTAGGTACCTGTCCAAGTTAGAGCACAGGAGAGGAACTAGGCCAACCAGGATGTCCTGCAGGAAGTGTTTGACCTTTAACAGGGCCACTGTAAACCTTCCGTTCCTTGTAATGTTATCAGGAAGAGTGCTCAGGGCCTTCTGGACTCGCAGTGCGTGGATCTCCAAAGAGATATTCTCTAGACCTGGATCTGTCTCATTCTTGCTTACTTTTTTTTTTTTCTCTGTGTTAGAATCCTTCCTGTAAGAAAGTCTAACTGTTGGGTCCTATTATGAAGAGGTGAAAAAGGATAAAGGGATGTGATTATTCAGACTTTCATGTTTCTAAAGACTCTTGAGGACATATGTAATACATATATATAGTACACACATGCACGTATATATTTAAAAAGGTTTTGCTGTGAAGACTGAGCTGGTCTTGAACTGTTTCTACCTCCAAGTGCTAGGATTACAAATGTGAAGCACCAAGCCCAGACGGCTTTAGGATATGAAAAGTTCATAGTTTCCTAACTCTTATTTGGCCAAGTACATTTATGGTTAGTTAGCTTTTTGTCAGTGCTCCCTGTATGAAATATATGCTGCTGCCACACTGTTTGAAATAATGTATCATTGTTTTATACCTGGAAAAAGTCCCTGAATTTTTTGACTACTTAATTTCCAGCGGTATAGATTCAAGAATACAGAAGCCCTTTGCATGTGTGTATTTTATATGTGTGTTGTATATGCTCATAAATATGTGAGTGTGTGAACCATTGCACACACAGGCAGAGGCCAGGACATCCAGGTGTCTCCTGCTAATGCTCTCCACCTTACTGCCTTGAGCCAGGGTTCGTTTACGAAGTTCACCTTTTCTAGCAGGTAGGCTGGCTGGCTAGGCTGGTTGGCCAGTGAGCTCTTGGGATCCATCTGTCTCCTTCAGGGCTGAGGTTACAGGCATGCAGTCATACCTAACTTTTAGTGTGCATGCTAGAGATTTGAATTCAGGCCCTTCTGCATACAGAGTAAATTCTCTTGCCACTGAGTCATCTCTTGGGTCCACAGAAAATCTTTTTTATTAAATTGTAATATATATAGATTGTACCTATAACTATATATAATAATAGTGGTTGTTAAATGGAGGCAAGATACACAATAAAAATATTTCAGTCTGGAATGTGCAACTGGGGGGCACAATCCCAGTTGTCTGTCTTGGGATGACCAGACTGGGTACACATCCACAGATGGAAAGAACCGAGGAGGAGTGACAAGCTAGGTCTAGGAAACAAGTACTGATCACTTGAGTAAAGGATGAGGTTGCTGTGCAAACATTAAAGCTGACTCGCTTGGGAAGCTGGAGTAAAGCAGCAGTTTAGAAGCATGGTCGGGGAAGGACTTCCTAGGGATATTTGATAGCTGTTGCAGCTGAAGAAAACACTGAAGTGGTGTTGATGGCATCAGGCGAGCTGGTGTTTAAAGCCTGGAGCTGCCTGCGGGGCCCTGGCTTTGGAGTGAAATAGCTGAGGAAAGTAATGTTCTTACAGACTGAAAATGAAAAATGAGAAACTTAGGGAAGATGGAAAGAGACACATTAACAGTAAGACAACCAAAAATGTATACTGTGTGTGGAGAATACGTAGTGCCGAAAGAACAAGCCTTTGTCTGGATGTGTGTGTGGAAAAGATGTGCAGAAGTATGTCTGGTTCTGGACAGCTGCGGAGGTCCAGGCTGCAGTCCTCTGTCTCCAGTTCTGATCAGCCATAAAGGCTGACCTATTGTGCTGGTGAACTTTCCCACTTAAGTTACCCCATTTAGTTTTCTTAATTTCCGCTTCTTAGAAGGTACAATTAAATTATATAGAAATAATAATACGAAGCAAGAAAGAAAATTAAATCTTAGCTAGCTAAGGCTACTTTAAGGGTGAAAGTTATGGAAACATAATATGCTTTAAATATTTAATTAAAAAATAGCTGGTGTTGCTGAAGGAGGTCCTTAGACTATGGCTATTGAAGAAAAATGTGGACTCAGAACTGGAGAGTACTCCGGTTTATAGAGGTATCAATGTTTAAATTCTTGCTCTACCTGGTAAATTATCTTTTTGAAAACCTAATATACAAAATATATAAAATGTAAAGTTAGCAAATTAGGAACCATGCTACATATGAATTTGAAAACAATGATGTAATCATCCATTGGTATTCTTAGATGGTTCATTCTTGCTTCCATTCTAAATTCTAAAATGTGTGGATATTTGTAAAATGATACTGTTTCTGCATATACCTACATACCTACATATGTCCTTTTCCGTGTGTGTGTGTGTGTGTGTGTGTGTGTGTGTGTGTGTTTGTTTCTTCTGAGATAGGGTTTCTCTGTGTAGCTTCGGAGCCTGTCCTGGAACTAGCTCTTGTAGACCAGACCAGGCTGGCCTCGAACTCACAAAGATCCACCTGACTCTGCCTCCCAAGTGCTGGGATTAATGGTGTGCGCCACCACCACCTGGCTAGAAGAACAGTTCTTAACAGCTGAGCCAGTGCTCCAGCCCTAGAAACCTACTTTAATGTGTTCCTTGAAGCCTCTGTTTAGTTTTTGGGTGTTTGAATGCATTGTCTAAGCTTAATTCTGTATGTTGATTATGGAAGTTTTGTGATACAAATGATTTTTTTTCCAGGACTTTCCCAGATTTCTCAGAGCAAAGTCGCAGTTCTTCTTCTGGCTGGTGGTCAGGGGACAAGACTTGGAGTTGCATATCCGAAGGGCATGTATGATGTTGGCTTGCCATCCCACAAGACCCTTTTTCAGATTCAAGCAGAACGCATTCTGAAACTACAGCAGTTAGCTGAAAAACGCTATGGCAACAAGTGCGTCATCCCATGGTAAGCCAAGTCTCGTGTTGAAACATCTGCTCTATAACCTTCAAAATGTATATAAACTTACTGACAAGGAGACACACTTCCTGTTAACCAGTCTTCCTTGGAAGTGTAATTCTCTGTATATGTATATGGTAATATATATTATAGCTATCTATATGGCCTCAGTGGCTTTACAAGGAATATATACTCTTTAATTTTTACACCCCTGACTGAGCACCTTAGGAATTCCTTTTGTGATCTATAAACCCTCAGTTCAGAAGCATCTTACTGATTGGTGGCCTGTCTAGAAGAGGCTTTCTGATTGAAAACCGGTTTCCTGAAATCTGAAGGCGTTACTTTATTGTTTCTGATGTTGCTGCCCAGTGTCCAGTGCCATTCTGATTCCTAATCGTTTCCTTTGTTTCCTCGCTCAAGCATTTGGGACTGCTTCTTTATAGAATCTGAAGTTCCATGATAAAATGGCATGGGTCTGTTCTGGGTGCGCATTAGGCCTTTTCGGTCTAGCAGGTCAGGTCCTTAAGTACAGGTTGCCTAGTCCTTATCCCCTCGCTCACCTCTCCCATGCACACCCCAGAGGTGAGAGCTACTGTGATTTCTCTGCTGTGGTCATACTTGTTTTCTCAACCTCTGTAGCGTGCTGCACACGGGCCTCTGTCTGGTCGCTGCCTCCGGGGCCCACGATGGCAGTTCTGTGCTGCCTCTCACTTTTGTTTTCTTTCCCTCTGATCACCTCAGAGCAGTTTTGGAGGGCAGCCTGTTCTGAGGGGGAAGCAGCTGTGTAGTTGACATCCCTCAGGGCCTTACGACTTCAGTCCCATATGACCAACCAGACTGCTGGTTTTTCTGTCTCCCAGCAACAGCCTTTGGTCCTAGTACAGATTCCCTAGCCTGTACCAGCATGAGAAAAGACTGTCAGGACAAAGCAGCTGCAAGATCCCCTGTCCGGCTGGGGGTGGTGTTCAGGTCTGATTCCACACTGCTCTGCAGATCTCTGAACCTTTTGAAGACATGGTTTTTGGACTTATTTTTCAAGATGTTCAACTTCTCGATACAAGTACTGGGATGCTGTGGACTTTTTTCCCCCTTGATTCCTGTGAGGATTTGAGGGACATCTGTGTTCTATGTAGCCAACATGTTATTTACAACCCCAGTTTTTACTTGTTGAATTTTCCTTAGTGTTCTATTTCTGTTCTTATGCAGAACAGTTTCTCACCTTTTATATTTGTATAAAACCAAGAATTATGGCCCAACTTATCACAAAGATCAAAATGCCCGGAATGATTTGCTTAGCAGACCTACTTACTGTAGTAGGAAATTGTACCATTTTCTTCATCATTTTAACATTTATTTTTGTTTTATGTGTGGATGTTTTGCCTTTTTATCTGTTCTCTACATGCTTTCAATACTTGCAGAGGCCAGAGGAGGGCCTCAGATCCTCTGGAAATGGAGTTAAGGTGGTTAACTATTAGTGAGTGCTGGGAAGCAAACCTGGGTCCTCTGTAAGAGCGAGTCATCTCTCCAGCCCCTTCTTTATCAGTTTATTTATTCAGTGATTATTAACCGAGTTACTGTTTCTAAGTGCTAAGTATTAATCACTAACTGAAGCAAAAATTCCAACTTTTATGCAGATTATATTCTAGTAAGACCTTGAACCCTTACAGTTTCTAATTGTATTTTTTAGATAGGTTTTTTTTTTCCTCCTTTGCCATTCTATCATGAGTTCAGTTGAAAAGAAAAAGAAAAAAAAGGATTTGCTTATTTATTTTTAATTTGTATAAGTGTTTTGCCTGCATATATGTCTGAGCACTTTTATGTGTGCCCAATGCCCAGAGAGACGGTAAGAGGCACTCCATTCCTAGGGTTAGAGATAGCTATGAGCCACCATGTGAATGCTGAGACTCGGGTACTGTCCTCTGGAAGAGCAGAGAGTGATCTTAACTTAGCCATCTCTCAAGACCCTGAATTAAAGTTTTGTGGCAATAAAATGTATAATTTTACTTCTGTGATTATATCGGGATGTGATCAGAGTCTGGGGTCTGTTTCAGATTTTATTAAGAACTGCAAGAGAACATAAGCCTGTAGTATTGATGTTATCTTTCCCCCCTCTATTTAGAACAAAGCTTTTAACTTTAGCATGCATTTTCACAGAATTCTAAATTCTTACTTACACTGCTAGATATAGGCTTCTGGAAGCATGTCTGATATTGTTAGAGGCTGATTTTGTGCATAAGGATTGATAAAATTTCTGGAAGAAATTTAGCAACTGATTAATGTGCCTTAGCTAGAAAAAAAGATGAGTTGAGTCAAATATGAAAGAAGCAGGCGTTCTCGCAGACTCTAGCTTAGGAAGTGGATCCCACTTTCCTTTGCCCTAACTCATACAATATCATTGCTTAGAAAATTGACTTTTCTTTTCTTAGGTATATAATGACCAGCGGTAGAACAATGGAATCGACAAAGGAGTTCTTCACAAAGCACAAGTACTTTGGTTTAAGAAAGGAGAACGTGGTCTTTTTTCAGCAGGGAATGCTGCCTGCTATGAGTTTTGATGGGAAAATTATTTTGGAAGAGAAAAACAAAGTCTCTATGGCTCCAGGTTTGTTATCATCCGTATTTGATGGTTTCTTGATAGTAAAGGAACAAATCATTAACTTTTGATTTTCTTTTGAATGTATTGATTTGGCTGTTAAAATGTCAGGTTCCCCCACCCCTTCATATTGACACTGATTTAAAAAGTTGAAAATGCCCATTGGTGAAATGGATGGATCCAGTGACTGTACCCCTGAGCAGCTTTCTGGATAGTCATTCTCTTCCCGTGTGTGTGTGTGTGTGTGTGCGCATATATTCCCTCATGTATACAACAATGTCCTCAGCACACTATTTACTGTAGGGAAAAACTGGAAAGCATCACTATTCAGTAAGTAGGAAACTTGGCTAGTGGTGTAAGTCAGTGCTACATTGCTTGCCTGGTGTGCACAAGGTTCTGGGTTCACATGCCAACACTGAAAAACAAAACAAAGCTTCAAAATAGCAGAGGCTAAAAGGTAGTTTACAAATGACTTTAGCTCTTAGATCGTGTAGAGGTAATTACTTAGAGACAAATGTCCAAGAGAAATCTTGATACATTAAGAGAGTATGATGCAGAACCGTATACACTGAGCAGGGTCTCTGGCTTGTATATATGAAGTTAGTATGTGCATGTCACCGTTTGTTGATGGCTTTTCAGTTCCACTGCTTATATAGCCACACACAGTAAGTGACCCAGAGTGTGAGTTCAACTGTGAGACCTGCATCTGTGTGAGTCTGTACTTGGCGGAAGGACTGAAATCAATAGACAGTAAACCAGTGACCTTCCCCATGTGTGGGCCTCTATTTCACCTGCATTCCTATTACAGAATATTGTTGTTTTGAGGAAAAATTTCATGTAACCCAGACTGGTCTGCAATCATGTAGCTGATGGGACTTTAAACTCCTGATCTTCCTTCCCCTACTTCCTAAGTTCGGGAATTACAGGTGTGTGCGGCCACACTCTGTTTTAGAAGGTACTGGAGACCAAGCCCAGAGCTTCGTGCATGCTAGGCTACCAACTGAACTGTGGTCCCAGTCCCTACAATTCTCTCTCTGTGTAGAAGAGTTTACTGTTATTCTTAGCTGTTTTGGGAACTTTTTCATTATTGTTTAAATAGTGGTCAAGATTGTTGAAAGAAATATATTAAAACAGCAATGAAAGCAGAAAAATAAATCTTTTACTTACATTTAGTTTAAATCTCAATAGGTTTTTGTATAAATCTGGCTTCTTAGCAAGTGAATTAGTATAAAATGTTTTAATAGTTTTATTTTGAGATAGTTAAGTGTAGCACAAATAATAAAAACCCAGAGATAGATATTGAAGTTCAACCTGAAAGATCAGAAAAGCCAATCACTAGAGGACTCTTACCTCTGTGCCATCTTCCTGCTTTATACTCCTCCCTAGTCCTGGGATTAAAGGCAGGCACCACCACCACCCAACTTCTGTGACTAACTAGTGTGGCTGCTGGGATTAAAGGTGTGGCCACCACTGCCTGGCCTGTATGGCTGACTAGTGTGGCTATAGCTTTGCATACTCGTCCAGGTAAGCTTTATTTGATAGATCATAAACAAAGTATCACTGTAGTTAAGTTAGTTTGGGATATAAATACAGGACTGATTTGAATCATAAATATTAATAAAACTTAAAATGATCTGAAATAATCATTGCTTGATAAGTGTTATATTGTATTATATATTATAGGCTAAATTATTGTTTGAGCTTCCTGGACTTATATTACTGATGTTACTCAATGCATAATTATACTAAAAAGCCTTCAAAATAGCTTTGTTCTGTAACTTTTGACACCTGAATTTGGTGCTTATTCAGTTCTTAATTTTTTTTAAACTGTTATGAAAGCCATCCCAGTAAATCTGCTGGTTCCCTTCACAGTGGGTCATGGTATGACACTGGCAGGTTATTTTCTTTTTCAGATGGGAATGGTGGTCTCTACCGGGCTCTTGCAGCCCAAAACATTGTGGAGGACATGGAGCAAAGAGGCATCTGGAGTATTCATGTCTATTGTGTGGACAACATACTGGTAAAAGTGGCAGACCCACGGTTCATTGGATTCTGCATTCAGAAAGGAGCAGACTGTGGGGCAAAGGTAATGCGAATGACCATTCTCTGTCAGTCTTTCTACAGTGATTGGCTGATTTAGAACCATTCATCCTTCGAGTATCTGAGATGTTCCTTGTTTTCATTACTTCATGGCACTTGGATCTAGAAATAACGCACGCTTGTCACAAGTAAGAACTTAAGCTGTGTGAGGTTGCTGACTCCTTGAGGAGTGAGTGACGGTGATTGCTACACCTGTGGTAGACTCATCACTGTGAAGTCGTGTTCCAGCAGCCTGACCTGCTGTTTCTGCTGCTGCTGTCAGTAAGGAGAGGGTGGTAGAAAGAGCGGTGTAGGCTGGAGTAAGGCATTTAACAGGGCTCTCATGGTGTGTGTGAATAAGATAGAAATGCGGAGATTACAATAAAGCCATGCAAAGGTGATAAATGACTGCTGGAATACTAGAAACACAGCATGCAGGTGGGTGTGTAGTGCTGTGTGTGGCAACAGTTTTAAATATCTGTGTGTGTGTGTGTGTGTGTGTGTGTGTGTGTGTGTGTGTGTGTGAGGCATAGATGAAGGTAGGTATAAGACAGTCAGAAGAGACCTGGAGATTTCAGGAGATTTAAAAATATTGATATGAACACTTTTATCTGAAAGGGTTTAAAAGCTTCTATTCTCAGCAAATAAAGTATATTATGATCATGTTAAATCACATGGAGACTGACAAAATGATTGAAAAGTTTGGAATAAACATAGGAAGACGGTCAAGATAAAGCACAGGTTCACTTAACATAATATCCTGCAGAGCCATCTGTTTTGGTGCAAATGAGGAGGTTTTTGTTTTACATGTAATCCACTAATATGGTGTGTGTATGGATAGCATTTGCTTTACTCACCCACTGGGGAGTATCTGGGTTGATCCTATATTTTAGCTGTCACGAGCAATGCAGCAATAACACAGGAACACAGAATAACCTTGAGATGCTGACTGCAGTTCTTTTGGACCTGTACGCAGTGGCGCTAGAGCTGGAGCACATGATGATATACTTGTGGTTTTTATAAGGAATTTCGTATTACTTTGCATAGTTTCTGTGTAGAATTTATGTTTCTGCCAAAAGTGTGTAAGAGTTTCCTTTTCTAGGCCTAGAGAGATAGCTTATGGTAATGAACTCTTGCTGTTCTTCCAGAACCTGAGTTCCCTGCTCAGAACTCACCTGTCAGCTCACAGCTGTCTATGACTCCAGTTCCTGGGGATCAGTGCCCTCTTCTGGTCTCTGTGGGTACTGCACACAAACCCATAAACATAAACATAAAATAAAATAGATTTTTTAAAAAGTTACCCTTTGTATATATCACTTTTTTCTTTTTTTGATGATATATATTTTAACTGAGTTGACCATAAAGTAATAACAAAGAGGTGGAAATTCTAATAACCCCAATTTGACCATTACACATATTTATTGAATTATACTATATTATATAAACATATAATCATAATAATTTAAAAAATGAAACAAATTGAAAAATAGAGCATTTCAAATTGTAGAATGAGGAAACTGGTTAAGTAAAACTCCTCTCCTTCAAAAATCACCTCCAAACAGACATGTAATTAAATATAAATGTTAAACTAAAAGATGTTAAAATGTAGAGTGTGTGTGATTTTGATGTAAAAGTAGAAACACGTGCTCTGACCAAAAGTGAATCACATATGAATTTGAAATGTTTGTTAAAAATGAGACCTCAAGAGACATACCATAATCTTGGTTAAAGGATTTTCTATTACAAAAAATGTCATTTCTCACTATATTAGTTTAAAAGTATAATAAAAAGTCATATTCAGAAGCTAAAGTCCTCAATTTAGCAAAACAGGGTTTGAGAGATTGACGTGATAGGTCTAACAAGATACTTTCTTCTTTGAGATAGGGTATTGCTGTCAGCTGAGACTTACCACCTTCCTAAGGGGCTGGAATTATAGGTAAAGAATCACACAAGACTATCTGACTCTGAAGAGAATAATTGATGTAGTTAATCTATTTAAGGCATCTGTCTAATCAGATACTCAGTAGCACATGCTATGTGCTGTAGCTACTGAGTTGCAATGGAAACACAGCATATTGGATGTAAGTAGCTACCAAGCTTGAGAACCATCAAAGCCAAACAGTGCATTTCTGACTCTGTTCCACTTGGTGTCACTCTTCTTTCTGAATGGAAACGTAATCTTTACTGCTGCAAGCTTCAGTCAATGGAAAGATTATGCTACCAGAGTAGACATAGAAGGGGCATCCGAGGTGATCTCCTTAGCCCATTTGATCCAAGACATTGTCAGTCTTTGTTCAGACACTTTCTAAGTCCCAGATTAAGGGTCTTCAGTGGTGTCTGCAGAAGCAGGGCTAGAAATCCATGTTTCCCAACCCCTACGCTCACTTCCATTCCGCAAGCCCATGTGGAGAGTAGCCTGTGTTTCCTGGCAGCTTAGGAACCGCAGACTGGTGTGCTGACTTTGTGAGTGTTCACACAGAGATGGGAATGTCACTTGTTAGCTGTGGCTGTGGCCAGAGTCCAGCTGTGTCTTCTATACACTCACCACTTGTTCAGGTCTGTCATCTAAGACTATAATCATTTAGGGAATGGAAAAGAATTCAGAAGGAGTGAAGCTAAGACTAGACTGACACAGCTCTAATGGTTTTAGAAATGCTAGCAAATACTGCTTTTCCTTGCTTTGTTGTTTGAGATCTAAGGTCACCTCTGATTTCCAGGTGCAGGGATTACAGATATATGCCACTTGGCTAGCCTTTTTTTTTTTTAATAAATAAGACAATTAAGGTATTAAAATATGTTTTGACATTTTCTTTTTGTTATGTTTTTGCTATTTAAATAGTTTTTAATTTTAAATATATTTTGATCATATTTCTCCTCTTTCTCTCAAGTCCTTCCAGAACCTTTCCTCCCCACACACCCAACTTTAAGTTCTTTCTTTAAAAAAGTACAACAAAATCTCCAAAACCAAGAAAATAAAATAAAATACCACTCAAAAAGAATACAAACAAAAAACCTATCGGCCTGTAACCAAATAAAAGCCTCCCCCCCCCCAAAAAAAAGCCCCTGTGAAATCCATTATATGTTGGTCAACTACTCCTGAGCCTGAGTATTAACCCTGGAGTAGTTGGTATACCCAGTGTCACTCCATTGGAGAAAGCTGACTTTCCCTCTCCTACCAGGTATAAATGACAGTTCAGTTGTTAACCTTTACCCTAGGGGCTAGGTCTTCATTCTTTCATCCATCCATCTGTCCATCCATCCATCCATTCACTCATTCATTATTTTATGCATATAACAAAATATAATAGGACAAAAACTGTCACATTGAAGTTGGAAATGACAAACCCACAGAAGGAAAAGAACCCAAAAGAAGACACAGGAATCAGAGACCCACTTGTTTGCACACTCAGGAATCCTGTAAAAACACTAAGCTGGAAGCCATAACATATTGAGGACCCATGCCCGCTGCCTCAGTCTCTCTGACTCTGACACTCCTCCTACCTCCTCTTCCACAGGGTTGCTTGAGCTATGAGGGGAAGAATTTGATAGAGGCATCTCATTTATGGCTGAGTGTTCAAAGGTCTGCCTGTGGGTCATTTTGTTCATCTGCTACAGGAGAAAGCCTCTCTGATGTCTGAGCAAGACACTGATCTATGAGTATAGCAGGATCTCATTAGGAGTCACTTTATCACTGCATTCTTCTTCTTCTTCTTCTTCTTCTTCTTCTTCTTCTTCTTCTTCTTCTTCTTCTTCTTCTTCTTCTTCTCTCTCTCTCTCTCTCTCTCTCTCTCTCTCTCTCTCTCTCTCGTGTAGCATTTGGTATTACCCTAGGTCCTTGCACTATCTAATCTCAGGTTCTTGGTCTCCCCAGCATTGTCGATTATGGGTTCCATCTTGTGGATTGGTCCTTAAGTCAAATCAGTTATTGGTTGGTTACTCCCAAAAGCTCTGTGCCACCATTGCCCTAGCATATGGTAGTAAATTTATTTATAGTACTTTGTAGCTTCTTTCTTTACCTTGATGCATTAAATATTCTTTTATGGAGTGGCAAACATGAAGACTGAGGTAGTTTATAAAAAAGCACAAATACAAAAAGATGGGAACCGTTATTAGTGGATGCCATTTTGTGAGGTGATTACAGTAATTAATTAGTTAATTAATTGCAGTAATTAGTCTTAATTAATTAATCTTAGACTCTTGCTTTTCAGAAAATTATAAACAATTCTTCAGCTCTCTTAATTTTTATTTTATTTTTATTTTTTTAGAGACAGGGTTTCTCTGTGTAACAGCCCTAGCTCTCCTGGAACTAGCTCTTGTAAACCAGGCTGGCCTCGAATTCACAGAAATCTGACTGCCTCTGCCTCCTGAGTGCTGGGAATAAAGGTATACGCCACCACTGCCTGGCCAGCTCTTCTTAGTTTTTATAAATTAAATAGAAGTTTTCTGTATAGTACAGCTGTCTTTCAATATGATGCAGTTGGCAAACAGTTTTGTAATTTAGAATTTTATACTAATAATGTGAACAATGTAAAAGAATATGATTATTTTTATCTCTCATGGCTGATTGGATATGAGGGTGCATCGTGGTGACTGGAAAATAAACCTTACACGCACTTAAAAACTGTGGAAATTCTCCGCCTAGTAAGGCATCTGTTGTAGAGTGTGGGGAGTGAGGGTGGCGAGAGGTTGATTGACAAGAATTACAGACAGCCTTGATTCACTACAGCAGACAGTTGACTACACAGGTGCTTCTGTGTGCAGGGCCCTCTCGGTGCAGCCAGACTCTGCCCCTGCCTCTAATTGCTGTGTAAATAAGGTCCTCAATGGTGACTTTAGTTCCTTGCCGGAGAACAGGACTGGTCTTGTGTATTTTAAGAAGTCAGTAGCTGAAGTAGAGGCTTAAGCTTACTGGTAATATTTTATAATAGACTTAGGGTAGACTTTTCAGACTGGGACAGGTTTTTAAAACCTCTGCTGGCAAACGGTAGTGGTGCTGCATGTCTTTAATCCCAGCACTCTAGAGGCAGAGGCAGGCAGATCTCTGTGAGTCCTAGGCCAGCCTGGTCTACAAAGTGAGTTCCAAGACAGCAAGGACTGATACACAGAGAAACCCTGTCTTGAAAAACAAAACAAAGCAAAACAAAACAAACAACTCACTCTGCTACACACTACATTACAAAACAAGGCCGTCAAATATTTTTCTTACTTGATTCTTGTATGGGCTCTTGATCACCTCATCTGAACATTTAATTATAACTAATTATCACTTTGCAGTCCCTCTGCCTCAGCTTCTATTACAGCGGTATAATCCACCACAAGTCAGTTTGGAATTTTGATTTTATGTTAGTGCAGCGTGGAGTTGGTCCATAGTTTCCTTCCAGGTATGTGTTTGGGTCCTGTTGGGATCTAGGGTAGTAATAGGTCAGGCTCATCTGAGGGATTTTGAGAATTGCATGTTCTTATCTTTGCCCTTGGATTTGGTAGATACCTCCTCATTTCCTCTGTCAGCTTAGAGCCAAATGAGCAAATCACTGGTTTTCATATAATGCAAAGGTCTAGACTCTTGTACTTCAAGTGAAGTCCAGCACAAAGTGGGTAAGTATGGGTTGAGTCTTCAGACTGGAGTTGGTGGGAGCCAGGTTTCCACCTGTTTTCACCTCCTAGTTTCTATCCAGGTTTCTGAAAAATAAGGAAAAGACTTAATTGTTGCCTGAAAATTCAAGAAACAGAATTCAAATGAAGTAATCTGGGCAGTTTAAAGTGAGAGAGAACACTTTCCCTGCTTTTTTTGTGGTCGGATTCCCATAGAAATTAATTTATTTTCCAAGTACTTAAGTGTGGTTAAGGATAAGTTAAGTTAGAAATGCAAGGTACTTGGGGAAGTCAGTTCTTCATCTAGTTATTCCCCGTCCTGGTTTCCTCTGAGCCGGATGTAGGTAGTGGTGCTTCTGCTCTGGTAAGTAGGAAGGACACAGTGCCCCTGATTTCTGGTTGGAAAGAAGTCTGTCAAAGATAGTTAATTTTTTTTTAAAGCTTGGGCTTTCTCTTGGGTTGTATTTAAATGCATAAGTAAAATGTAAAGTTAGCTTTTTCATGTGCATGTCTCCCAAAGAACCTTCAGTTAATTTTTCCTTTGCTTTTGCCTTTCCTTAATGGGCAGGTGGTAGAGAAAACAAACCCTACAGAGCCAGTTGGAGTGGTTTGCCGAGTGGACGGAGTCTACCAGGTGGTAGAGTACAGTGAGATTTCTCTGGCAACAGCTCAGAAGCGGAGCTCGGATGGACGCCTGCTATTCAACGCAGGGAATATTGCCAACCATTTCTTCACTGTCCCGTTCCTGAAAGACGTTGTCAAGTAAGAACAGAATAGGGACCCTCAACTTTTCCTTTTTAATTGTTGTTAGAGACTGAACCTTTGGGGAGGTCAGCAGAAACCCCAAGTCCTGCTCCATAGAACTCATTTTCTTCTTGAGGATCAATGTTCTCAGAGAGAAAACGCCTCACTTGTGACTGCTCCTCCCCAACTGTTTCAGGTGCTGGGTGTGGGCTGTTCCCTGTGCGTGATCCTCCTGCCTCCAAGGGAGCCTCCTGCCTCCCAAGTGCTAGGACTGGGGCTGGATGTGCACTGCCATGGCTAGCTTTGCTTTTTTTATTTAATGTAAAAATCATTTGAATATAACTGGGAAATCCAGTTATATGGTTTTAACATATGAACTGAAACTTAATAAATGTTCTTCACTCTGAAAACCTCAGGGTTCCTTATTGATACACTTGTGTCTGAGTATTTTCAGATTTTTTTTTCTCTTTTAAATTGGAAACTGATTATATCTTTTTCTTCCTTTTATTTCTCAGTGTTTATGAACCTCAGTTGCAGCACCATGTGGCTCAAAAGAAGATTCCATATGTGGATTCCCAGGGGCACATAATTAAGCCAGACAAGCCAAATGGAATAAAGATGGAAAAATTTGTCTTTGACATCTTCCAGTTTGCAAAGTACGCTTTGAATAGCACTATAAGACCAAATATGCCTTGAAATGCCGCTTTTTACTGTTAGCTAAGAAGCTATGCTCAGGAACCCCCCGAGAGTATCTATTTCCTCCAGACGTCTTGATCACAAATGCATAGTCTAAATTCATTATCACTCTCCAATCTAACGCCACTGTCCGGGTGTGCTGTGGTCTGAGTTGCCGGGAAGCACAATATTAACAATAATCAACTATACTATCTTAAGTCTGTTGCAAAGTTGTTAAAGCTGTTTGTTTTTTACTCAGAGATAAAAGAGGGTAATATAAATAGTTGACTAATTTTGTTCAACAAAGTCCACCTATAAGTGTGTGTTCAATGAACTCTTTAGACTAGATAAAGATCACATTGCATAATGAGGTATATGGTTCAGAATTTGGCCAATATGAAAATGCAGAAACAGTTGTATAAGGTCGTTCTTACACAACCATTGCCTTCCTTTCCTTTCCCTTTTTACTCTGCTGTTTGCGGACAGGGTTCATGTAGGCCAGGCTACTAGCCAGGGTGTGCTTGAACTCCAGGTCTTTGTGTCTCTGCCTCCTGAATGTTGGGGTTATGAGTGAGCCTGCTCTGCTTCCACATGCTTTACTAAGGCCTTTTTCATCTGCCTCAAATACATATTAATGTGATCTTTGTACGTTACATTTTTTTTTGCTGTCTCATGTAAAATGAGTGTTGTGGAAAGGAGTTTCCGTTCTGCAATGGAAAAGAAAGGCTTCATTCTCTTTTTATTAGTGATGAGCACTGTTTGCGATCGCTAACCTAGTCACTGAATCCCAAAGACCTTGGAATGCGGGGAGGAGTCAGGCTGTGTGGGTAGTTTGATTTCCTATGAATGAAGTCTCTGTGGCTCCACTCTAGGAAGTTTGTGGTGTATGAAGTATTACGGGAAGATGAGTTCTCTCCGCTCAAGAATGCAGACAGTCAGAATGGGAAGGACAACCCGACCACTGCAAGGCATGCTTTGATGTCCCTTCATCATTGCTGGGTCCTCAATGCTGGGGGACATTTCATAGATGAAAATGGCTCTCGCCTCCCAGCAATTCCCCGGTAAGTTACTGTCTTTGCTTTTGTATGTGTGTACTGCTTTGAACTTCTTTCTCTTCTGCCTGATGTAGCCCTAGATCTTTTCTTGTTTATTTATTTCTAAAATATCATTGTATGGGTAGTTACTGACGAAAAGTGACCACCGCTTTGCCCCTTTATGAAGGGAAGGTCAGCTTCACTTCTCCTTAAGAGGAAGCTCTTGGAGAGCTCTCAGTATCTTGTCTGTTTTGAAGCATCCTCATTGTATCAGTGAAATAATTTCCACTAAATAATGGTCAGACAATAGTATTTTTGTATGTCACGTGACTGATGCTGGGTCACAGAAGTTGTTTCTGCTGCCCTGTCTATTTTTAGACCCACCAAAAACTTTCTCAACTACAGGCTGTCTGCAGCATTCTCTTAGTGTGGCACTAGAGAAGGTTCCATGAAGGGAAGTAAATGCCAGTAATGTTCAGTGTTACACAAGCTTCAGAAATGTTGTGGGTTTCAGAGGCTAGGAAAAAAGGCACTTGGAGCTTTTCTAATTTCATGTAAAGCATTTTTAATCTAAATCCTTTATCTTACAATAGAACTCATTGGCACCTATAATATCCCCTTATAAATCTTTTGTGTTTTTGTATTTAGGTGAGTTATCTTCCTATTTAATTTTTTTTTCTTAAGAGGTAAAATCCTTGCTGCATGCACCATAAGTGTTAGAAAGCCTCAAACATTGGGCCACTGGGCAATGGAGTACACTGTCCTCTTACAGATTCTACTAGAGGGAATGGTACTGGTTGTGTCTTAGTCAAGGCCACTCACAGCAGGTTCTGCCTTGTTAATAAGCTTGCTCTGTGACATGTCACATTATTCTCATCCTCGTCTTTGATTATTGAGTTTGGTTTTTTAATTTAATTTTTTGACTGTTTATAGTGCCAAATTTATGATTTACCATAAGGGCATGGCATTTGGTTAAGTGTATTTTGCACCTCCATTTCATTGTTATTATTTGTTTCCATTCCCATTAATGCTTTTTATTCCTACATAGCAGTGCTACAAATGGAAAGGCTGAGACCATCACAGCTGATGTCAATCACAAGTAAATATACCAGCCTGCCTGCAGTGCATGGTGATGGGGCTGTGCTTCTCTCCATACTAACTGGCATCGTAGTTTAGTGTTCTGTCTTTTGGGGTTCTGGAGGGGGAGGGGGGATGATTGAAGCTCTGGTGTGGGCACGCTGCTTTCCTGGTGGCTGGTATCTATCTGGAGAACACTAACTCAGAATCGGTGCATGCAGGAAGTGGGGAGCATGCTTTACTAAAGAATCTGAGCGTGGGTATTTGAGCCCATAGTGACATGTTTACAGGTGTTGGGATCCAAGACAGGTGACAGGCAGGGCGAACAAAGTTGGAGCCCAGTAGCATAAGCTGGATGAAAATAGCACTGTGCAATTAATTTTTCTGAATTGAATATATACACTTTCAATATGGAGGGTGACTGTCCTGACGTTCAACAGTTTCTAATATGGAAGAGACCTCTTCCATTTTATTTTATTTGCACACGTTTTTCTTTGTTATTGTTTTGAGAACGGGTCTTGATTTATAGCCAAGGCTGGCCTAGAAGTTCTCTCTGCCTTCAAGTGGTGGGATTATGGCCACATACCGATATGTGGCTTGGGTCACTGTGCTTTCATCATTGTGAGTTATTTTGATTCTAAGTCATATATCTCTTTTCATTATCAGCAGTCCATTTTATAGCTTAGTATATATAACCTCTCTCATCTGGTTACTAAAAAGATACTTTGTTTTTGTATTATTTTTGACATTATCTTTGGAGCTAAAAGGTCAGCTGGTATTTTTACTGCCCTTTAACTAGATTTAGAGGCTGGAGAAATGGCTCAGTGGTTAAGAACACTGGTTGTTCTTACAAAGAACCCAGGTTCAATTCTCAGTAGTACAGAACTCTCTGTAACTACAGACATATATGTAGACAAACTACCTATACATATAAAGTACATACTAAAAAAAAAATAAATGTTTAAAAAGTTACTAGATTTGGTTTGAATTTTAAGATTTTCAGATAGTTGTAGAACAACGTCCAGGGCAAAGAATCTGGAGGTGGAAGCAGAGCCACTGGCTGGGAAGCAGAGCCACTCTTGAGGACACCTCCCATGCACGCGCCTCTTGTTGTGCTGCTCATTTCCCGGGGACAAGGCTCTGGGCACTGTGCCTCTGTGACCCTGTAGACAAGAAAGGGAGCTCATCTTGTACATCTGTCTAGTTTCTTCTGGGAGCCATAGATGATTGTCGCCGCTTACACCATGGGAGTTGGGGCACAGAGCCCTTTATCATGTTCTGCCACATCCTCTATTTTAAATATGTAAACAAACTACTTTCATAATTTAGGAAATATAGCTTTGCTCTGAGTTTCCTTATTGAACCATAGTGTTACCTTAAAACTGAAACAGTTTTGCCTGGTGGTGGTGATGGCACATACCATTAATCCCAGCACTTGGAAGGCAGAGGCAGGCAGATCTCTGTGAGTTTGAGGCCAGCCTGGTCTACAAGAGCTAGTTCCAGGGCTGTTACACAGAGCAACCCTGTCTTAAAGAACCACACCACACCACACCACACCACACCACACCACACCACACCACACCAAACCAGTTTTTTAATGATGTAGGTAAAAGCAACATTATTATCTTATTTGGATTTTTTTTAAAAAGTGTTTCTTCCCATTGCCTTTTTATTGTAGAATAATCAACCCAAATGACATCATGGGCTCATAAGAAATTCCTACTAAAAAATCTTTAGTACGAAAGATGCCTACAGAGAGTTGAAAAAGATTTATTTGAAAATGATATGTAAAAGGCCGTCAAGATGGCGGAGTGGGTAAAGGCACTTGCCACTAAGTCTTATGTCCTAAGTTTGTTCTTGGAACACATATAAAGGATTCCACAAAGTTGTTGTCCTCTGACCACCACATATGCACTGTGGGAAGCCTGCCCATGCACATGTACACACATAGAGGTGCACACACACAACCCTATAATAGATACAAAAGTTAAGAAAAGAATGAGATATTAAAAGGAAATACTTCATGAGAGAGAAGAAACAGCTTGGAGAGACTAGGAAGAAAAGAAGCAGGGATGTGGAGCTGACAGAAGGGATGTTTTTACTTTTCATTTTAACTTACTATTAGCTACTGAGAGGTTGCTTGGTGAGGGAATTAGGGACCAGTTTGTTATTGGACCGCTTCATCTATAAGCTGGGAGTCTACGTTTGGTGATGACCACTTCTGTCTTTCCTCCTTCTGGGCTTCCAAACTTGCCTATTGAAGTCCAATTTCTTTCATCCCATTTGGATGCAAGGGCTACCACTGCAGGTCTAGAACAGAAGTTATATATTCAGACCCGTTATGTATTTGTTTCTTGGGTTCAATCCACGTTCTCATCGTAACTGAATACTTCAGGGAATGAAATGGAACTGGCTCTATGCCTCTTATCAGTGTGATAGGCCTGCATTTCCCCACTTGGTTAGTATGGCTGAGCTTCCCCAGAGGGTCAGAGCTAGTCCTCTTGTCATAAGACTATGACACATATGTGGGGGGGCCTGTGTCTCCTTTTTAGACTGTTGTTTACCTTTAGAGTTGGTTTAGTCATATGTCCAGCAAGCTCAATTTGCAGCTGCTATCAGTCTCGTAGGTTCTGAAGTGTCATACGTAGGAGAAATAGTCATTTCTGACAGTCTATTGGAATTCATGGCCCATATCCATAGAAATATAGAGATGTTATCAGCAGTATGAGATTATGATCTGACCATGTAGCATAAGTCATCCTTAGTCTTGGAGATGGAATTGCTAGATATCTAATCCATTTAGTTTATCAATGAACAGCAGCAATCGCTCTGAAATGAGTAAAGATGGCAAGAGGATGTTGAGGCCTGGGCTAAACTGTTGAGGATAGGTATGATCAGACAGACCATAGTTGGATTAACTTGGATTAATCTGTTATTCTATAACACCTCACTAGGTGTGGAAGTAGCAGGATTCAGGGCATTGGAACAGTCATAGAGTGCCTGAGGTATATATACTCAGTTGACCTACCTGGAGAAAGACTGACTGGCCTCTCTGATTTTA
Source organism: Myodes glareolus (assembly GCF_982192425.1). Classification (NCBI taxonomy): domain Eukaryota; kingdom Metazoa; phylum Chordata; class Mammalia; order Rodentia; family Cricetidae; genus Myodes; species Myodes glareolus. The sequence continues at coordinate 24,850,667 of NC_142030.1, forward strand.
TTGATGTTTCCACAGTTTAAGAATTCATTCTTGGAAGAGCAGAGATCTGTAGCTTGAGGTACAGAGAGGCAGGGTTTTGCATGTGCTGTCTCCTGTTGGCTGACTGTTTTCTGTTTTAGAGAGAAGCTCTTGCCATACTGCCCTTGTTGGCCTCCAACTCTCAGTTATCTACTTCCCTGGGCTTCTTCAAATGCTGGGATTACAAGCATGTTCCATATGGCTTCCTTCCTCCGTCCCTCTCTCCCCCACTCCCTCCTTCCTCTTTTTTTCAAAACTCTTTTTTAAAAATTATTTTATTGCCGGGCAGTGGTGGTGCAAGCTTTTAATCCCAGCACTTGGGGGAGACAGAGGCAGGTGGATCTTTGTGAGTTCAAGGCCAGACTGGTCTACAGAGGGTGTTTCAGGACAGACTCCAAAGCTACAAAGAAACTCTGTATCAAAAAATAAAAAAAAGTTTTTATCTTTTTAAAATTAAAATATACTTGCATATTTTCTTCTTCCCTTTCCTCTCTTCAGCCCCTTCCCCATACCCGATACCTATTTGATTTCTCTCAAAATCATGACTCTTGTTAATATATGTATGTAAATAATCTAAATCTAAATACAACCTGCTGTCCCAGTCTGTTTGGTGTCTCCTGTATGTATATGGTTTCAGGGCCAACCACTTGGTATTGGTAAGCAATTTGAGGACTATCCCTGGGGAAGACTTCTCCAGCTCTCAGCATTCCTTTGTTGTGGGTAGTTCCTGGTCTAGGGGTGGAGCCAGGTGAGATTTCTCCCCTTCGGGCTAGCGTGGTGTAGTTCTTCAGCTCGTGTTTAGGCAGCCATGTTGTTGAGGTATCACGTGTGAAGCTTCCCTGTCATTTCTAGGAGACAATCTCACAGCACTTTTCCTGTTTGTCTGGCTCTTAGTCTTTCTGCCCCATCTTCCGAGGTGTTCCTTTGTATTGGAGCTCTATTGTAGATGTATTAAGTGCGGCAGGACACCCTACCATCTCTTCTCTTATTTTGGAGTTGTGCCCTGTGGTGCTTTCCTTCTGTTGCACAGAGAGGGTTCTTTGGTGAGGGTGTGAGCTGTACTTAGCTGTGAGCACAAGGGTAGATGTTTAGAATATAGTTAGGAATTGTGGTAGTTGAGAAAATGGTGGTGGTTGGTTCTCCTCTAAGTTCTATGTCCTCACTAGCCCTGTGTTAGGTGGTGTTTGACTGAATTTCCAGTACCAGGTGTAATTTACCCGTTAAACAGACGATCAGGTGAGTTAGAGAACTGCTGATTACCACTGTCGCATCCTTCTGTGGTCCAGACTGGCCTTGACCTTGCTGGATCTCCTTCCTCCACCTCCTGAGTGCTGGGATTGCAAACGTGCACCATGCTTGATTTAGGCAGTGCTAGGGATTGAACCCAGAGCCTCATGCATGGTAAGCAAGCAGTCTACCAGCTGAGCTACATTCTGAACCTACTGTTGGCACAGCTCTCCAAGGACTGACTATAAGGAAAACACTCTTGACTTACGTTAGATTATCTAGGAATTCAGAATTCCAAATGTCTGCAGATACCAGACTGAAAACTGACCAATGATGACTTTGTCCTTGACTTTGCCTTGACACTTTCTGCTTGGTACTTTTTTTTTTTTTAAACTTTATTTAACTTTATTTCATGCGCATTGGTATAATGATGTCAGATTCTCTTCAACTGGAGCTACAGACAGCTGCGAGCTGCCATGTGGGTGCTGGGAATTGAACCCGGGTCCTCTGGGGGAGCAGTCAGTGCTCTTAACCACTGAGCCATCTCTCCAGCCCCCTCTGTTTGGTACTTTAAAAGGGATTTTTGGTAACACAGGTATTTTTAGACATATCAATAAATTAACTGAGCTAATACAGGAGACTTAGATTGTATAAGAAAATCTTGTCCTGGAAAGCCATGGAACAAGGAATGAAATGTTTTCTAACTGTGCTGTCCAATTTGGTTGTCATTACCTACTTGTGGCTCCTGAGCGCTTGAAATGGGATTATTATGACTGAGAAACAGAAGTTTGAAATTCTCACTAATTTGAATATTTTAATTTTAAGTAGCTCTGTGGCCACTGTGTGGACTCTGCAACTCTAGAGTGTTTGTTAGCATTAGGATCTAACTTGCAAATTTGCTTTGTGACAAAATAAATGTAAAGGGCTCAAGAGACTAGCAGTGCGCCTGGCACTTAGATATGTCTATCAGCAGTCGACTTTCTTACGAGCTTTCTGAAACTGGAAATGATATTGTGTAAGAGGGTCGTATATAAAGAGCTGGAAGTAATTATAGGTACTTGGTCAAGTATTTTGTATCTGACCATGAGAATGTGTTAACCTTAAGGGAATGTAGTGGAGACTATGATCCAGGGCGGGCTCCATTCTTTAACAAGAATTTTGTTACTTGCAAGCTTCTCAGAGGAAAGCTATGGTCTTATTTTCATACTAGCAAGTAACATGGGAAGTAGAATCTTTAACATGTATGTGTATTTTTTTCTTAGCTTGAAAGATGCCAACGATGTGCCAATCCAGTGTGAAATCTCTCCTCTCATCTCCTATGCTGGAGAAGTAAGTTGGCTTCGCTTTCCCTTCTGTTCTTTTACGAAGTACTGTGTTTTTCCAAATAGCTAAATGTTCAGCAAGAAGTATTTGAAGAGGTCTGTATGTTAATTAGCTTATGTGGATCATGCCACGACACATGCTAGTACCCTGTGAATATGTATTATTACCAGTTTTAAAAAAAAACTTACAAAAGCAGGGATCTAGTGTTGCCCTAGGTTTCAGTAGAGTAGTTTCAGATAATTCAGTGTTTTTCTGAGGACTCCTCCAGGGAGGGAGCAGGAGGACCTGTGTCTGTTCTGAATGTTTGGTAACTTCTGCTGTGTCTTCCATCTTTATCAGTGGTCTCTACCTGTGGGTCATGACCCCTTTGGGGGTCACATATCACATATGTTGCAGATCAGATGCTTACATTACTATTCATAACACCAAAATTACAGTTATGAAGTAGCGACAGAATAATTTTATGGTTGGGGGTCCCTATAACATGAGTAACTAAGAGGATCACAGCCGTAGGAAGGTTGAGAACCACTGATCTATACCATAAATTAACTACTTACCATTAACAGTAACATATACTATCTTTTACCTGCCCATTAGTGCCTATGTAAGCTTTTAAAAATAAAGTGTTTTATAATCACCTGGCTGCTTTTTTAATGCAGTCTAAGTCTCCTTGCCCCTAGATACCTATCTGCTTTTAAATACACTTAGCACTGCTACCTTACTGACCTGTGGGGTTGAAGTTCCCTCTTGTTCTGGTTGCATAAATTTCCTGGAGTTTCTTATAGCCAGCCATCTTGCTTAGAAAAGATGTTTTTACTGTTATGTTACATGTTAGTAACTGTTTTTACTTATGATTGTGGGATGAATGATTAACATCTTAGTAAATGTAGAAATTGCATTATAATCACTTGGAAAGTATGTGCTAGGCTCTGGGTTTCAGCCATACTAGTGAAACAAACAAACAAACAAACAAATAAAACAAAACAATATAAACCAAAAATAAAGAAATTTGAATAAATTTTTTTGGGTATTTTCATTATGCTTCCATAAATCAGGTATTATATCTAGTCTATAAAGTATGTGAAGTGGATTTCTAATTTTTTTCTTTCCAACCAACTTTTGGGATTTATGCTTTAACTCTTTAGTGCACCCACCAGGCCAGTGCTGTGAGGCAAAGACCAATTGTAGCAGGCTTTCTTCTGGGCCACCAACCAGCTCTCAAGTCATGACATGGAGACTTATTACTAGTTATCAATGCTCAGCCTTAGCTTATGCTTGTCCCACTAACTCTTATAACTTTATTTAATCTGTTTCTCTTCATCTATGTTTTGCCTCAGTACTTTTAACCCTTCTTTCAGTATGTCCTACTCTTACTGCTTCCTCAGTGTCTGACTGGCCTGAGCATCTCCCTCTTCCTCCCTCCCTTGTTCTCTTCTCCCTCTCTTTTAGATTCCTCCTCCTACTTATCCTCTCTCCTCCTACTTATTTTCTCTGCCTTCCAGCCCCCCCCCATCCCTCTGTTGCCTTGCTATTGGCTGTTCAGCTTTTTATTAGACCAATCAGGTGCCTTAGGCAGGCAAGGTGAAACAGCAACACATCTTTATATAACAAATGCAACATACCTTTAAATAGTTAAAGCAATATTCCGCAACATAAACAAATGCAACACATATTTACATAGATAAAGCAATATTCTGCAGCACCTGCTACTGTTCTAACTATGCTTCTTTTCAATTCTTTTAGGGGCTAGAAGGTTATGTGGCAGATAAAGAGTTTCATGCACCTTTAATCATCGATGAGAATGGAGTTCATGAGCTGGTGAAAAATGGCATATGAATCCTAAGTGAGCTCCATCATATGGGGAACCTTTATTGTTAATAGACCAACTGTGAACCTGCAGGACCTCCCTCTCCTGGAAGGCTGAAGTTTGGACATTCATAGTTTCATTTTGCTTGCTGGTATCTGGTAAACAATACAAACTTCCCAGACCCAGCTGTCTGGACTTCAGACAGCGTTGTCATGATTCTCAACTCATTGAAGGTCTTATTTATACGTTGTGACTCTATAAGCTGTTAATTTCTCCCAAGCCAAGGCTGACATTGGCCATCCAGGAAGCTTCCTCAGCTTGACTCTATTTCGGGTGTTGAGCATGACTTCACTTGAAGCAGGAAGCTTTTGTTTGAAGTTGTACATAGTGATAATAAGTCATTGTACATTTCAAAAGGTTTCTATGGTACTAAAATTTTGTTTTATTTTATCAGACATTAAAGTTTTTTAAGAAAATAACTGGACAACAAAATAAAATTATCTTCTTGTCTCTGGAGAGTTATTTGTGCCTTGAAATTTCTATTAGCAAAATACAAAACTTGGCTGAACTTTGGAGATAATGCATAAATACAAACAGATTCAGAAACAGCTTTGCTCAACAGGTGGACTGTGGACTCTGTCTTCTGTCACCTTATAGTTTCTCTCTATAAAGATGTTCGTTGCCCCACCCACTGCAAAGAGCACATGGCCATGTCAGGAGACCTTTTTGGTACCTGGCTGGGCAGGTGGGATGGATAGTACTACTAACAACATCAAGTAGATCCATTGCTAACTGCTGCCTAGGTTCCTACAGCAAGGGCTCGTCCAGCCAGCTTGCCATATTCAAGTTTGAGACAATCGGTATTCACTTTATTGTCCCTCAGTATTCTGTAACACATAAAACTTAGCAAGCTCCTCACTGTTTTTCTGATTTTATTAAGTTAGAGGACTGAAAAATAAAGGCAAATGTGAATCTGCAGTAAGTCCTGCTGATAAAGGTTCTTAGTGTCTAAAAATTCACTGTGCATGAAAGTACTGAGTATCATCCGGGCAGTGGTGGCGCACACTTTCCATCCCAGCCCTCAGGAGGCAGAGGCAGGTGGAGCTCTGTGAGTTGGAGACCAGTCTGGTCTACAAAGCTGTTATAGAGAGAAACCCTGTGTCAAAACTAAAAATTAACATCTAGAAATTCTACTTAGAGACCAACACATTTTATTTTTCAATAATAAGCTACCATAAGATAGACCCCATGTGAACTCTTAAATTTTTTGTTTTCAAAACAGGGTTTATTTGTGTAACAGCTCTGGCTGTTCTAGAACTTATTCTGTAGACCAGGCTGGCCTCCAACTCCCGGAGATCCACCTGCCTCTGCCTCCCGAGTGCTGGGGTTAAAGGCGTGCGTCACTACCACCCAGTGTTAAAATGTCATTTTTTACAGAGCCTATTCATTGATTTTTTTAAACTAAGGCCTAAATAGCATATCTAGCATATTTTCTGTTTCAACAACAACAATCTATTCAGTTTTTCAAGAGATGTATGGGTTGGAAATTAGAATCATTTGGCAACAGCACAGAATTTATGTGAGATTTAATAGTTACTTAAATAGTCCACTTAGATCACACTATGATAACTTGATTGGTAGTAACGGTGCACATAACAAGCTTGTGGGTGTGTTCCATGCATTCAGTGGAAGACAACAGAAGGGTTGCCAATCCTGACCTCTATCGCCAGGTCTGAAGGTAGGTTCCTAGCTTTGGGAGATGTTATTTCTAGCCCCAGCTTATTCTAGCTTTTCCTCCTAATGATTCATTGCTGCAGAGTCTGGCCTCAGTTCTACTGGTGAGGTGGGGAAAACATGCATAGCATAAGAGTAACTGAAATACAGCCATCGCATTAGCTCTGAATTCTGATTTGCTGTTGCCTGAGATGGGTGGTTTTGCAATTCAGTCTGTTGATGCAAGATAACTTCTACTTCAAAGGTCTTAAGACAATTTATTCTGGAGCCGAATATGAGTGATCATATCTCGGAAATATAGATTTAGATTAACCCAAATTCCATGTTCCAATGTGGAAGTATTTATGAGGTTTTTATTGTAACAATAAAGTTGTAAATCAAGGTGCCTTTCAAATACTCTGAAGATGAAAATGAATCAGAGAAATCTCAGTTGTATGCCTCATGTAACCTCTTGGTTGGTTAGACTAGGGTTTTGTTAGGTTAATAGATTCCAAAGGTATGATAGTGTACATAAGCGACCCCAAAAACTCTATCAAAGAACTCCTACAGCTGATAAATACCTTCAGTAATGTGGCAGGATACAAGATCAACTGAAAAAAAAAAATCAGTAGCCCTCCTATACACAAAGAACAAAGAAGCAAAGAGGGAAATCAGAGAAACATCATCTTTCATGATAGCCACAAATAGCATAAAGTATCTTGGGGTAACTCTAAAACCAAGGAAGTAAAAGATCTACTTGACAAGAACTTTAATCCTTTGAAGAAAGAAATTGAAGAGGATACCGGATAATGGAAGGATCTCCCATGCTCTTGGATTGGTAGGATCAACATAGTAAAAATGGCAGTTCTACTAATCTATAAATTCAATCTATAAAAAGCAATAAATCTATAAATTTAATCAATCTATAACTTCAATAAATCTCCATCAAAATCCCAACAAAATTTTCACAGACCTTGAGAGAACAATAATCAACTTTATATGACAAAACAACCCAGGATAGTCAAAACAATCCTATACAATAAAAGTACTTCTGGAAGCATTACCATCTCTGACTTCAAACTCTATTACAGAGCTACAGTAATGAAAACAGCTTGGTATTGGCATAAAAACAGAGATGTTGACCAATGGAATCAAATCGAAGACCTGGATATTAATCTACAAATCTATGAACACCTGATTTTTGACAAAGGAGCTAAAATACAATGGAAGAAAGAAAGCATTTTTAACAAATGGTGCTGGCATAACTGGATGTCAACCTGTAGAAGAGTGAAAATAGATCCATATCTATCACCATGCACAAAACTCAAGTCCAGATGGATTGAAGACCTCAATATAAGTCTGACCACTGTTGGTACCCGGGTCTTTTTTCCTTTCTTCGAGGCACTATGTAGGGCTGTTTTCTCCTACCAGCCTAGCTTTCTGCCCTTTTCTCCTTGCTGCACTGACTTGGGGGATTAGCTTAGAGAGAGCTTTGTCCTTTTTTGATATGGTAATTTCACCTGCAAGCAAAGGTTCCCACCACAGCTGCTGGCACCCCCTCCCCTCAGTTCTCAAGCTGCTGGCGCCAGGCTGCCAACACCATGATCTCACTCCCAGGTGGGAGGGGGCTCTCTTCCTTCTATCCCCAAGTATATATACCCGACATGTGCTTAATAAAGTTGACATTTACCCTTTGGGCAATTGATCCTGGTCTCTCTGTGTGTGTGTGTGTCTGTTTTCAACTCCTAGGATATTGATCCAGTCTCATGGTTCGATATGGGAAGCGTGCCCCGTATCGGAGAGTAGGGTTTCACAGATTCGGGTGGGACAGACCACAATGAACCTGATAGAAGAGAAAGTGGGAAGTAGTCTACAACACATGGGCACAGGAGACCACTTCCTATGTAGAACCCCAGTAGCACAGACATTAAGAACAACAATAAATAAATGGGACCTCCTGAAACTGAGAAGCTTCTGTAAAGCAAAGGACACAGTCATTAAGACAAAAAGGCAACCTACTGAATGGGAGAAGATCTTCACCAACCCCGCATCAGACAAAGGCCTGATCTTCAAAATATATAAAGAACTCAAGAAACTAGACATCAAAATTCTGAATAACCCAATTAAAAAATGGAGTACTGAACTGAACAGAGAATTCTCAACAGAAGAAATTCAAATGGCCAAAAGATGCTTAAGGTCATGTTCAACTTCTTTAGCTTAGCAATCAGGGAAATGCAAATCAAAACAACTTTGAGATACCATCTTACACCTGTCAGAATGGCTAAAATCAAAAACACCAATGATAACCTATGTTGGAGAGGATGTGGAGTAAGAGGAACACTCATCCATTGCTGGTGGGAATGCAAACTTGTACAACCGCTTTGGAAATCAATGTGGCAGTTTCTCAGGAAACTGGGAGTCAACCTACCTCAGGATCCAGCAATTCCACTCTTGGGAATATACCCAAGGGATGCCCAATCATACTACAAAAGCATTTGTTCAACTATGGTCATAGCAGCACTATTTGTAATAGCCAGAACCTGGAAACAACCTAGGTACCCCTCAATAGAAGAATGGTCAAAGAAGGTGTGGAACATATATACATTAGAGTTTTACTCAGCGGTAAAAAACAATGACATCTTGAATTTTGTGTGCAAATGGATGGAAATAAAAAACGCTTTACTGAGTGAGGTAAGCCAGACCCAAAAAGAGGAATATGGTATATACTCACTCATAAGTGGATTCTAGCCAGTTTTCATTTAGTTGAAAAAGAAAATTCAAGTAATACCTAGAAAGATAACTCAAAAGTTCAACTAGAGAAACTGGAGTTTAGCAGCAAGAGTTCTTAAGAAACCACTCAGAGGGGGCTGGAGAGATGGCTCAGCGGTTAGGAGCATTGCCTACTCTTCCAAAGGTCCTGAGTTCAATTCCCTGCAACCACATTGCAGCTCACAGCCATCTGTAATGAGGTCTGGTGCCCTCTTCTGGCCTGCAGGCATACATGTAGACAGAATATTGTATACATAATAAATAAATAAATATTTTTAAAAAAGAAACCACTCAGAGGAGAGAGACAGGAAGTGGATGGGCTGTCAAGAGTTATATAGGGATGTCTCCTGACAGATTGGCTCATGAGGATGTGGAAGCTAGCTTCTGTGACCTGCTGACTGTAAGCTTGAAGTCTGAGAAAGCCAGTGCTATAATTACAATCCAAAGACAAGCTGGAGAACCCATGATGTGAGTCCCATACAGTCAGGGATTGCCAATGTCCTGGACCAGAGAGGATGGCTGTCCCACCACAAGCACTGAATTCATGCTTCCTCAGCCTTTTTGTCCTGTCAGACCCTCCGTAGTTCAAACATGAATAGAGTGATCTTTACTGTGTACTGATTCAGAGTTTCAAATGCTAATGTCTTCTGTTCCTCCTTCCCTCACCTCCCCAAGCATCTTTAGAGACACACTGGGAAAGAAGAATGTTTGACCAGCTCTCTAGGCTTTCTGTAGCCTAATAAAGTTGATACAAAATCAGCATCCACTCATCACTGTGGGAATATAGATGCTTAATAAATTGGGCTTAGAGCATTAAGTTCTAACAAGAAAGTAAATGTCTGCACCTACTATGTAAATACTCATATGAACTTTAAGTTTACAACACAATTTAGTGGGATACTAATTCCTATGTCAACCTGCTCCAGACTCTGGGATGTACTAGTGCCACTTAGATAAACTTATGTTTAAATTGTTTCCAATTTTTGCCTGAATTCTTTCATTTGATAGAGCTGAGGAGAAAACTTAATCTCTTTACAATGACATTATTCCAAATATACAATGATCAAAAATTGGCAAAATGAATTCGTGATAGAAAAAGTAGAATAGCAAAGTTCTATAAAGGGATATCAACTGACAAGGAGCACAGGGAACTTGCCAGGTTTTATAAATACTCTGTACTCAGGCAGTGGTCATGGAGACATGCACAGAAAAAAAATCTAATCCTAAAGCCAAACAGTTAATATTTGTGCTTTTTCTTTGAAGCTATGCCTCAATTAAGAAGAAAAGCATCTTCTCATGCATTTTTCTTTCATGCATTATAATTCATTGATCAAAGATGGAGTCAAATAACTTAAATTTCATTACTAGTATATGGAAGAGTAGAGATTAAAATACAAGTCTTCTGGCTCTAAAATCTTGCCACACAGTCCAATCCAAATATCTTTCAGATAATGTTGAATACAATCTAAAGCCTTTCAAAGAAGAATAGGAAGAGACAGTTGTGTTTTACAAGAGTTACGTTCTGTGTGCTCAAGAGGAAATGGGAAAGTCAGGAAAGAAGGGTGAAGTTCACTCTCACTAGTTGGAGGAAAAGGCAAGTTGACAAGCTTTGGCCTTTGATATCTTAGTTGGGAAGGATTATAGCACAAGAAGAGAATGGGCCAGACTATGTGGCCAGATGGCTGTGCCTGGGTCATACTTGGGCTACTGTGAAATAATAGGAATCTTGACAAAGTATATACAACATCAGCTGAAGGCCAGTTATTCCTGGGCTTGGTGACATTTTCTTGTTATTAGGAAGGTGTGTGTGTGTAACAGCAGAGCACTTCTGGGAATAATTAACATTTGAGGGTATCAGGCTATATTTAGGCAAATCTAATTGTTTCAGGGGAACACTTTCTATATTCTTAGCACATGTCCACCTGCTCATAAGAGATACTCTGAAGAGTGGTTCACTTGGCAGCCTGAATTTGACACACATCAGAATAATGTCACAGCAGAAGAGAGGGCCTGAGAACACACGATCCCACCCAATCCCATTCATTGAGCGATTGGGAAAAGCAATAGCAATCTTGTTAGCTCACATATAGGAGATTGGAAGAAAAAAACCTATAATTTGTGTTTCAGTTGCAGGGGAAAACTGACTACCTTTGAAAAGAAGACTCTTGAGAGACTAGCCACCTTGCTTATTGGCCTTATTGGCTCATTCTCAACTCAAAGATACGCATATTCAAATGAGATGCAATTAAAGGCTAAAAGTACTCTTTCAATAGCATTTATCAATCGAAAGCTACGGGGAAGGGCTTGTAACTTGATTCTTTGGTTCTTAAATATGAACTTTGTAGATGATAATATTGTGTCTTAATGTCCGAAAGATTGGACACATCTCTGTATAGGGGCTTTTTTTAAAAAAAAAAAAAAAATAAAAACTGTCTGGAATCCTCTACAATGTGGCTGTTGTCTTTTCCCCCAAGACTTAACCTACTTTTATTATGCCCAGCTGCCAGGAGAACTAGTGTAAAGAAAGCTTAAGGTTAATAATGTGAGGGTATCAGACCCAGTATGGTGTTGCCCACCTGTAATTACAGCTCCTGAGAAAAGGAGGCAGGAAGATCTGAAAGACATAGTGATTTTGTAGCGAGCCTGAATACATGGAACCCGGTCATGAACAAATACAAAATATGAGGGTAATATTCGAAGTCCTGAAGCAGAATGTATTTGTCAGGTTTTATTCTTCACATCTTCTGACTGTGTTATAGACTATTTCCTGTGAGTAAGCTGTGTTGTTCTCCCCCCCCCCACTCCCGCCCCAGTTCTCTTGGCAGGCCATGGTTCTCTGTGACTTTCGTTGAAGAGCTATGTCTGAGCAGCAGAGGGCAGTATAAACAAATGCTTAGATGAATTATCGCTCAGCCTTGGACCTAGAACCACAGGGTTTTGGCTCTGGAGCCATCAATGTCACCACCTCCTACCCCCATCCCTCTCCCCCCCCCCCCCCCCCGCCCACAGGGATGTCTTTGTGTTGCTTCTCCTACTTGTAGGAGACCAGAGTAGTTAGCTTGAGTGCTTTGTTTTGCATATAAGTAACTGAGGTTCTAAAATAAGTGACTCCCTTAAGGATGTGCTTTTAGTTATTCACAGTTCAGATAAGATGGTAGATCTGAGCTGGGCTCAGGATTTAGGCACCAACGGTTCACTGAGAGTGATTCAACTCTGAGTGCAGTGTAAATAGCAGAGACCATAGGAGAAGACGAAGGACAGAGCCTACGGCAGAGAAATGGCAATAGCAAGGATTATACAAACTGGTGACATTTCCCCTTCTTCTCTAGCTTTAACTTAAGCAAAAGCCCTTTTCAAAAGAGGGGAAGGCTGGTGGTGTAGCTTAGTGGTAGAGTGTCTAAATTGCACAGCCCTAGGTTTGAAGCCTAGAGCCTCCCCAAAAAGTTGTAGTGAATTCATTAAAACTAAAATATGACTTGTCATTTCAACAAATGTATTATTGTTCTTGCATCTAGAAAATTAAATGATGATATAAGAAATTCTAATTCTTTGACCCACCCAAGCTCAACTTTCCCAAAGTCTTGTTCTCTAGAAATGACTGACCACTTTAAATTCTTTTTTTTAAAAGTATTATTTGATTTTAGGACAGGGTTTCTCTTTGTGGTTTTGGAGCTTGACCTGGAATTTGCTCTGTAGACCAGGCTGACCTTGAGCTCTGAGATCTGCTTGTAAAGATGTGCGCACCACTGCCTGGCTGCTGCTGCTGCTGCTGCTGCTTCTTCTTCTTCTTCTTCTTCTTCTTCTTCTTCTTCTTCTTCTTCTTCTTCTTCTTCTTCTTCTTCTTCTTCTTCTTCTTCTTCTTCTTCTTCTTCTTCTTCTTTTAGTGTGTGTGTGTGTGTGTGTGTGTGTGTGTGTGTGTGTATGTGTGTGTGTGTACACGTGTGCCCTGGCAGACTTGTGGAGGTCAGAGGACAGCTTTGTAGAGCTGGTTCTCTTCCTCTACCTTTTTGTGGGTTCTGGACTTGAACTCAGGTTATTGGCCTTCTGCAGCAAATGCTTTTCCTTTCTGACCCAGTGCTGGCCCCACCTTTAAATTCTTTTAGCTTTTTATTTTAGTATTATTATAATTTGGTTCTTCAGTGCCCCCCAAAGGCCAAGCGTTGAAGCCTTGATTATCAGCTTTTGGTGCTATTGGAAGGCAGTGAAACCTTTAGGTGGTAGGGCCTAGGGGAAGGAAGCTAGATCATTGGGAACATACCCTCGAATGGGATGCTGTCTTATTTATATAATTATTTGTATTTATGACATAGCTCCAAAGGAAAAATAGTATATGCAGTGAGGCTCGTGCTCTGGTGAACTTTACTGCAGGACTTTGAGGTGCTTGAACAACAATGTACACTCCCCACCAAACACTGTTTTCAAATTAGTGCCCCTTTCTGCTCCGTTCTCTGCTTCGTTCTCCCGAGTTCTGATACGATCTGCTGGCATTCGTCTTACAAGAAGCCCTGGTTCCCCTGTGGCAGAGCAGGTAGGATTGGAGGTGTTGGCTGCTTGGGTTAAGGAGGAGGGTTTAACCTTCCTGTGTGTCGCATACATTTTCCCAGACATTCTCCTTTTCAGCCCCAAGCCTCATCCCTGCACTCCAGGACAGGTGGCATCCCAGGACTAAGCTTTCTCAGGAAATTGTGCTCTGCTTAGCAGGGGTATCCCCCAGTGTTGGTTCTGGGGTTTAAAAGACTTGAGATCTATAGACTTTGTGATGGTTGCTTTTCTTTGTCAATGTGATTGGATTTTGGCATTACCGAGGAGGCACACCTTCACCAGAGGGGACATCCCTGGACCTGCCCTGAATCTGGCAGCGCCGTTCCACTACTGTTTTATTCCTTCAGTTCCTTGTGCCCCCCCCACCCCCACCCAAAGATGGTCCCTTTCCAACTTTATGGCCTTTTCACGACCCCCTTTTCTTTCCAAATAAAAATAACCAAATAACCCACCGAGTACAATTAGTGCTGTCTGCCTGCACACAGATTCAAGGCCATCCACTGGTGCGACTTACCAGCAGCCATACCCACAGTGAAAAATGACTCCCCCTCCACCAGCAGCTATCACTGGCCAATCACTTCTCAGCTAGCGGTGAGGCCTTGTCTTTACCCCATCCATGGAATTTTGACAGCCTTGAGTAACCACGGCTAGTGTGAGCTCATGAGTACAGCGGCCATCCCATGTGCAGAAGACAACGTTTCAAGGCATTCACATCCCCTCTTCAGTTCTTGCATCCTTTCTCCCTTTCTTCTTCAGTGCTCCCTGAACCTTGGGTGCAGACGGGATAGAGACGTCTCATTGAGAGTCGGACACTCGCAATCATTTATTCTTCGCATTTTGACTAGTTATAAATCTCTGTGTTAACTGCTGCAAGCTACAATAAGGGAACAAGAGCAAAACCTGTGCAGGCTGGTTTTGTGTGTCATCTTGACACAAGCTGGAATCATCAGAGAGGAAGGAGTCTCCATTGAGGAAATATCTCCATGAGATCCAGCTGTAAGGCATTTTCTCAATTAGCAATCAACGGGAGAGGGTCCAGTCTATGGAGGATGGTGCCATTGCTGGGCTGGAGGTCCTGGGTTCTACTAGAAAGGAGGCTGAGCAAGCCAGGGGAAGTAAGCCAGTGAGCAGCTCCCCTCCCTGTCCTCTGCATCAGCTCTTGCCTCCAGGATCTCTCTTGTCCTGTTTGAGCTCCTGTCCCGACTCCCTTCAGTGATGAACAGCAATACAGAGGTATAAGCCAAATAATCCCTTTCCTTCCCAACTTGCCTTTTGGTCATGGTGTTTTTGTCACAGCAATAGAAACGCTAACCAAGACAAAACCCAAAACCTTCTCTGACCAAGGTTGTGAGTAGCCCAGGTCTGTGAGTAGAAAAAACACATATTTAGAAGACATTTGATATCATGGCCATTTAGCAAAGCCACAATAGTAGACTCCCTACACCTAGGGCCTACGGTCTCCCCAGCCGTGAGGTTTTGACCAGGATACAGTACTGGGGATGAATTCTTTCCTGTAGAGCAGGCCTCCAGAAAATGGTTGGTTACTCTGTAACTAATGCCACAATCGCACCAGTGTACATAGCTTTCCTAAGCAAGTCAGGGCTGTAGCCTGCAGGGTCTAGTGCTGAGGAAGACCACCGATATCTTCTCTCCCCAAGCTGCCTGCACAGCACCTTTTGGTACTCTGAAAGCTAGCCAAGGAGGGAGCTTCCTGGTCAGTTCCACTTTGGTTTCTCTATGTACTGCAGCCAAAATGTCTGGTTTCTTTCTTTCTTTCTTTCTTTCTTTCTTTCTTTCTTTCTTTCTTTCTTTCTTCCTTCCTTCCTTCCTTCCTTCCTTCCTTCCTTCCTTCCTTCCTTCCTTCCTTCCTTCCTACCTTCCTCCCTCTTTTTCTTTTTTTGGCAATAGTGTCATATGATCTATGTATATGCCCTGCTTCCCATCAGGTGGGTTCTAGGGAATCGAATCCAAGTCTTCATGCTTTTTGCAAGCATTTTATAAACTGACTTTTCTTGTCTATGAAATTTTAAGTTTGGTTATTTGTAGTACCTTTCATTTCTAAAAGCCTTATTTAATTCTATTAAAAATAGCTTCTTGTTTATATGACTTATTTGGTAAGACATTGTTCTCAGACTTGCCCTTAACTATCTGGACTGAGTTTTCTTTCTCTCCATTTCTTGGAAAAGATTTATGATTTAAGATTTAAGGTCTTTTACTGGTAAGTCTGACTTCCTTTGTGACTATTTTTAATCAACTGCCTTTTTTTCTCTAACATGAACTTACTTGTTTGGTTGTGTGTAAGTCATTTAAAAAATACTGGACAATTAATACAATGCAACACAATAACCCTGAAAATCACATTTTCTTTATCCTCATTGTTACTAATTTAATGGTCTTCATTCATTCAACCATTGTGTGGCCATTAATGCTTCTGTTAGGTTGACTTAGTGCCCAGCTATAAAAGAAATTTTTTAGATAGTTTAAACCAAAAGTTTTTCTACTTTCTGATGCTGGATTCTATGTGAGAACTGGGGCATACTCTCAATGAACTGGCCAGTGGCTTATAACTCCTTTTCTTTTCAATTCTTACTTGCCCAGTATCTTATTGTTAGCCAGAGTTGAGAAGATACACCTTTCCCAGGCATACTTATGGGCTTGATTTTGAATCTTTTAATTTTTGGTTTTTCAAGACACAGTTGTTCTATGCAGCTTTGGCTGTTCTGGAACTCACTCTGTAGACCAGGCTGGCCTTGAACTCACAGAGATCCATCCACCTGCCTTTGCCTCCCTGGGTGCTGGAATTAAAAGCATAAGCCACCGCTGCCTGGCAATTTTGAGACTTTTAGATCTCTAAGAAAGTAGTGGAGGAATTTTTCAATGTCCATTATAGATATGTCATTCTTTAGCTTTTTCTTTTGAGTATTTTGACCATCTTCTTATTTACTTTAATGTGTTTTGATGCTATATGTCACTATAATGTTACACCATTGCCTGTTTTTTGATAAACACTTTAAAGATACAGTTTTCCAAGGAGTGAAGACTGAGTCAGGTCAAATAAAGACAACACTTGAGAATATAGAGTTTCCAGACAAATGTCAGATGGTAATTTAAGGATTGCAGATGGTATCTTTTGAAAACCTTCCAAACCCCCTGCTGTCTCTAGAGGCCTTAATGGATTAATTAGAGACTAGTGGGTAGTTCTTTTTCACAGGTATGGTTTTGAGGTTGCTAGTTTGACTCTTCCATTTTAGTGGTTTGGGAGCACCCTTGGGACTTTGTGCATGCTAAGCAAATTCTCTACCTCTGAAAAATATTCCCAGATCATGGTTACTAGCAGGCACGCGTGCGTGCAGTGTGTGTGTGTGTGTGTGTGTGTGTGTGTGTGTGTGTGTGTGTGTATGCAGTTATGTGTTGAGGCTAGAAATCCATGTTGGGGTGTCTTCTTTGATTGACCTCCACCTTGTTTTTTTGAGGCAGGGCTTGGGGGGGTCCAGCCTCAATGGAGTTCACACACTCCAGGGTAGGGGCGTCTGGGTTAGAAATATTAGATAGGAGAAAAAGAGATACGAAAAAAGGAACAGAGATTCAGAGTAGAACTGGGAGGCCAATCCAGTGAATGCCGAATCTGTCTGCCTTTATTTCCATATGCTTATATACCCCAACTCAAAAAGGGGGGAAGAAGGCAAGACTGCTCTAACATGATACAAAGAATAAATAGAGCAATTACTTGCTTTAATACCTGAAGCATCAAGCAACTATATTCTGAGTTAAGCATTCTGTTGTTTAGGCAGTGACTATACCTTAGTATTCTGTAGGCAGCAACTCTCTGGGTCAAACCTCCTGTCATATCCTTGGAGGAGCAGGAATAAGCTTGAGTTCTTGGACCTTTGGTCAAGGTGGAATGGACCCACTTCTGTGGGCTCCCACACAGCTAGTCAACTGTCTAGACTGGCTGGCCAGCAGGTGTCAGGATCCTCTAGATTACAGCTACATGCTGCTATTCCCAGCTTTTATACAGATGCTGGGAACCTGAATTCATGGCCTCATTCTTTTGGCAAACACTTTTCCAACTGAGCCATCTCTTTAGCAATATATCCCACCACTTCTTTTATTCATGCAAGGTCTCATATAGCCCAGGCTAGTCTTGAGTGTGCTATGAAGTCAAGGACAACCTTGACCTTCTGTTCCTCCTGAAAGCTGAGATTCTAGGCACAGACTTCTCTATCTGGTTATCAGGCTACTGCCAAGCTGGGCAGCAGAGAGTAAGAACAGGGCAAGGAAGAATGCACACAGTTTATTTTCCTTACCTAATTTTAAAGGTTTTTAGTTACTATCCTTTCGATGCTTGCAAGGTCTGGAAAGTTGATTTTAGCAGTCTCTTCGGCACTCTTGTTTTGTGGAGCAGGTTTTTAGAGGCACTCACTGCGCGGTTGTAAATTCTTCCCACTTGCTGCGCTCTCAGGCTGTAGGGGCACAAGCACATGGATGTTGACTAACTTGAAAATGATTGAATTAATGTCTTAACTTTTTCATTTTTTTCTCCATCTAAAATGCTAGCTATAACACAGCATATAGAAAGGTTACCTTATAGACATGCTTCAAGGCCCGTGAGCATGTGCCTTTTTTATTACAGGACACATGTTGTGGTTGATCCAGTGACTTTGATTTCTAAGGAGGGACGCAGTTGGTGTAAAGCAATGCACTCAGATACCAATTGCTTAAACAATTTAAAGGGTACAAGCATTGTTTTCTCTTGACGATCCCCTTAGACATAAACAAGACAGAATCACACAGGCATTTTATATTTATTGGTGGGTAAACTCAGGCATCGAATTTCATGGTTTAGACCAAAATCATATAACCAATGCTTATCTAAGAAATGTGATTGTTTGAGGCTCGCAGAGTGTACCCAAAAGGGACGTAATGAGTGGGTAAGTGGGAGTCAGAGCTGCCTTACACCCTTCTAAGAATATGGGAGATGAATCCCAGAGGCTTCAGTTTCTGCTACTCAAAAAAAAAAAAATCTCCTAATGTATTCTGTTCTTCGTAACATTCAACAGGTTCTTGAGGGAGAAAACTGCTCCACTGCAGAGCCGAAGTCCACCATACTGTCAGCCTGACAAACCAAGCAGAACAAATACCTCAATTTTCAGTCAGCTGGGTGAAAAGAGTTCTGTTTTAGATACTTTCCCTCTTAATATTTTTTTCAAATGTTCAATTGGAGTTTTAATGACAGTATTACATTCCCTTAGAATATTTGTTTCTTTCATCAATATTGAGTTTGTCAGGTCCCCAGACCCAGAACACCAATTTCATTCCCATTAGATTCTTCCCTGAAAAGTACAAGTTAAGTCCTTTTATATTATTCCAAAAAAGGCTCCTTTTATTTCTTCCATTCCTCTCTTCCAAATAATCACTCCTTTTTGAAGAACCAAACAATAGCAAACCAGCAGTGCTCTGGACTCTTTCAAGTCCTATATTTAACTAGCAAGCTGTTTATTCAGAAACAAAATCTGACCTACTGGGTAAGCAATTTTGTTTAGTGTATCTGAGAGTAAGTACAGGCAGCCCTCGTGGAACCTCATCTGGCTTCCCATATACAACAGAGACCATTTAGTATAAAATAGTACACACCAAAATTATATCATTTGATAAAGTTCCAAAGTAGAAAATTAAAAGTTTAGCCTGTAGTTTTATCATTCCACAGATTTTTTTGGGGGGTGGGTGTGGTTGCTTCTTTTCTACTTCTAAGTTTTTCTTTGAAGTGCAGTTTTTTTCTTTATCCTTGAATATACATTTTTGAGAACATTCTGATTATACAATATTGTATTTCAGAATCAAATATTCTGTGGCTTGCTTCTAGCAACATGGTCTTTTTAACTGATTCCAGAGCAGAAATAGAATAGTTGGAGAGCTGGGATTGGGAGGCGGGCGTCTGTGTGGTGCAGCCGTGTTCCCTTGCACCCTCAGAATCAGAGCTCTGCCCTCATTTTTCTTTATTACCCCTTGGTAAATTATTTCAGATTTCGTAAATTACTTTAGATTTAGACCAACAGACAAGGTCATCTTTATGGCATTTTCTCTGAGATGGCTGCTGTACACTAGATTGAAAATCAAAATACCTGCATTTTGTGGCCGCAGATGTGTGTGTGTATGTTCATGTGTGTGTGTGTGTTCATGTGTGTGTGTGTGTGTGTGTGTGTGTGTGTGTGTTCATGTGTGTGTGTGTGTGTGTGTGTACGGATGTATGGCATACAGAAGGCCCTAGGTTTGATACCTTACTCTGTTCTGTAATCTAAAGCCATCAATCCCTCACCCTTTAAAAAATTGTTTGTTTTTGTTTTGAGATCTGGTTTCCTTACTTAGCCACCCTGGACTCAAATATTCCATCCTTTTGCCTCAGTTTCCCAAGTGCTAGGACTACAGGGCTGTGCCATCATGTTGTTCAAATCTCAGTTCCCTCTTCTGTGATATGAAAGAGACAGTGAGGGAGGGAGGATGAAGGAGGAGTTGGACTCAATGAGCTTCAAAACCTCTTCATATTATTTATGTTTTTCTGCAGCCTAGGGAAGAAATCTTTCTGATTATGCAATAGAGACCTAAGTTACCCAGTGTTTGACCTTTCTGAGTTTCCTGAGTAAGCTCATTCTCTGCATTTCTATAGATATTTAGTATACGTTGAGTACATATGCACACACTTGTGTATAACATATAGCCTCTGCTTTCCATATAATAGCTAGTTAGCATTTGATTAGTGGTTACCAATGTATATTATATGACTTTGATACCAATGTTATTGCAGTTATTTCAAAATATTGATGAGCCCAGCTAACTCTCACAGCAACCATCCAGGGCATACTTCATGGTTATAAGGCACAAAAAGACTGACAGTCTTGCTCACTATCAAGCTGACAGCATGCAGTTGAACTAAAATCCATACTCACTAGGAATTGTGGTAGTGACCAGTGCACCATGCCACTGTACACAAGAGTTAACTTTATGCTTCCTCTTTATGTATACAATATTCTGTCTGCGTGTATGCCTGCAGGCCAGAAGAGGGCACCAGATCTCATTACAGATGGTTTGAACCACCGTGTGGTTGCTAGGAACTGAACTCAGGACCTTTGGAAGAGCAGGCAATACTCTTAACCACTGAGCCATCTCTCTGGCCCCCTTTATGCTCCCTCTTAACAGAAAGTCATACTACTAGCTTTCTGTAAGTTAGAATAAAATTAGGTACAACTTTTGGACTCACCAAGATAGGAAAGATATGGAATATTTTCTCTGAATTTGTCAATTGTTAACAGACTAGACATTATTGTTGTATTTATTGTCTGTATACATTGTACATAGTTATTGTAATTGTTGTATATAGTTTTTATATTAGTTATAGCCTCTTTTTTAAAAAAAATTTTAGACAAAAAGGGGAGATGTAGTGATCTCTTGTTTGTACAAATAAAGCTTGCCTGAAGATCAGAGGGCAGAACTAGTCCCTAACTAACCACAGAGGTCTGGAGATCTATATAGAAAGACAGGAAGTGATATGGCTGGGCGATGAGAGGATGTGATAAGGCGGGAGGAGACAGGAACTCGATCTCTTTTTGGGTGAGAAGTTGAGTACGTAAGGTGACTGCGGCTTTGCTCCTTCATCTCTCTGTTCTCTCAGCATTTCCCCCTATATATATAAAAAATAGGTGTTTTATTATTAACACCTATTAGAACTCATGTTACATATTGGCACCGAAATTATTTGACTTTCCCTGTAAAATCAAGCAAAATATCATTCTTCAATCAGTTCCCTTTTCCTCTCCACACTTATTTCTCAGTTCTGTGAACAAGCTTCTTGTTTCCATTCTCTCTGTTTCTCTCTCACTCTCTCTCTTTGTTTTTCAAGACAGGGTTTCTTTGTGTAGCCTTGTCTTGTGTAGGTTGTCTTGCCTGGAACTTGCCCTGTAGACCAGGCTGGCCTTGAACTCAGAGATCTGTCTGTCTCTGCCTCCCAAGTGCTGGGATTAAAGGTGTGCGCCACCACTGCTATTCCCAGCCTCTTTAAGAATCAGAGGGCATGGTTCATTCAGTCTCTTGGTCTTCCGCATCCCTCAGCCATCTCTTGTGCCCAGAGGTAGACACTGTTGCCATTCTTCCATTTGTTGTCAACCTAAATGTTTGGGTGGGGGCTCCAGTCCAAGCCCCCTACCCTGGGGCTGCCTCAGTCCAGACTCTGTCCCTGAGAAAACCCGCCAAATGATGCCCCTGCCCCAGAGATGTTCAAGAACAGTCCCACAGAGTATTTAAACCCTGCCCCCAAAAAACAAACATGTAGTTTTTCAGTCTTCCTTTCCTGTCCCCTCTCTGGTGGGCTAGCAAGCCATCCAGCAGCATTTGTATCCCTTAAACCTGTGCTTTTTCTAATTCGGTTTGATTTGGTCTGATTCGGATTATTGCGTCGGCAGAGAGGCTTATTGGAGTGCAGAAACATTTCATCTGGAGGTTCCATCGAGGGCCTGTTTTTCTCACCAGCCCAGAGCCAAGTGATGAGAAACACCCTCCCCTGCACCTGCTCTCCGCCAGGCTAAGATGGGCTTCGTTTGGATAAGTGGTCCTTTCTAGTCATTAAAGGCTCAGGGCCTCCTGTGATTTTTGGACTGTCCTACAAAAGATGCAGCTGCACCAGGCTCCTGACCTCTTCCTGGGACAAGGACGCGCCTTGCCCAGTGGGATCACTTTTTCAGGAGACTTTCTGTCAAGGGAATTTCTCACACCCCTCTGTTTGTTTGTTTGTTTGTTTTTAACACAAAATCTTCCACAGTGGACACATTGCACTTTGGATCTGGCATAGATTTGTGAACTGGGCATCTGTAATTCAAAGCTGATTGATCCCCAAATGCCCTTGGGTGGCCGTTTACAAAATCTTTTAAATTGGGGCTATCTGACACTGTAGGTCCTTGATGTCTTACAACTTTTTGCTGGTGTGGGATCAAGCAAAACCCCCATATGCCCATGGTTTCTGGATACCGTGCTCCTGCCCTGCTCCCCACCCCCTCCCTACTTCTCTCACTGTTTGCTGTTTGTCTGCACTCCTGGGATGTGATC
This sequence comes from Myodes glareolus, assembly GCF_982192425.1. NCBI lineage: Eukaryota > Metazoa > Chordata > Mammalia > Rodentia > Cricetidae > Myodes > Myodes glareolus. The sequence continues at coordinate 24,873,159 of NC_142030.1, forward strand.
TGGTCACTCTGGGATTCTCCCTGCAATGGATCTATTTCCCTCACCTCCCACCCTTGTCGTCCTCCTACTCTGAGCTACATAGGTGTTCCATCCTTATGTTTCTGTTCTCTCTTACAGCATCTACTGATCTGGCCCTCAGTGGAACCACCTGTATGCTGGCCTTGCTCCTGCAACCTACTCCAGGATTTTTTTTTCCTTTCTTTTTTATTATTACTTAAAAAAAATACCAATCCAAATTCCCACCTCCCTCTCCCTCCACAGACCCTTCTCCCCATACCTCCAACCCTAAGGGAGTGCCATGCACCCTGCCCTGTGGAAATTCCAAGGCCCTCTCTACTACATCTAGGTTGAGCAAGATTTACATCCAAAGAGAATAGGATCCCATGAAGCTGGTATCTGAGTAGAGACAAATTCCAGTGTCATTAGCAGTGGCCCCTCAGTCTGCCCCAGCTGCCAACCCCTTTCAGAGAGGCTTTGTTGTTCCCATGCTCGTTCACTCCCAGTCCAGTTGGAGCTGGTGAGCTCCCATTGGCTCCAGCAAACTGTCTCAATGGATGACTCCCTCATGGTCTTGAATTCCTTGCTCATACTCTCACTCCTTCCACTCTTCAACTGGATCTTGGGAGCTCAGTCCAGTGCTCTGATGTGGGTCATTGCCTCTGTTCCCATCTGTTGTTGGATAAAGGTTCTATGGTGATAGTTAAGATAATCATCAGTCTGACTACAGGGTGAGGTCAGTTCAGACACCCTCTCTATTGCTTAGGGTCTCTGCTGGGTTCATCCCTGTGGGTTCTTAAGCATTTTTCTAGAGGCATGTTTCTTGCTAACTCCATAATGGCTCCCTCCCTCAATCAAGATATCTCTTTCCTTGATCTCATATCTGTCCTTCCTCCATTTCGACCATCCCATTCCCTCAAGTTCTTCTCAATCCCCCTTCTTCCCCCCTCTACTCCCACTCCCTTGCTCCCAGATTTTTGTCTGATCCCAATTTCCAGGTGGGTCTATATATGTTTTTCTTTGGGTTCACTTTATTACTTAGTTTCTCTAGGATCCTGAACTATAGGCTCGTTGCCCTTTGTTTATGACTAGTATCCACTTATGAGTGAGTACATACCACATTTATTTTTTTTGGGGGGGGTCTTACTCTAGGATTTTTAAGTTGGTCAGCAGACACAGCTTCCTGGAAAAAGTTTTGTTCATCTGTCTGTTAATATATATGTGCAAATAATGTGGCCACGGTATACTTGTTTTATGTGTGTATGTGTGCTTGTTTTAAAATATGTAAAACTTGTAACAAAGGCTCTGAAAAAATACAGATACGTGAATAGCTGCCATTTTTGGTTGAGGCCAAAGTAAAAGCATCAGTACCATCTTTGCTAAGAGTATCTATGTGCACTGGTCCTACCAAGGAGATGTTCCACATCCAATATACTTTGGCTTTTAAAATATTCCTTCTAATCTTCTAGTACCCTGTTTCTCAAGTGTCTTTACAGATCTGAGAGTATGGTTTTTAACAAAAGAGTTTCTTATGGTAGAGAGACGTGCCAGATCCTACAGCGTTCTATAGCTCCTCCAAGAAGATGTATGGTTGCAGAAGACCTTCCGGCTGGAGGCTTGCCTTTAGATATGGCAAAGCCACCCACAGAGCAAAAACTGCATTTCACCTCAAAAGCTGCCTGAAACAGATGGTACTACACACCAGAGGATCAATCATCTCATCCTGCCAAGACAGGTGGACTGGACCCTACCCGCACAGGAAAATCTGTCAGGCTTCCTGGACTCAGGAGCTAAAGCCAAGCACTGCTTCTAAGACTGGTGTTTGCCAAAGACCACAGAGAGGCTTGGGATTGCCTGGGTAGCTGACTTCTCTCACTTCTGCTTATTGATTTATCCCTTTCAGGTATGTCTAATGATATTTGATGACTTAAGGTACTGGTACCTCACTACTACAGAAGTGAAATTTCCTGCTAAAAATATAGACAGGTGGGTCTCTTTCACAGGATTCCTAGGCCAAAATTAATAGGTTTCAGATGTATCTTCAGAGGTTCAATAATTTAAATTTCCTTTGTCTTCTAAAATATTCATGACTTTTAACCTAAAACCATAGCCTTTTTCTATGACACCAAGACGTAAAACTGTTCCAGCTGTCTTACAGATACCCGCAGGGTCCTGGGAAAAGTTCTGCTGCTGTATCAAGAGATCTGGCCTGGTAAAAACGAATGGTATCCAGAGCCTATTCTGACCCCACTCATTTTGAAGCATATTTTACAGGTCACTCCTCCTGCCTGGGCCAAGACCAATCTGCAAAGAGTTCTCCAGATAACATCAGCACCTGCACCCATTCCTGGAACTTCACTGTTGGTATCACATCTCCGGGCTCAAATAGGCACCTACCTAGCAACTGAAATCTGGTTTTAAAGTGCGTATCTGCTCTCATCTCACTCATTCACCCTTGCCTCTCCTGTGCAGCCAGGACACTTCTCCATCCCATTCTTCCTGGCAGTTAATTGCCTTTCCCATGGCTAGCCCCATTCATAGGACCAATAATTATAATCTATTTTTTTTCTCCTAGCATTCTGCCTTTTCATCTCCCTCAAGGAACAGATATCTGAGGTCTCCAGAATGGCAGTTAACTAGATGTCTCTTCACTTACACCTCCCCTCACCCATGTTGCCCCATGCCTACAGGAAGGAGCCAGTCTTGAACCAGTGCCCCTATACCCAAAGAGTCTGGAATGTTTGGATGGAGGCTTCACCCTAGCCCCTAGTATCCTTATATTCAGAGTCTGGAATACTTGGGTGGGTGCTTCAGTCCAAGCCCCTTCCCCTGGAGCTGCCTCAGTTCAGATTCTGCCCCTGAGAAAGCCTGTCAAATGATGATCACTCTCCAGAGAAGCTAAAGAACAGTCCTACAGGGTATATAAACTGCCCCCCAGAGAACAAACGTGGTTTTTCGGTCTTCCTTCCCTAATTCCTCTCTGAGGGCTTGGAAAGCCATCCAGGATCATTCGTATCCATTAAACCTGTGCTTTTTCTAATTTGGTTTGATTTGGTCTGATTCAGATCATTGTGTTGGCAGAGGGGCTTATGGGAGTGCAGAAACTTTTCACTAAATGTCTCCATGTCTTCCCTGCACAGGTCCTAGTATCTGGGACCTTATCATCATTTGTTTTGTTTTGAAAATGTGATTTGATTTTCCTGGCCTTGATGTCATTGCTGGCTTGGTTCTCTCCAACTGGAATTCCAAACTACATTCATTTTTTTAAGACTGTGAAAAACTGCATTTTTCTATGAAGGCTTTGTGACTCACCTAACAAGAAGCCCTCTCACCTTTCTCTAAAATCCTGTACTATTTGACTGAGATTTCTGTCATGTCATCTGTTTTCTACCACGTGTTATAGCAGTGTGTATGATAGAACAGCCACTACGAGTCGCAGAAACAATGGGATAGGTAGGTAAAGCAAAACCCGAACCACTGCCCCCCATTTTTTTTTCCGAGATGGATTTTCTCAGTGTAACATTCTTGGGACTCCTGAAACTCAATTTGGAGACCAGGCTGGCCTCACTGATATGTCTGCCTCTGCCTCCCAAGTGCTCAGATTAAAGGCAAGTGCCACCACCACCTGGCTATCCTCCAAAATTTTGACGATGTATACTGGAATACTACTCAATCACAAACAGAACATGAGCCTGCCATTTCCATCAATGTGGGTGAATCAAGAAAGCACTAGAATATTTCACCAAAGTGTTTTTCAAAACTAATTTAATTATTTCATTAAATATTATTTTATTAAAAATGGTTTGATAATAGAGCCAAAAATGAGGCACTTTAAGAAATGATACAGTCTTTACAGACTAACAATGAACCACTAGTTGAAAAAAAATCAACACTTTGGAGAGAGATACCATTAGTTTGATAGACAAAATCCAGTCAATGTCGAAGGATGCTGAGATATTACCTGAAAGAATTCATGCTGCTGAATTTAATAATCAGAATCTGTTGAAAAGTTATGATAGATTAACAGATAAGTTATCTCTCCAGAAAGGTAATATTCATGCCATCAAAATTATGTCCAAGGATGAGATGTTATCTTTACTGGACAAATTTCATACCTTGGAATCCTCAATGAGGGTATTAGAACAGAACACTGGACAAGAAATTCATACTTTACAAAAAGTAGTGGTAAAAAGATTTGAAAAGATTGAGGAAATTATCAAAACTGATGAACAGGGACAGAGAGTACAAGAACAGAATTCAGCTTCATCAATAAGTGCCACTCCAGGTTGACTTACCCAGAGTTTTAACTGCCTGCCTGGTAATTTCCGTGGCAAGACTATATGGTACAAAGTACCCTAAAATAGTCAAAGAATATACATGGGAACCAATATGTATTAGTGATTTTAAAAAAATTAAACAAGCAATAGTATCTTACAGATTACATTCACCTTTGGTTAGGAAAATGGTGGAAAACACGGGCTTCAGACAATAAAGCTAGCTCACACGATTGACTTCAATTAATCTCAGTGGTCCTCGAAGACAGACCTCAGCTGCTTTGGAAGTGTTATTGGAGAGAAGATGTAAAAATTTTACAACAACAGGGGAAAACAAAAAGATTTGAGACTTCCCAAGATAAATTCTTGGCAAGGGTCATTACTCTGACTCTCAGGACCAGGTTCTTTATGATGAATGCACCTTGTCCCTATGTAGCACAGCAGCTTTAAATGCTTGGGACAGGATTCAGGAACCATGAAAGGGATTTGAATCATATGTTAGGGTTAAATAGGGTTAGGGAGAACCCTTTAGTGACTTTTTTTTTTTTTTTACAAAGATTAACTAAATCTATACAAAGTAGGAATAACAGACCCAGAAGCTAGATGTGTATTTATTGAATCTTTGGATTTTGAAAATACTGACTTAGAATGCAAAAATATCCTTGGGCCTTTAAAGGTCAGATTAGTACCAATAGATAAATGGATTTTGCATACAATGAATGTTGATGCAATTGACTGTAGAACTGAGGCTTGGGTAAGAGAAGTGATTTTCAATGGTATGAAGAGAAACCAAAATGCTAAATATTTTAATTGTGTTAGAATAGGATACTGAGAAGGGACTGTAGACAAGAAATTTCTAGGAATAATGTTTCATCTAGGAATGACAAAAATAGAAAGACTCATCCTTCTGGTATATGTGGGAGGTTATGGCAAAGGTTGACACTGGACCAATGAAGGTATATTTACAAAAGACAGACAAGGCAACCTGATACCATTGGGAAACTCCTTTGGGGGCCTCTCACAGGCCCCCATGTCAAACAAGGTCCAGTCATTCCCAGTCAATGTGGAGAACATGTCTCACCAGGAAAATTAAACAATCCAGTGCCTACTGTAAAAGACCATACTGTTCTAGATGCTGGAATAGACATGGAGGATAAATCAAAAACTCTAGTAGAAAATAGGAAATGTGTATTTTGGCAGATTTCTATAAATGATCAAAGACCAAAGCCAATAGTGCACATAAATGACGTTGTAATTGAGGGATTACTAGACATGGCTGCATACATATCATTACTCCAAAATCTTGGCATCTGAATTGACCTCTTCAAGAGGCAGATATTCAGTTCCTAGGAATTGGAATAAAGCATGAGATGAATTGAATGCATAGGGCCCGAAGGACAGAAAGGAAGGTTGAAGTCATATGTAGCTAATGTTGCAGTGAATTTATGGGGTCATGACCTATTGCATCAGTGGAATACCCAGATTAACATTCCTGCATTCCCAAAAACTCATATTTATAAAGTATTATAAACAAAAGTTACCAGCCATTCGGGCTGTACAAGAACACAAAGCAATTAGCAAACCTTCAGAGGTACTAACGACCCCGCCTTTAAAATGGTTAACTGAGAAAACAATATGGGTTAAACAATGGCCTTTAACAGAAGACAAACTGTAGGCTTCAGAACAGCTGGTACAGGAACAACTAGATGCTCAGCATATTGAAGCGTCAACCAGCCCTTGGAATTCTTCTGGAGTCATTGTTAAAAAGAAATCTGGAAACTGGATTTGGTTCCTGTTCCCCATTTGTGTAGAAGACTGTGATCTGTGAGTCTACCCCTAAATAAATAATTCTTTATTAAACTCAGTTCTGAGCTAGTGTGGGATTTCTTTTTAGCGTCCATCTACATAGGTGGAACAAGTTCTGCTCGTACAGTGGGCAGGACAATTGTTACTCATATCATACTGTATATTTCAAAAATAACCATAAAAGAGGATGTCAGTGTTCTCAGCACAAAGGAATGATAAATGTTTGAGGTGGAAGTTATACCAAATGCTGCTTTTTGAGGACACAGTGTAAAAATATGTTGGAACATCATACCATGCCCCACATATATTTCCAATTATATCAGTTAACAATCCTGTACAATAAAGGAACTTCTGGAGGCACCACAGTTCCTGACTTCAAACTCTACTACAGAGATACAGTGCTGAAAACAGCCTGGTATTGGCATAAAGAACAGAAAGGAGGACCAATGAAACCGAATTGTAGATCCGGATATTAATCCACACACCTTTGAACACCTGATTTTTGACAAAGATGCAAAAAGTATGAAATGGATAAAAACGAAAGCACATTCAACAAATGGCGCTGACATAACTGTATATCAACATGTAGAAGAATGAAAATAAATCCATATCCATCACCATGGACAAAACTCAAGTCCAAATAGATCAAAGACCTCAACATAAAGCCAGCCACACTGAACCTGATAGAAAAGAAAGTGGGAAGTACACTTGAACGCATTGGCACAGGAGACCACTTCCTAAATATAACCCCAGTAGCACAGACACTGAGAGAAACAATTAACAATGGAACCTCCTGAAACTGAAAAGCTTCTGTAAAGCAAAGGACACTATCAACAAGACAAAATGACAGCCTACAGAATGGGAAAAGATCTTCACCAAACACATCAGAGGACTAATCTCCAAAATATACAAAGAACTCAAGAAATTTGTCATCAAAAGAACAAATAATCCAATAAAAAGATGGAGTACAGACCTAAACAGAGGAATCTAATATGGCTGAAAGACAATTAAGGAAATGTTCAACATCCTTAGCCATCAGAGAAATGTAAATCAAAACAACTCTGAGATTCCACCTTACACCTATAAGAATGGCCAAGATCAAAAACACTGATGACAACTTATGCTGGAGAAGATGTTGGGTAAAGCAATGCACTTCTGCATTGCTGGTGGGAATGCAAGCTGGTACAACCCCTTTGGATGTCAGTGTGGCAATTTTTCAGAAAATTAGGAAACAGACTTCCTCAAGACCCAGTAATACCACTTTTGAGTATATATCCAAAGAATGTTCAATCGTGCACAAGGACATGTGCTCAACTATGTCCATAGCAGCATTGTTTGTCATAGCCAGAACCTGGAAACAACCTAAATGCCCCTTGACCGAAGAATGGATAAGGAAAATGTGGTACATTTACACAATGGACTGCTACACAGCAGAAAAAAATAACGACATCTTGAAATTTGTAAGTAAATGGATGGAGCTAGAAAACATTACATTGAGTGAGGTAACCCAGACACAGAAAGACAATTATCATATGTACTCACTCATAAGTGGCTTTTAGACAGAAAGCAAAGAAAACCAGTCCACAAATCACAATCCTAGAGAACCTAGATATCAATGAGGACTCTAAGAGAGACATGCAAAGAACTAATCTACATGGGAAACAGAAAAAGGCAAGATCTCCTGAGTAAATTGGGAGCATGGGGAACATGGGAGAGGGTTGAAAGGGAGGGGAGAAGATGGGAGGGGAGCAGAGAAAAATGTATAGCTTAATAAAATCAATAAAAAACAAACAAAAAAATTAGGAAGAAAGAAACTTAGAGACCAGTAGAGAAAATGCTTATTAGAATTCTCAACATGGAGAGGAGTGGGGGAGGAGAGATGAAACCTGCCAATGATAGATAAAAGACAGAGAAGGACCAGAGTAAATGTGTCCCTATGGGGAAAAACCTATGCATCCTGGGGAGTTACTACTCCCTTACCTATAGGAAGGATTCTCATTTTCTGTCTTTGGATCAGTTCTTGTCAGAGACACTTGAATTGTACAATCATTTAGGAAAGTATCTGCTTGTACTTTCTGGGTTGAGGTATTTAGCACTTGAGAAATATTAACTAGCCTTTGGTTTACTCTGATTAGTTGAAGCAAGATAGAGATCCCCAGGGTGGATTATGGCTTATGACTATGATGTGAGACGACATGGTATCGTATCTGAAGTATTGTTTTAGGGATCATCATCGGAAGGCTTGGCGAGCATAGCAAAGCATGGCTTCCAAGGATGGAGGCCATATGGGTGGAAATCTGGGGAAGAGGCTGGAAGGGGTGGAGAAGGTACATTCAAGTGGCCTAAAAGAGTGGTTGCAATTTGCCTGTTGTCTCAGCTTTAACGTCCTTCTGTGCTCTGTTCTGGGATGGCACAGCTGGGATTTTGTAAACCAGACCCAGGGGTTCTCTCTGCAACAGGCTGCCTCTTGGGTTGTGACCAGGGGAGACAGAGGGCAGAGCCAAAAGAAGGAAGAAAAGAAAGAAGTCGTTGTGGCTTCCTTGATATTAGCGTCACTGCTCCAGATGTGGCACCTTTCGCCAGCTGTGGCATTTCACACTATTGTGGCAGCTCGCTCCAGCTCCAGCTCCAGCTTTTTTCCTGTTTGGAGAAGCAGTCTCCCTCAAAGTGCCAATTTACGATGCCAGAAGAAACCATGTGGGGACCTCCTGAGATGTCAAGCTCTAGTTTCATGGTGTGTTCTCCTTCCAGCTCCTTAGTCCAATCTGTCCACTTTTGTTGTTCTAGATTTAGGGTAGTAACTACCGTCTGAAGGTATTATTTCCTGGTTAGCCTCCCAGTAGCTGTGCGACCGGTTCACCGTAATAACTCTCTTCAGCTTCTGTTGAGAAACTCAGGGTGGTGTCTGTTCTTCTAAGGTTTTTGTTTCATTTACAGTGTATGGGTATTTTGTTTGCATGTGTGTCTATGTAGCACTTTATGCCTGTTGGCCACAGAGGTCACGAGAGAGCATTGGATAACCTAAAGCCTGAGCTACAGATGGTTGTGAGCTGCCATGTGAGTGTTGGGAATCGAACGTGGGTCCTCTGGAAGAGCAGCCAGTGCTTTTAACCACTGAGTAGTCTCTCTGGCCCCCTGACTAAATCAACATATTAATTTTTTAAAATTATTTCTCTCTCTCTCTCTCTCTCTCTCTCTTTCTGTGTGTGTGTGTGTGTGTGTGTGTGTGTGCGCGCGCGCGCGCGTGCGTGCGTGTTTATGTGTTGTACCGTGGATGTGTTGGTGCCCATGGAGGTCAGAAGAAGGCATTAGAACTCTTGGAGCTGGAGTTACAGGTGGTTCTGAGCCACCTAACACGGGTTCTGGGAATGAACTTGAGTCTTCTGAGTAAGTAGCAAGCACTCTCAACTTCAAAGTAATCTCTTTTTACATTCTTACTAATGCAGAAATAGATAGAACTCTGTCTCCTGGACTTAGGGAAAAGTAGTCAGGAGTCTAGACAAGGGAGTCAACAGGTAGTCAAAGAGTTACCGGGAACAGTCACATGAGTCTCTTAGCAATCCTTAATTAGAACAGTAATACCTTCCTTTCATTCTTATTGGAATATTAGTAGAGTCTTGGAAGTCATCTAACTTCAAATTACATAAATTCATTTGTCACAGGTTAAGCAGCAAATGGGATTATATCAGTGTTACAAGGACTCAGAGTGTGGTGTAGCTCCTAGAACCAGGATGGCAGCTCTCTAGAGGGAGGATTTAGGAGTGGGAACTGGACCACTGCCAGACTTCTCATTAGGATCATTTTCCCGCAGGTTATTTCGTCTCCCCTCTGGGGTCTTATTTCCTCTGGCTGATCCCACAGTCTGCACGATACAGGACTATTTCTACTTCTGGCTCTAGGGTTGATCTCCCCTTTCAAATGAGTAGTGGGGAGGGTTTTCTCTGCTCTGTTTTTTAATTTTCTAAAACAGAGACGAAAGAATGGTTTAGTTTAGATTTCTATTCATGATCCCTTCAGTTATGGCCATGGAAGTAGAGGTTACCTAATGCAAGCACAGATCCAGGCCATCAAACCTGCATGAACGAGGGTGATAACAATGTCAGCGTGGACTGTGAAGACCTTCAGGCATCTGTCATGTTTGGTCTTAGCAATGACAATGAAACTTAGTTGAGTCCACCGGCCATCCCCATTAGCTCTCTCAACATATCCCAGAGTTCTTGTGAAAATTTAACTCTGTAGCTAATCTTCATTCCACTGAAGAAATGAGGGTTGCCAACCAACTCAGCAAAATGTGAGCTTTCAGAGCTTTCCAATGCTGCTGACACCCCATGGGATGACTTTCTCCCAACTCCATTTCCTCATGGATCTGTATTGAAAGAGGATTAGTTAGAGGGACTCCTCAGCTGCCGTCCAGCTAGTCCAACAACGGCTGTCTTCCTCTGAGAAGGCTAAGAATCCAGTAGTTGTTCAGTCCACGAGGCTGGATGTCTCGGTTGGTCTTTCATCAGTGCTGAAACTTGGAGGAAGTGGTTCTAGAAACAGTGAAGGGAAGCCTCAACAGCAGGATAGATGAAGCTGCCAGCGAAAGTGGGGGCGAGCAGGCAAAAAGCAAAAGTTTCCTGATTCCCTGTCCTTATGTGGCTTGCCACCAGAAGGTGTGGCCCAGATTTAGGGTGGGTCTTCTGACCTCAAATCAGGAGAAATAATTGCTCACAGGGATGCCCAACTGCCCCTGTTTTAGTTGCTTCCAGATGTAGTCAAGTTGACAACCAAGATCATACCCCTCAACTCACTCCCATAATTCCTCACAGGTCCAAAATGCTTTGCTGAATTTTTCCTATTTTATCAGCAGCAAATCTCTTCAGTGGTTCAAAAGAAAGCATTTTTGTGCAACTATTCTCTGTCTTGGACATGAAGGGCCCTGGAGAACACCAATTCTTACATCCGTAAGTCTAACATCTGAGCCTTCCTAAAAGTACAGAGCTGGAAACTGAAAGGGAATTTGAGTGCTGCTGAACACTCCACACTGGCTTTGCACACAGAAAATTAATGCCAATGCTATAAATTCTTTGCTGCCGTGAAGTACTTAATAGATTAGAAGCAAGGAGGTGGTGTTCACGGTATAACTCAGGGCAGCGGGACGGAGTGACACCCAAAGAGCAAAATGGTGTAAAGTCCCTAAACTGAGATGCTGTAGAAGACAACATATATGATTTTAATACTTGTTTAGAAGCTCCTCCGCTCAGGTGACAATCACAGATATTATCCCTGCACGTATCCCAGTGCCCTTTGGACATAGATGGGGAGAATCACGCAAATATTTAAAAGTAAGTCTTAAAAAGGGGGGAAGCAATTTGATCACACAAACTTGGGTCCCAAGCAGACCAGTGCAGACTGTTGTTCCCCCCCCACATGCTGGAAAAACCCCAGCCTGGAAGGGAGGCAGCCGGTGTTCTTCAGGCTTCACAGAGAGGGCTGGGGATGTGTCTACAATGATTGCTCCACACTGTGACAGAGCAGGAAAGACACTGCTGTTCCGCAAACTCTGTTTTGCTGTGACAGGTGAATGAACGCATGAGGTGCTGGGAGGTGATTGCTTTCGGATTGCAGGATAAGCTACAAATGACCGTAGGGAAAGAAATGAGACACGTATAAAACAGATCGCGAGTGTTGATAAACAACCAACCTGTTGGAAGATGTTGTTCCCTGGAGCATTTTAGAATAGGCTGCTTTCTTGTCTAAGGATAGCACAATGCTCCAGCCTTGTAGCCGGAAAGAGGGTCATATCTTTAGGATAATGCTGTGGAACAAACTGTCTCAATAATTTGTGTAGCCATCATTTTTTTTTTTTTTACAGGAACCCAAGCCAAATTATGGCTCCAAGTTTCCTGGTCTTGCTTCTTCACCCCTCTTCTCAGGAGGTCTACTCAGAGAGGAAAGAAAGAGCAGAAGGCAGGGAAACAGGCCGCTGTGTCCACTAGAATCAGGTGAGCAACCATCTGGTCTAGAGGCTCTGGGAAGGTTTGCTCTTGATACCAACTACACAGAGGGAGTACGCAGCATCAAAAGAACTGGACAAACTGGACAAACTGGACAAAAGCTCAAATGCCACTGCTGAAATCTTCAAGCCAAAATCTTCAAGTGAGATCCTGATTTGCAGGCCCCCTTTTCCTCATGTGTAACACAAGGATATTAATATCTGCACTGAGTACATATTGGGGCTGTCTGAGGATCAGATGAAGTCATGTCTGCAAAGGCACTCTTTAAACTGTGATATATTATATGTAGCATTGTTCAGAACAAAGACAAAAGGACTCTTGTTTTCACCATTAACCCCAGCTTCTTCTGTACTCTGCTCTACAAACAGTCAGCAGATAGCCCCATTTGAAATTCTCTCTTAATTCTCACTTCATTCTCTGGTAGAAGTCCTGGGGGAAAGAGACGGTCAGAGATGGGTTTCAGGAGCGGAGAAGGCTGGGAAAGGAAATGAGTTCTCGTATGCACGACATGGCTTCAGTCTCTGAAAAGTCAAACATGATTTCCCAAGGGTTCTTCAATCTTTTCTGTTCACCGTGCAAACACACTTTATTGTTAGCAAAGCAAATGTGTGCACACATGCCTTCTAGTTCCACAAGGCATAGATTTGGGCAAGTTGGGATCTCTGTACATCAGTTCCTTCTGTGGATACAGAGGATGTCAGTGTCCCCTCCCTACAAATCGTTGTGTATATCAGAAGTAGTGATAGATGTAAGTTTCTTAAAAGGGTGCCTGGCACATTGTGAGCACTTAATACATTTTATCTTATGTGTTATGTATATTAAATAATACTTAATTCATTATCTCTCATCAGATCCTCTCAACCATGCAAGTTGTCTGCTCATATTGCTCTTTATTTTATGACCAGTTAAGGGTTTGCTCAAGGTGATTCTGCCCTGTGGGTATTTGATTTTCAATCATTCCCCATGAAGAAGAACATCTATTAGCATGCAGGGTGAAGGCTTGTACTAGAAAGGGAACTATCTCAGAGCTAGGCTGATCTTTGAAAGACTTTAACATAGAAAGACAGTATTCATGCTTCGGAGCACATGGGTCTACAGAGAGTTCGTAAGCCTGTGAAGATTTGATAATCACGAGCAAACTCCCAAGAGGAAACCGAAAACAGTCTATGCGGCTGTTTAGATATTTAGAGCAGAAAAGCGATATTTCCTTTGGTCCCTCCTACCCAACTCCACTGTATGCACTGTTTACTGTTTTCATGTTGGTGTGGTATAATGCTTTTTACAATCTAGGCATAATCAGTCTTTAGTAATTATTGTTATAGAAACAATTTGGCTGTCTGCTTACTCTGTCTAGTGTTTTCTGATAACCAACTTACCCATGAGTATGAACTCTTGGAGCCCTAGTCCTAGGACATCATGTATCACCTCCGGCAGCCCTTCAGTTGTAGAAGATGAACACATGGAACACACCTGACTAAATTCTGCACCCCTAGGTTCTGGAATCGGGCTCCAAATACTCCAGTCATCTTGTCATGTTTACTTGGAGTGAAGAGGGATAAAATAAAGAACTAAGGTACTATTTTAGGGTTACCACCTTTAGATATGTATGAAAAGAAACACACACACACACACACACACACACACACACACAAACTGGTTTGCTGCCTGGTAGGAGAGGGGAAGAAATGAATGCACACAGAAAGTGGAAGGCAAAACAAGAAGGCGGAGAGAAATCATGGTCTAGGTCATTGGCAGACAATTTCTGTGGAAATGCACATATCCTTTTAAGGATACATTAAATTTATTTTACTTAATTCATTATCTCATCAGATCCTCACAGCCCTGCAAGCTGCTTCCTGAAGGCGCCCAGAGGTGTCCAGCTCCTACACACTTACAGGTGAGATAGCAGTAGTTTTTTCTGTCTCAGCACTTCTGTTTACTCGGATCTCAGGTGCAAACTAAGACAAGTTCTTGAAAAGTTATTTGCCATTTTCATGTTTCCTTAATTGGGACTGCTCTGTGTGGAGTGGGGGCGGTGTTGGGAATTGAACCCAGGGTCTTGCACATACTTCGGTAAGTGGTCTATACTATTACACCCCCACCTGGACCACTGTGTCATCAGCACCCTACATAGAAAGATTCTTTTTTTAGTAAGACCCTACTAATGGAATTGTGTGTTGCTTCTCAGTTAATTCATTTTCAGCGTAAAAAAGAAATCCTAAGTAAGAGGTATTACCTTCTATGGAATAAAAATAATTCTGATCACTATGACTCATGTTTCCCAAGCCAAACAAACCAGGGGGTAGAATCTGCACACTAAAGAGTGATAAATCAGTCTGTCTCCACATCTGCTCCCTCAGCACTAGGGAGTCCAGCTTACTCAAAACTGTCAAACGGTCCTAACACCCTCAGGAATTTTCTTTTGTGCTCCATGAACTGGTCCTCTAAGCTTTTAAGCAACATTCGCTACCTCTTTTCTTTCCAGTCCAGCAAGGACTCTCCAAATGACAAAGAGGCCCAGCCCTCCCGGCTCCACCAGAGAGGGCCTGGGAAACTGAGGCTCAAGTATAATTCTTCTGGGACTGAAGAGCTGGTTCAGTGGCTTAGAGCACTGGCTGCTCTTCCAGAGGACTCAGGTTCAGTTCCCAGTACCCACATGATGGTCACCAGTTCCAGGGGATCAAGCATCATCTTCTGATGTCGCAGGGTCCTAGGCACACATCTGGTTCTTAGGCATACATACAGGCAAAACACTCATTAAAAAAAAAAACTCTCAAAATCAATTCCTCCTAATGTTGTAAGTGGCACTTAAGTATTTTAGTGAAATACCACTTTTAGCTTTTTCTTGCTCTTGTTTTGATAGTATCTATTTCTTAGAGTTCATAATTAGACCTGAGATGTGGCTCAAATTAACCAGAACAACAGGGAATTTGGGGTGATGTAATGGTTTGAATGACAAATGCAGCATTTTTTTCTCTAAGCTACTCCTTACTTACCTTTGGCAAAATTTAGCTGGACTTACATTTCCTCATTGTGTGTGTGTGTGTGTGTGTGTGTGTGTGTGTTCATGCATGTGCATGCGTGTGTGTGAATGCCTGTGTGCGTGTGTGTGTAGGCTAGCGGGTATGGAAGCCAGAGGTTGATGTCTAGTTTCTTTCTCAATAGCTTCTTACTTTGTTTCCCCCTGAGATATAGTCTCTCACTAAAACCAGGGCTTGCTGATTTGGCTACACTGGCTTGCCACTAAGCCCCCGGGGATCCTTCTGTGTCCACTGCAATGATTATAGGCAGTTGCAGGTTTTTATTATTACTATTAGTGGTAGTATTAATGTGGACATAGGGATGTAAACTCACTCTTCATGCTCGGGTGGCAAACCCTTTGCCTACTGGCCCATTCCTCCAGATCCTGGACTCGCACCTTTCAAAGCCTGGTGGTTCTCTCTACTCTTCACTTTCCCCCAGAAGTCTCCTTGCTCTGCACACAAACTCCTGATGGGGTTGTTCATCCATCCTCAGACACAGCCAGGGGATTTGGGTTTTGATGTCAACAATGCTGGCTTAAGAATAATTATAGACACACATAAGCGAACAGTCTGGCCTGCGGAGCAGCATTAGAGAGATGTTGGTGTTTGAGGACACACATCCACAGATACCTGTCTTTTATTAGGTTCAGTCTTTGCAAAGCTATTCCATGGCTTCTCAGCTTTAACTTGTGACCCCACCAAACCTGGTTCGCAGACATGGGGAGGCAGATTCTAAGCATGTGTCTTCAGCCAGATGTCCATGGAGGTCTCTGGCAAGCCCCCAGTGAAGTGTCTGAACCATGGCTTTTGTAAGTATTTATCAAACTGAGTTAAATGTCTGGGCCTCAGTCACCCCTCACACCTGATATCATGCTCTACACTGAATGGTCCTCTCAAGAGGTGCATCTCTGTTCTGCCCTTATCTTTGTAAAATAAACCCGATTCTCGTTTTCTTCTCCCCAGTTGTATTTTCTGTCTATCATTGTCAGTGTGGTTGGCCTTGGCACAGCCTTCTCATTCTTTGTGTCCTCTCCCACTGTGGAACATGGCTTTCACAGCTGCTTTTTGACTCTTGGGGCCCGTGCTGAGCTTCTGACCCTTGAGTGACTCACCCCTGGCAGTATAAATCTTCATTTCATACAGCCCAACTGGGGCTTTATGTGTGTCACCAGCCAAGTCCCGCACTTACTGAGGTCTCCCATCCCCTTTCCCCAGAAGCCCCACCTCTCCGGTTGTCTACTCAGATGAAGGCAGGGAAGAGTTGGCAACCACTCAGAAGAAACCCGCAGGAAGAGGTATCACCGGGAAGAGGCTCGCTCTCAAAGGGAGGCTGAGTCTTCTGAACTGACCCGTGACGGTCTGCCTTCTCTACAGCTCTGCTCACTCAGTGACCACCATACACACAGAAAATCAAGACCCTTAGGTCCTGTGCTTTATCAAGAGGGATCCAGGCTCTGAAGGGTTAAGGGCAGAACCTGGGTGGATGGACAAGCCTATTAGTTGTGTTAGGAGAGCCCAGCAAGTGTCCCTCCCCTGTCACCTACATGCCATTTTCACATGATGCCTCACTCTGGCCACAGACAGGAGACTGCTGGGGAGGGGAGGGGCTGGGTGAGAAGAGGAAAAAAAAATTACAAAATATTTGGAAAGTTTGTAAATCTTTGTGTTTTCCTTTAGCAGCAGGAATCTCAGCAGGAGCCAGTTGAGGACTGAATTTTTTAAAAAGGAGAAATCCTGTACGCCAGAACCATCCAGGTTCTTCTTTTTCTTCTTCTTTCTTTCTCTCTCTTTTCTTTTTCTTTTTTTTTAAGTAGAATAGGAAGTGGGGGTGGGAGGGATTAAATCAAACCTTCTTCGAGGACTCAGCTCTGAGTTCTCATGGCCAAAACACGAAGGATCAGCTCCATGCCTGTGACTCAACTGTCCAGGAAACGTGAAAAGGAAGAGAGTACAAGACTGAAGTCGTTCTTATAGCTTCAGCTCCAGTAAGAAAAAGAGATGGTGGTGGGGTGACTATCCTATGGTGGGACCAAGTCCTAGATGGAGGGGAAAGGCACGGGGAGGCCCGAGGAGGGAGAGGGCAGGAGGGAGCCGCGTCTTTAAGTCTGTCCTATGGTTATACATATTTTTCTTCTATGAATGGGTTTTGCTGTAAATTATAGCTTTGCTCGTGGTCCCTTGGGTCAAAAGAAATAGTCTCTAAACAGAAAACAGCTCTGATTGGTGACTTGCCTTCTCCCTCCCCAGCCCCCTTCCTAATTGAAAGCAAATGTGCAATATATTGGATGCTGGGATCCTTGGCGCAGGCCCAGGAATCCTCAGAATGTGAGGTTTCTCTCAAAGGCATCTTGCATCAGCCTGTGGATGTATGCCTACCACGGGGGCTCCTTCACCGGCAAAGTGGAAAAAGAAGTGGTTCACAACAAATTCTTCTTTTGGAGTTGGGGAAACACATTGGATTATAACCGTTTTCTGCTTTTCAAAACTGGCGTCCCTGGATGGAAGTAAGTGATGTGGCTCTATTTCTTTTTCCTCTTTTTTGTCTCTCTCTTCATTTTCTTCTTCAAAAACGAAAGCTCTGAGTGTACTTCTCTTGGTGTGTGTCAGGAAAAGTTTTAAAAGCGGCAGCGGACAGTTTGAATCAAGGAGGAAGGGCGGGAGCCGGGCTCTACAGACTCAGGACCAAGGCAGAGTTCACGTTTTGGGGTCTGGATTTGTGTCAGGGAAGGAAGAAGAGGCGCCAATAACCAAAGAAGGCCGAAGCGAAGTACATGACTCCATAGCAGCTGCAAGGTACAATAAACAGCGCTAGCAGAGTTGGAAATGTTGGCAGGCAAGACAGGCCGATCACAGAGTTGGGCTGCCGGAGCAAGGAGGGCCAGGAGCTGTGTTTTCAGGCATTGAGTGGTGGTGTTTGAAGGGCCTTAGTTTTGGTGAGAACGCGACCTAGCACCTTTTGTGATTTAATTGTGGGAAGGTCAACTGTGGGTGAGGTCTGTGGATGAGGGGTGGCTTGACCTTTGGGCTTGGGTGGCTGGGCGGGAAGGCCAGCTGCCTGGAGGGTTTGCAGTGGGTGACGCTGAGCAATCGCTTCCCAGACTCACAGTCTCCCCGGTCCTGGGGGCTTTTCCTTTTGTTATCAGAGAACTTGGGGCTGTTTCCAGTTGGGACCCAGAGTCCTGGCTGGGGTTCAAGAGGCCCATCCAAGTGAGCGAGTTCTCTCAGAGTGGCAGACATACTCAGGTCAGCCATTTGAGGAGGGTTGGGAGCGCTTAAGCCAGTGGCGGCTTCAGCACCATTTTAACCATTCAGCTTTCCGCATCCTTCCCAGCAGCAACTGGAGTCCGGAAAAGGGTCTTTGCTATCGCCATCTCTTCTGACCCTCTCATTGAACAAATTTCAAAAAAAATAATAGCAGGGGACTGGCTTGTTCAGGGTCTCACAGCACATTAGAAATGACATGGGAAAACGCACTCAGCTGATGGCGGGAGTTTCTGGTGCACTCCGGAGCTCTTCCTCAGCCTTATTTTTAAGATTTGGATGAAACAATAGAGGAAGGTCATCTTGAGCATGTTATCAGCAATAGAGAAGATGGGAGTAATGATTCATCAGCTAGTGGCCCTCAGTGTGTGTGTGTGTGTGTGTGTGTGTGTGTGTGTGTAACATGAAACAACAAAAAAAATCTAACGTTTGAATCCTTGATCTGACCATCCTCCACATTCAGAGATTTGCCTGTTATTTGATTGAGTCCCCACGATTCTGTCAGACATTATTCCTATCTTATGGTAAAAGGATTTTAAGACATAGAGAAGTGAAATGAATTGGTCAAGAAAATACAACTAATGCTCTTAAACGTTGCTAACACCCGGCTCTCCCTGCTGTGGGGGGGAGGCAGTTCTCCCATCACCCCCTCCACACGTGGACTTGCTTACTTTTGGCGTCAAATTCCACATTTCAGTGGGTGACCAGGAGGTGCCAATGTCAGGCTGAGGGAAAAGTTTGGAACCTGTGCTTGGAGAAACACTCACCTGGGTGTCAGATGTGGGTTAATGTCTCGATGTTTCTTTAGCTTTGTTATGCCGAGAGCCCAGGACGTTTTGAGTTGATAGACCCAGGTTAGGTTCTGTCTTCACTTTTAAGGGCTTTCTGCCCTGCAGCTTCAGTGTTCCCTGCATGGAAATAAGAATGCTCTTGAGTTTTCCTGTTCTAAGAGACATGTGCCTGAAAGCATTTTAAGGGTTGAGAAGGGCTTCATTATGTTGCCTCTTAGACTTGTAGGAGATGTTCCTGACTGTACTGGGAAGCAGCTTTTGTCCCGCTGAGTCTGGCAGTTGGTGCAGACTTGTGGGAGGGTGTTTGGATGGGACTATGTGTGTGACTCTCTGAAGGGGGGGCTTTTTCTTCATTCCCATCTGTGTGTGTGTGTGTGTGTGTGTGTGTGAGAGAGAGAGAGAGAGAGAGAGAGAGAGAGAGACAGAGAGAGAGAGAAAGCACATGAACCGGTGTGCACATGTGTATGGAGACCAGAGGTCAGCCTTAGGTATCATTCCCCTTGTTTTTTGAGACAGGATCTTTCACTGGCCCAGTGCTCACTGAGTAAGACAGGCTGGCTAGCCCCTGGGTTCCAGAGATCCTCCTATCTCTGGCCCTGTATTGCAGGATTACAAGCGTGTGTCTTCAGCTGGTGTTTTTACATAGGTTTCCAGAGACTGAACTCAGGTTCTCGTGCTTGTGTGGTAAATATTTCACCAGCTGAGCTATCTCCCAGCCCTTCGCGCCCATCTCTCAATGGAAACAATTCCGCCTCATGGAGAAATAGATTTACCCTCTGAAAACTTCCTTTCTGGTCTGGCTTTTCCATGGTTCCTCATCCAAAGTGGAGCAGGATGAAGGCCAATATGTTAC
Organism: Myodes glareolus; assembly: GCF_982192425.1. Taxonomy (NCBI): domain Eukaryota; kingdom Metazoa; phylum Chordata; class Mammalia; order Rodentia; family Cricetidae; genus Myodes; species Myodes glareolus. The sequence continues at coordinate 24,893,163 of NC_142030.1, forward strand.
TTTAAGCATCTCTGGGATCTGCTCTGTCTTTGAATGAGAAAGGTGTAATTAGGAGGAGCATCCCAGCTAGCTGAGGGCAGATCTGGGCCCAGGGTCATCTCCCTGGCAGGCACATCTCCCTCCATCTTCTAGGTCACATTGCCTGTTCTGGTCTTGTAGTCAGAGAGGTGGCAGTGTTCCTGAGGTGGGGGTGGAAAGCTAACACGCGGAACCTCTACCTCTGTTTCCGATTAAGATTATGTTGCTTTTATAAACCTCAGAACTAAGAGGCGTTGAGAAGGTCTTTCCAGAATCTTTGGATCAACAGTCTTCCTGTCCAAGAGCAAAGCGGAGGCATCATCCAGAGAAGTCTCGCCCTTCTCTCTCCTCCCCAGCCTTTCTGCAATACTTTCTTCCCCTCTCACACAGCCGCTTCTGGAAATGGAAGCCATTTGGATCCGTATCTCCTAAAGGAAATTTAGTCCCACACTCTCCACATTAGAGCGTTTCAAGCAGATGCATTAGTAAAGGCAGAGTGCCTCCCACCTATCAATGCCGTGTCACGTCAATTTGTCTTTCACCCAGGCATCCACCTCAACTTCCTCGGGAAGATGCACCGTCAGGTGTTTTCCATCACCTCCAACACACAGGCCAAAGCAAGCCCCACCTAAAAACCTGGATGACCACACATGCTAGTGTGTGCTAGCTCACACCAATGTGAACTTGTCTGCCATACAGACACAGTACACTCTTTATGTGCCCGATCTGCTGAGAGCTGTGCAGCATGTGAACCAGTTGACTCTTTGCCGACAGGGCTTGCCAGGCCATGAATGTGCCCAATATTCCCAGGCCTCCCAGAGTTCCTCTGAACTCAGCAACTGGGCTCAAAACCCCAGTGTGTGTCCTCAAAGCTGATAGGGTGATGTTTTGGGAGATTTGTTCAGCAGTAATGTGGGACCATGCATAGACCTTAAGGACTTCTAGAGCAATTAAATCAAAATACCCAAAGGTGGACTATGGGAGCTGGCATTTTGTGGTGTTATCCAGGTCTTTTTAACTTGAACCAGTGATAAGTATTTGTGCTGACATGAGTTTAAGGCATTTCAATTAAATTCTGTTCGACTTTTTTCAAGATAACACAGCTTAGCAAATATGTCTAGATAACTGTCCAGTGATATTTGCTGCAACTCCAGTGCCCAGTGGTAAAACTGAAGGACTTTAAGTTTCTTTTACTCACTGTATTTGCATATATTTCAATATATTATAACCAAGACCTCATGCTCCATAGACGATTGATTATAAACGATTTGCTATTTTTGAGGTCCATTCTAAATTTTGTTTTCTGTTCTTAATGTTTTCTGTGGAACCATTGAGTATTTCCAAGCTTCTGTAGTTTCTCTAGCCCCGTAAGACAATCCTGTCGTTTGACAAATTGTGTACTCGCTAGCTAGACTTGCACTTTGGCATGTAAACACAGGGGAGGTCAGCTTTGTCAGTACTGGCCTGGCCTGGAAGATGAATGCACAGGCAAAGATGCTGAAAAGCTGGCTTTAGACTGTTGCCGCAGTGCTGAGCTTCCATGACTTTTCTAGAAACTAAGCCTTGTTGACAATAGAGTCTTGTCGCTGTACTTCATGCCCGCCTTAAATCTTTGCTGAGCCTCCTTAAACTTGCTCAGAGGTTAATGCTGCCTGGTGCTCTAGTGAGAGATGGGGGAAGAGCAGGTGATGGGAAGAACTCGACAGGTGAGGTTTTGATTCAGCACTATTATTTTTCACATGTACTGCTTGAGGAGCCTTATCTTCATGGAGATACATACAATCTCATTTGTCTTGTTCATGAATTTTTATTCTCTTTATTTTGGGGGGGGCAGTTCAGAGAAGGTAGTGATTTGGAAACTGGAAAGTATTGTTCATAGGAAGATGGTTTGTGGGGACACCTATTGGTATCTTTCATAGGAGTCTGCCCAGTTAAGTTTGCTAAAGATTGTGTTTAGGGTCTTTTATAAAGATGAGAAAAACCGCTAAAGTTGTGTATGTGTGTGTGTGTGTGTGTGTGTGTAAATACATATATGTCTGTATGTGAACACTGAGGTCAGAAGAGGGCATTGCATCCTCTGCAGCTAAAGTTACAGGTGGTTGTGCGCTCCCTGATGTGTGCGCTGGGAACTGAACTCAGAGCCTCTGCAAGAACAGCAAATGTTCTTAATCATGTAGCCATCTCTCCCACTTCTGTGTTTAAGGTCTTAATGGCATAGGAAGTCATAATAAATTGAGATGAGAGATGAATTAGAGTAATCTAGTGATTTTTAATTTTTCTTTTTAAATTTAGTAGATTAGGAATTTATAAGACATGGAACAGAGATAATGTCTGAATTCTCTTGTCTAAGACAAAAGGTTTCGCATTAACCTTTTCTTCTCAAATGGTGTTATTTTTTTAAAACTCAAAGGTTTATTTTCATTAAAATTTTAATTGGTATATAAAAAGTATATTTCTATCTATAATGAATTATATAGCATTCTTGCATTGTCTACTATAATTTTGCTTTTCTCTATTGATTTAGCAATTCCTCAGCAATTATTTATTTGGTATATACCTTCTAAGTTCTAAGTTTTAGGGGTTATAATAATTTATGATCATTTCTTTCTTTGTTTGTACATGTCCAAGTTTATATATATATATGTATATATATATGTATATATGTATATATATGTATATATGTATATAAAATCTCTCTCTCCTCAAGAAAATGAGGTTGGCCAGCTAGCAAGTCCTAGAGATCTGTCTGTCTCTATCTCCCCATAACCTAGAGCTGCAAGCATGTGCCACCATGCCAGGTTCTTTTGTTTGTTTGTTTGTTTGTTTGTTTGTTTTTGTTTATCAAGACAGGGTTTCTCTGTATCTTTGGAGTCTATCCTGGAAATAGCTCTTGTAGACCAGACTGGCCTCAAACTCGCAGAGATCTGCCTGCCTCTGCCTCCCGAGTGCTGGGATTAAAGGCGTGCGCCACCTCCGCCCAGCGCCAGGTTCTTTTTTCAAACATGGGTTCTGGGACATCCAACCTAGGACCTTATGCTTGTGCAGAAAACTCTTTACCAATGGGACCATCATCACTGCCTATTCCTCGTGTCTTCAGACAGTCATTGCTTTAGGTTCTGGGGTATATCGCACGCATTTGGACAAAAACTTGATTTGGAAAAATTGCCATTCAGGATTAGGTAATAAGATTTTGTGCTTTAAAGTTTGCTGAAATATGATTAAATAATTCAGAAAAAGAAATTCAGAAATGATTCCTGCAAGTGATAGAGCCAAATGTCTTACAAAACGACCGAAAATGTTGTGTTTTATTTTTTACAGTTTCCTTTTAGGAATCAGTGAACTTTCTATTTTAAAGCAACTTCATCCCTACAGAAGAACTGAGAGCACAGTCCTGAGTTCTCACATCCTCCCCACCCTTCACCCAGCTGCTCTGCTGACAGTGTTTTTGCATTGGTATCTTTTATTTTTAATCAACAAGTTATTATGTACTTATTAAACACTTCATTTTCTCTGTTAGCTATTATGGAGGTATAAACAAAATAAATCACATTTTTTTTTCTTTTCAAACCATGCATAATGTCATATGCCCATAGATTAAAGTCTCATTTATTTAAACAGCTGCTGTACACCCAGTACAACACCCAACAGAGCTAGGGCTGAATCATTGTAGACATCCACTAATAGCTGATGAATATATCAACAGATGAAAAAGAAGGATCTAGAATCAAACAGAGTCTTTGTCTTTAGGACAGTAGGTGACAGAGACACACACAGCAGTGACGGAGAAAAATGTCAAAAGCAGTATAAAACAGTTCCTAATCTGGCATGGAGGAGACAGCATAAGTGAGCAACCGCTCCCACCAGGTCCCACTCATGGGCTGGGGCTGTGTTTCTTAGCATCATCATTGTGTGCCACTGTCTCCGTCCTCGTCATGATCACGCTTATCTTTCCTTGTCTAATCAAAGCTTGAACACCACGTGCAAGGTGTGTGTGTGTGTGTGTGTGTGTGTGTGTGTGTGTGTGTGATTTGGTAGATTTAAAGCACCATCACACTGATACGTGCCACTCACATTGCTCACTGGAAGTAAACTGAAGTCATATTTGGGTTTGTAAAAGGAGCTCACACCTTGGCAGTCCTCATGGGAGCTGTCTCTAAATGCCTTGCCACCCTTAACTTCATGGAGACTTGTCATACTTGGAGGTCAACACTACAAGACCCTTACAGGGGAACCAACCAAACTAAAGTAGAGAGAGTAGAAGTTAAAATCTCCAAAAATAAGGTGTTAGCTATTACTGGGTGACTAGGTACAGATCTTCTTGTTAGCTTATAGTTGAGTTAGACTTTCACTCTGAAGCCCAGGTTGGCTTGGAACTTAATTAAATAGCTCAGACTGACCTTGAACCCAGGGAGACACTTGTGCCTCGTCTTCCTCAGTGCTAGACTTACCAGTGTGCATCACCATACCTGGCTCAGATGCTTCTCTGATTTCCGGAGGTGTGGAGTTTGTAGCTTTAAAGTTAAGATGGTGATGATGATGTAAAAATGGCATGAAAGGAAATTAAAAATAAATCCAAATTGCTGCTTACTAGTCTTGGTTGGGTCATGATGTACCTTTTTTTTTTTTTTTTTTTTTTTTTTTTTTTTTTTTTTTTTTTTTTTTTTTTTACAGAAACAAATTGCCTTTCCAAGTTGAATAAAACCCCAGCTCTAGCAAGCTCGCCTGTGGATATTGACAAACTGGTGGTAGAGTTTATGTGGAGTTCTGAGGGTGGCATACATACCTGCATCCTGGCACCAGGGAGGCTGAGGAAGTAGAGCCTGCTCAAGGTCAGTTTGAGCTATATGGTGATTCCCTGCTTACTTTAAAAAAGTTTACAGTCCAATAGGCAGAATAGCTAACTCAGTGCTGATGGAGGAAAACAGTTGGAAGGCTGGCAACACTTGGCTTTGGGGTTCTCTAGAGATCTTCAGTAATCCGGGCAGTGCCGTACTCACAAAGGACAAACAAATGATCGCACGGAACAGAATGGAGAACCCCACACAGACTCACGTAAATGCCTTCAAAAAAAGACAAAGGAAGAGAGTTGAAGTGGAGGGGAGAGGATGAGAGGGGAGCAGAGAAAAATGTAGAGCTCAATAAAATCAATAGAGAAAAAGAGGCCAAAGGAGTAAGGGCAACACAGCAAAGACAAGGAAGTCTTTTCTCATAGTGAACATAATGAATCAAGACAATAGCTGACATCCTGCACAAAAGTTAATGCAAAATGTACCTCAAGACCCGACTGTACAGTAGAAACCACATGAAGGAGATAGTTGAGAAACTAGACATCATTAAAATCAGTAACTTTCTTCCTGTTAAAGACGATGTCAAGATAAATGAGGATATCAGACACACAATAGGGGCAAATATTTGCAGAGGACATTATCTGAGAGACACAAAGAACACAACAATAAAGAAACCATACAGCTGGTTAAAGAACGATGAAATATTTGAAGTACACTTCAAGAGAGGCAGACGGCAGGAGAGTATGGGAGATGTTCAGCTGCAGAGACCACTGAGGAGCTGCAAATTAGGTTAATGCAATACACATATGCAGTTTCTTGTAAACTAAATGGACTTTGACTATAGGCTGTAGTGTTTATATGCTCTAGGATTTGCTTAAATGAATGGAAAGGTTGTAGCCACACAACGCCTGCACAAGAATTTTCATACCAGCTTTAGTCATGATTGTCCTAATCTGTAAGTAACCAAGATATCCTCCAGTAGAGGGATTGACATTGACCATGGAGCACTGCCCAGTGCTAAAAGCAGCAGTACTGAATTAATTATAATTTAATAATCTTTTCACAAATAATTTATTATTAAAATAATTTATAAAAGCCAGGAGTGGTGGAGTGTGCTTGCCATGCCAATACTGGAGAGACAGAGACAAGATGACCCCTGAGGCTCACTGGACTGCTGTCCCAGCCGAATTGATGAATCCCAGCTATGAACAGAGAGACCCTGTTTCAAAAAACAAGGCAGGACATCCAAGGAATAATACTCAAGGTTGACCTCTGGCTTTCACATACAAGCATGCATATGTGCACAGACATCGGCTGACACACACGGATATGCCTACATACATAAATAATTTATTACTAATAAGTAAAATAATTATTCAGCAATATTAAGCAATAAATGAGCGCTGAAACCACGAAAAAACATGGGGAAAGAAGGGAGGAACAAATAGGTGGGATTTGGGGCTGTTAAACTATTCTTGGTGATACGTGGATACATGTCATTATCCATTTGTCAAAGCCCATAGATCACCAGTGCCACAAGTGAACTCTAGGGCAAGCTATGACATTGGACATCAATGGCATGCCACTGTAGGCTTGTTGACTATAGTGCTCGGACAGCGGTTAGAAACAGCATTAACAGCAGCGGAGGTTAAACTCACATGAGAGCAGGGCATATGGGAAAACCTTTCTATGTTTGCTCAGTTTCTCTGTAACCTAGAACTGTCTTAAAAGCGTGTAATTAGGAAAAAAATCCCCCCCCCCAAGTCCGTAAGTTCTAACACTGTGATTCTATCCTGTTTACCTCTTTCTTATCCGAGGGAAAGAACTGTAACATAATAGCCAGGGGTTACTTTTGTTTCAAAATGGTCATGTGTTTCTGGAAGGTAGCACCGTTGTTCTGATTGTGTTTTAAACTTGAATGTTATGAAACTTTAAGATTGTTGATAAAGGTTCGGTAGCAGACATTTGAGCACTGCAGGGGATATTTGATTAGATCTTCTTGTCACATGACAGCTGTTATTTAGACAGCAATCATTTAAGTAGTTTTAGCAATGACAGCAGACAGACAACCTCACTTCAAATCATCCTATGGTTGAAAGTGCTGTGGGTCAGAGGTTGGTAGGGTGTAATTCTGATTTTAACTTTGCAAACTTTTAACAGTGAGACCTTGTGCAACCACTTTTTTTTTTTCTTCATTGTGCTCAAGATGTTCTTAAATGGACTGGCGAGATGGATCAACAGGTAAAAGTGTTTGTCGCCAGGCCAGACCACCAGAGTTTGGTTCCCTATGGAACCTCCATAGTGAAAGGAAAGAACAGACGCTTGCCAGTTCCCCTGACCACCACACATGAGCTATGGTCCACACATGTGCACACACTTAGACACACCCATACACATGATAAATAAATACATGTAAAAATGTAATGTTCGTGTCTATGAAGAGTGTTATAAAAGTTCTACAGCTTCCAGTTTGGTTCTGCCAATCACTGTCTGGGACCAGCACCCACGTCTGGAGTCACAGTAAAGCCTTGAGTCCCAGGGCCTTTTACTGCACAATTCTCACGGTCACCCCAGTCCTATACTCTCGGAATAGCGTCCTTTGCTCCCTCCACTTCAGCTGAATAGTACTCTGAAGATGCAAGCTCCAGTTTCAGATTGTCCATGCAATTCAGATCTCATTTCTTGGAATTCCAAGGATTTTTTTTTTTTTTGATTTCTGTCAGGATCATCCAGTTGAGCAAGGACCATACGTGTCTTCGGGGTTCTCTGTAAATTACTTTTTTAGCGTAATAAGTGAGTTTTTACTGGCTACTTCAAATAGACTAAGGTCTTTTTATATGCCTATGACAGTTCTGATTTGTTGTTGGGAAAATTCTTAGAGGGGAGCATTTAAAGCCTCACTTGCTGTTTTTGAGAACATAAAAACAAACCAACAAACCTCCATTTCTGTTCTTTGGTTATGCTGCCAGATCAGAGTAGCCAGGAGTCAGGTCACATGGAAATGAACTAAGCATTGAGTGGGCTGTTGGGAGCTCTGGGTTCAAATTCTGTTTTGTAAAAATAAGAAAAATTGAAAAAAGATACCAGTGTCTTCATGAATATAAAACATAAAGAAAGAGAGACACAGCTTTTTCACCTATGGACAGAGGGGTAGACTGAGCTTTCAGGAAACATTTCTTCAGGGCTGTCCAACTTGCATAATTACATGAATACTGAATGAATCTAATGTATAATAAAAAATTCAGCTTCTCATGTGATGTCATTAATATGTTATTAATATATATTTAACTCTGCGGCTGGATAGATGGCTCAGTAGACATGAGTTCTGTTATTGGCACCCATACGGCAGCCCACACACATATGTAACTCCGGTTCCAGGGATTTCAATGGTCTAGTCTGGCCTCTGTGAGCACAAGGGATCACATGATGCACAAACATACATGCAGGGAAACACTCATACAGATACAATAAAAAATTTTAAATATTTATGAAATGTATAAATATGAAACTAGGTCCTACAGACAATTCTTGTGCTTATAGCTCACAGGCAACTGCAATGTTCAAGTAAATTTACTAGTGAAATCAAACAAAATGATTGGTAGTTTCAGTTAATAGCATGGTTATAATGGAAGAGACGATGAGGTTCTGTCTGAATTCATCGGTAGAAAGGACGTTAGTAGATGGAGTTGAACAGTGTGTCCTTTTCCTTATACCTTGGGATTATGATTTAAATTTATTAATACTTAGGCAGAGAAAGCTTGCTAGTGTAGGACATTGAACAAGTTATCTTAGCCTCAAGGGTTTATAAACTCAGAAAACGTGGCTCTCGACCAAAATGCAGTAGTAGTTAATCTTTAAATATGATTTTTGAAGGGTACCATTTGACAATTAACTAAATTGCTGTGTTAATTACTCATCTTGTTTCTGTGACCAAAGACCCAAGAAAAGCATCTTAAAGAAGGAAGGGCTGATTTGGGCTCACAGTTTGTGGGATACAGTCCATCATGGCTGGAGGCAGGGTAGGCATGGTGGGGAGTGTGGCTCTAGCTATGGGGCTGGAGCGTGAGAGAGCTGGTCACACTGGTTGCAGTCAGGATATATAGAGAGATGCACGCTGGCACTCTACTTGCTCTGTCCATTTTTCCTTCTTATCCAGTCTGGGACCCCAGTCTACGGAATGGTGATTCCCATGTTCAGATTGGGATTTGCTCCTCGTTAACCCTTCCTGGAAATTCTCCGAGTGGTGTGACTCCTAAGAGATTTAAAATTTAGACAACTTGACAATTAAGATAAAGTATAATTGCTCACTCTCTTGAAGACAAGGTTAACATTGTGGTGATATTGAAACTGGTACCAAATGGCCATTTAACCCAATTACTAATAGAACCGGGGGTGAAATCATCCCGTTTTGTGTGTTTATGCCTCAGCTCTCTGCTTATAAGCCAGTACTTGCTGGTATGTAAGATGTCAGATTCCAAATCACGCATCTGCTTGCAGGGCTGCTGTGGCTGAATAGATTAAACTGCCTCGTGCCAAGCAGTGACTCAATTTTCCCACCGGTTCTTCTAGTTCCAGATTGGTTCTTGTTTTGACGTGGCTTTTGTTGGGTGTTTGTACAATTATAAACACAGATGAAAAGGTGGGCGCTAAGATTAAACAGAAGATGGCTATCTCTTGCACTTAATGTCAAATTAGAGAACCGAAAGGCGTAACAGTTTTAGAGATTTCAGGAACCTTGTGGACTTCAAAAATAAACTGACAAAAACCACATTATAACACTAAAGCTGGGCTCTGCAGTGGCTAGCCTTTATCAGCCCTGATTCAAACCAGTCAGTCGTCTGGGAAACGGGAACCTCAACTGAAAAAGTCTTTGCATCCCAGTGTCTTGTAGGAATGTCTGTGCATCATCTTCTTGATTAATTGTTGATGTGGGAGGGCCCAGCACATGGTAGGTGGTGCCGCTGCAGGGCCGGGGTTCCTGTGTTGTATAAGAAAGCAGGATGAGCAAGCCATGGATAGAGAACAAGCTAGAAAGCAGCACCCTTCCATGGCCTCAGCATTAGTTCCTACCTCTAGGTTACTGTCTTGAGTTTGGTGCCTCAGTCATGGACCATCAGCTAATAAGCTAAGCCAACCCTTTCCTTACCAAGTTGCTTTTGACCAATGCTTTATCACAGCCACGGAAGAGCAAACTAGGGAGGGCACAGTACTCTGCAGAACCCTGTTTGATCTGCTTTCAAATTTCATGAATAATTACAAAGCGCCGAGTGCTATTGTTCACTGAGGTTAAGTTAAGCATTTCACATAGAGAGTCTCTGTGAAAACTTACAGCCTGGTGAGCTGGGAACTTTTCTTGCTTTGTCCTGGGACATAGGACCCTAAGAAAATGCCGGGCCCATACCTTTATCATTGAATTCTGCAAGTTTTGCCAACTGCTCATTCTCTGTATATCTCCATTATATGCTGTGAGTCCTTTTTATTGTTGTTGATTTTTTGAGACAGGGTTTCTCTGTGTATCCTTGGCTGTCCTGGAACTCACTTCATAGACAAGGCTGGCCTCGAATTCACAGAGCCTCTTCTTCCTGAGTGCTAGGTTTAAAGACCTTTGCCACCACTGCCTGGCCACTGTGAGTCTTTCATTGCAAGTAAGCATAATGACTTTGTGTGTGTGTGTGTGTGTGTGTGTGTGTGTGTGTGTGTGTGTGTGTGCATGCCTGTTCATGTGTGTGCATGTATGTGGATGGCAGAGGTTAACATTAGGTGCCCCTCTCCAAGAGCAATTACAGGTGATTCTGAAGCATATTGAAGTTTGAAAACCAGATAAAAGACTGGCCTAGTTTAAAATACAAACAAAGCATATTTGGGGTTAATTCTAACGCAGTTGTGCTAGGGAATGGAGAGGTGGCTTGTCCAATAATGTGCTTGCCACATAAACAGGACCTGAGTTCAATATCCAGGAGCCACATAAGAAGGTCAAGTCCACTGGTGTGCCCTTGTCCTCCCAGTGCTGGGAAGGAGACTGGTACTGTCCTGGTACTAACTGGCTAGCCCACCTCACCCATCCTAGACTCCTCCCCCTGGAGCACAGCAAGAAGCTGGTAGGAAAGTGGCCGGCAGCTCAGCTCTGTCTTTATGAAGATTGCTGGCATTCCCTGGATCTGCTAAGTTGACATAGAATAGGTTTTCTCATTATTTTCAAAATTTAAGGTCAGTTTAACTAGAAAGATCTATTACAAATGCCTCTGTATCCTCAAAAGCAGTTAGTTTTCCCACTTCTTGCCTTGAAGTTTTATAGGCTTAAACTTGTCTGCTTAACTTACAGTCTTGAGATGAATATGGATTCTTTTATCCAACAAGAGAAATTTCTGAGTACTTGCTAACACTTAACGATGCCTGCTGTTTTCCCTTCCCAAGCTTCCTATGAGTGAGGAGATGCAAGAATCCAGTCAAAGAGCAAGATGGACACACGTAGGATTCCATAACCATGAGAGTAGGAGCGGGTGGGGTGCTTGTTCCGCCTCAGGACTGGTGGTGGAGGCAGGAAGGTAAGAATCAGAAGAAATCTGGGAGACAGGAACAGCAGTGCAGAGCTGAACACTCTCACTGCATAGGCAATGAGGGTGGCAGTGGTGGATGAGGCCAGGGTGATAGAGAATTTGCTGGGGAAGCATGGCTTGTGCTGTGCTGCACAGTTAGGACTTAGAACAGCAGCAAAGGACATCAGTTGTTGCAGAGATTTGAGCATTTCACTTCTCTGAAAGTAAATGCAATGTTGCATTACTTAGGAAGGTTAACTGGATGGCATCTTTTAAGGAGAATTGAAGGGGGGGAAGGAGTCAGATGGGGATCATTCATTAGCAAGCTTCTTTCAGAGGTTCAGGCATGACTGTAACTCCAAAGGTTTTAGATCAGGATGGTGAAAAGCGACAGCAGATGTGGAGGGACCTCGCATGACAGCGTCTCTACTAACAGAGAACAGAAGTAGAAGGAAACTCACATTAGCTGATGCTGAGGATCTGAGAACCTGTGGCTGGGGTTGAGTGTCTTTAGCCTAGGACCGGAGCTCCAGATGACAGTGTGTGTGACTATCTCACTCTTCGCTGCTGGCAGTGCACACGGCTCTGGGACAGATGGTGATCATTGCTTCTCTTTACTTCGCTTGTGTCTCCTGGCTTCCCTACGAGGTCCCTACCAAGAAGACCACTTAATGGAGATGTTTTGTTTGGGAATTCTTGATTATGAGACTTTGATTAAGCTTTTCAAAGTGGAGCCTTTGGAAATTTGACTCAAGTTAGTAGATAAAGCAGTGGGGGAAAATGAGAGTTCTGTGGTCAAGTGAATTTGTAAACTACTTTAGATTATCTTACAGGTTTCTTTCTTTTCATAGGATAGCAAAAGTATTGCCACGGGGCCAGGGAGATGACTCAGTTGGTAATGTGCTGATGTGCAAGCATGAGGATCCCTAACAGCCACATAAAAAGCATCATGGTGGCAGAGGCCTATACTATCAGCACTGGGGAGGCAGAGACGGACTCCTTGGAGCTTGCTGGTTAGCTGGTTTAGCCACATCAGTGTGTTCCAGATTCAATGACTATCTCAAAAATAGATCATTTTAAGGAAGACAACCAATACCTGACCTCTGACATCTACATGCTCTCCTACATGCACATGGATGTGTACACACAGAGAAACACTTACAGTATACCTAGACCCCTCCCCCACAGAGTGTTATTTATCATAGAGAGGGTAGATGGTAGCACAAACTTAATGAACCATGAGCTCTTTTGGGAAGGAACACCCCAAGGGAAGAGGAATACAGAACATACTTTCAGAGATATTAGGCACTGGAGAGTACATCTTAGAAATAAGCCTCTGTGGTGGTTGAAAGGAAATGCCACCCTCCCCCACACCAATGACTGGCACTCTTAGGAGGTGTAGCCTTGTTGGAGTAGGTCTGGCCTTGTAGGAAGATGTGTGTCACTGTGGGGGCAAGCTTTGAAGTCTCTTGTGCTCAAGCTACCCGCAGTGAGACAGATCACTTCCTGTTGCCTGCAAGTCAAGATGTCTGACTCTCAGTTCCATCTCCAGCACCACCTTGTCACACCGTGATGACAATGGACTCTAGAACTGCAAGCCACCCAATTGTTTCTCTTTATGAAAGTTGCTGTGGTCATGGTGTCTCTTCACAGAAATAGAAACTCTAACAAAGACAGCTTCTTACACTGGGCATTTGTCGTGTAAAGGAAAGAAATAAGAGACTGGGGTTTGGGTCTGGAATCTACTGACAGTCTGTGGCAGGTCACTGGGCTCCTCTCAACCTCCCAATCCCAGTTTCCTTAGGTTTTTCTCTTATACTGGATGAATTATTAAGATCCTTTCAAGTCCAGAAATCTGAGGTGATGGGTATGTGCAGCAGAGGGAAGAGAACAGTGACTTTTCTTCTCTGTAATAACTGGAGGTGGAAACAGGAACGGGAGGTACAATGGTAATATGATGTGGGTGGAGTCCTTGAGCTGATTGTCTGCTCAGGGTCGGCACTGCTGACAGTTACAGAGAGAAAATGGAGTCTGAGTCTGTTTTCAGGCCTCTCCCATAGCGTCCTCAATGCTATTCCTCTTCCCAGTCGCTCTCTCTCGGATCTTCTGAGCTGTTGGATAATAAATTAGCCTTCTGGGTTTGAGGTTCATTTGTGAAAATAAGGAAGTAGGGTTGGGTCAGAGGACACATGGGTACTATTCTTTCCCTGCTGACCCAGGTCAAGACTGTCTTCAGTGTTTTACCTTCTGAGATAGTCTCACCCACTTCCATGCTTGTTCCTGCCTTAAGTGGTTGATTAATCCATTAACGGACAGCACCACACTCACCTGAATGTCAGGCTCAATTTTCTGCCTCTCTACAGGCGATATCTATTTTTTCTCTTCATAGGAAACAAAATTCTTTATTTTCAGTCTCTCTTTATGAACAGAGAAGACTTCCTTTAGTTTTCCCAGCTTCAAAAAGGAGAGAAAGAAAGAAAGAATGAGAGAGAGAGAAGAAAGGAAGAGAGAAAATATATTTCTGATCTCCCCAGGATTCTCAGATTTCATCCCCCACTAGTTTTATAATGGTTTAATTTTCAATTATTTATTATTATGATGATGATGATGATGTGTTTGTGTATAAGGGTTGCTCAAATGCCTTGTTGTTTCGTCATGCTGCATGTGTGAGGTCACAGGATGTCTGTACTGGCTGGTTTTGTACTTGATACAAGCTCTATTCATCAGAGAGGAAGGAGCCTCAGCTGAGGCAGTGCCTCCATGAGATCCAGCTGTAAGGTGTCCTTTCTCAGTTAAGGACCAGTGGGAGAGGGCTCAGCTGCTGGTGGGTGGGGCCATTCCTGGGCTGATGGTCCTGGGTTCTGTAAGAAACCAGGCTAAGCAAGTCAGGGAAAGCAAGCCAGTAAGCAGCACCCTCTAGGGCCTCTAAATCAGTTCTTGCCTCCAGGTTCCAGTCCTGCTTGAGTTCCTGTTCTGACTTCCTCCAATGATGGACTATAATAGTCAAATAAACCCTTTCTGTCTAACTTGTTTTTTGTTCATGATCTTTCACTGCAGCAATAGAACTAAGACAGCATCACACTTTACCTCCATTCTGCCACACTGATGCTGTGTGCAGAGTTTAACATCTGAGGCATTCAGTGTACACCCAGTTAACTGGAGGAGTTGGTGCTTCCTTAGCTTCTATATCAGGGGAGTTGTGAGCCAACAGGATTACCCATTTGCCATCTCGGTACTGCAGGAAAAGCACTTTGAGAAGTAGGACCTTGTTCTGCCCGCGTGTCAACATGAGGCTGATGGGAGAGAACGTCTTCAGAGAGACTGCTGTTCATAAACAGCCCTGTTCACTCAGCCCCCATCCTCAGACATGCTTTCCTAGCAAGAAGCCCTGCTGCAGAATGACAGGGATCTAAGGCGAAGTTTAGCTGTTGAAGTTTTCAGCTGTGTGCTTTGTTAGGAAACCAGAAGATGAAGGAAAACTGTCTTTAGCTACACAGTATCTATTCTTCTTGGTGTGGTCACTCTGTGTCTATTAGAAAATGATGCTTATGTAGTCATTCTGTTACCCTCCCAAACAATAGATACCACATAGGGTTCATACAGGTGTGTGTGTGTGTGTGTGTGTGTGTGTGTGTGTGTTCATATTCATTCAGTGGGACACAAGGGATCAATGGAAAGAGATACGACTACAAAGGAGGCTGATTTAGAACTTGCACCAACTTGTAAAACAGAAGAACCAAGTGAAATGCAGTTTTCTGTCCTCTACCTTATAAATTGAGATCTATACATTCATAGCAAGCATGCATATACAATTATATATATATATATATATATATATGAAACCTACATATATGTAGAGTATTCCTAGACAACTATTCAGAACAGATAACCAGTTACATGTAAGTCAGAGGATGATAGTCTGAGGTACACGTGAGATTTACACACGGGATGCCGTATGGGATCACTTCGAGTCCTTGAGACCCATTTGGAGATCCATGTGATAGTTATTTTCATGATAATGCCAAAATGTCTTTTGCTTTCTCCTCCCTCATTCTCCTGTGAGTACATGGAGGAGCTTTCCAGAGGTTAACTGACACGTGATACTGCACCAAATTGAATCCAGAAGCAGATGATAATCCAGCTGTTTTTGGAGAGGTCAGATGTTTGGGATCTCAAAGCATGTAAAATGATGTCGTTCTTCTCACAGATTTCCTGGGAAAATTTGTTTCTCGCAGCAATTCGTATTTATGTTAGCGTGATTGTCATCAAGGAATATATAATAAATTTAGAATGCTGTTTTAATTTATAAATCAGTCAATATCAGGAGATTGAAATGAAACTCCCTTGAGGTTCTCTGGGATGTGCCCAGTCCCGTCAGAGAGCCTCAGCTGCTTGGAAGCTTTGCTGTGTACTACAGACGAGGATGCTAAGGGGGAACAAAATGCAAAAGAAACAAAATGTTATAATAAAATATTGCTTTTCCTCCCCCCCTTTCCATCAAGGGAAATCTACAAGTGGCCTGACATTTGATGCTCTAGAAAGTTCTGGGGCTTGCTGCTTGGATTCTCTTAAGAAGCTGAACTAACCGAAGAGGAGCAGGGGCCTTCTGTTTTGGAGGGTTCTGTCCTACAGAGGATGCTCTACACCCATTGACGTGAGTAGTCTGTCACTGTACCTCTGTTGCCACGTGATATTGGAAGTAACCACAGTCAGGGTGTGGCTCACATGGAAACACCATCTATCTTGGTTAATGCTGGACTAGCCCATCCTAGTACTCAAGGGAGTGTTGGATTCCTGGGTGTGTTTTCTAATATCACAGTCTCATCACTTCTTATGAGTTGTTTTCTTTCAACAGTAATTTGAAATGACTTACAGAAAAACAATATTTAGAACCACCCCAACCGGTATCTAGAGCAGTAATCTGTAAAATAGTTTTAGAGGAATCAATAAATGCAAATGCCTACCTCAGAGACATGGAAAATTTATATACTGAGCCAAGACTCGAGGCAGAAAGAGAAGCATGCTTACACTGTAGAGATTTCACCAGGAGTTTCCCCATATGTCAAGGAAGTCTGTCGGAGGTAACATGTGGTCTCTGTGAATCTTCTCACCTCACCCTTTGGGCAGGTCAGATCTTACCGCAGAACCTAGCACTCTGGCAGCTTCGTGGATCTGAGACCTTTCTGCTGTAGAGCTCACTGATAGCAGAAGCTCGTCTCCTTCATGCCTGCATCCATGTCTTTAGGACCTTGCTCAGGGGCTGGTCCGTGAAGACTCGCTGCCTTGACAGTCCTGGTCCTGAGCCCTCCCTATCCTGGAGCTCACTGATCTAAGATGCCCCAGCTGCTTCATGCCTGTATCTTTGCCTGACACTTGAAGGCTTTTCAGTGAGGATTCCTGGCTTGCCTTAGACTTGCCTGTGTCCATCACTGTTTCTGGAATGTTTAGAGCATGTGAATGACTGAACGCATTGTGTAGGACTGGGAGGCAAATGATTCCTGGAGACAGGGAAAATTCAGTGGTTTTCTTTTTTCCTCTCAGGAGATTTTTATTTTGTCACAGGGATTCTCTACTATGTACAGTTTTCTGTTTCTGACCAAGCAAACTCCTCCGTCCTTGTGGTGATGTCATAGTTTAAAGAACTCTTCCCCCAGATTGTCTCATCAGTCTCCCTCCTGTTCTCCTTTCTTTTCTTCCTTCCTTTGACAAATTCCGAACCAAAAGCTTCACAGCTCATATTTCAGAATGAATAATTCATAGCTATGCTTAGCCACTAATCAGAAGTTATTGCAGGGTTTCCTTGTTCCCTTAGATTTTCAAGCATTATTTGTCTACGAGTCATCCTTTTCTGCCTTTGAGAGGCTATCATTGTGCTCTTATTTCCTCTACTGTCCGTCTGAAATAACTGTTCCAGAATCCATTATTTCAATATGGAAGTCATGGGCTAAATATAGCCCTGCGGCATAAAGCTTGTTTTGTCGTTCCCCCAACCCCTAAACCTTTCACGGTGATGCACTGGGGGTTATTGGAAGTATGCTCGTTTCTTCAGGTACCAGCCCCTTTTTTGTCACCGGTTCAAGTTCTTTTGAGCTACCGGAAACAGCTGGAGAGCTATTGAGTGGGAGTGGATAGTGGAGGGAGACAGTGGGCAAATTCGAATCAGGAGAAAGGACAGAGTAGAAAATGGGAAACGTGGGGGGAAGTGAGCAGACAGAGGAAAAAAGAGAAGGGAGAGAGGAGAGGTGAGAGGAAGACACGGTGGCCAATTATACCCACATTATATATACATTTCAAACACTCAGGTTCTGGAGCAATTGACATTGTCTCCCCGAGAGCACTAATGTCCACTAGAGATCAGACTATGTGCTATGAAAGGTATACTTTAACCACACAAGCCAACAGAGTTCAGGAAGCTTAACTGCCCAAGGCAGTTCCTCTGCCAGAACCCATTAAGCAAGATCGTCAAAAAGCCTTGAGCTCTGGATGACTCGCTGCCAGCTCTTCTTCCTGCCTGTTTCAGTATGGATGCTGACTGTTCGGTCATCTTACCAATAAGGAAACAGGAAACTGACCCTTGTTAAGCTCCAAGCAGACTGACACAGTTGTATTATCTCTGGTTGGGAGTTCCGCCAACAAGAATTTTTCCTTGAATTTTCAACTGCAGCTTGATTTTTCCTGCATGCCTTAGAAGCTCTTTCCCATCACAGAGACCTAGGTATGGTCTGTTCCTGTTTCGTTCATCTGTGACGGGAGACAGTGGTCCCATGTATCTTAGAGGACATGAAGACAGCACTGCCTGGGGTGTTGGAAGTGGGAATGGCTGAAGGTTGAACAGAAACAAACCTGGGAGGCATCTGCAGGCTACTGTGTGAATTGTGGCTGTGATGAAACACTGTGGTTTTTGCGGATGAAGATCCATGTCAGGATGATTTCAGAAAAGGTGGGGTTGGGAGAAGTAGCTAACTAGAGGGTCCACAGCTGTCATAAGAATGCCACCAGAGAGTGAGGGGATCCCTAGAGATAGAGGAGAGCAAATTCGTCAGAGGCAAATGGAGGTGAAACGCTCCCAGGTTTAGGCATTTCTAGATACACAGCTCCGAAAAGTGTCAGCTCAGGATGGATGTCAGCAACAGAAGTAGAGGGATGGTGGACTGGAGGTCAGTAAGTGCTTTATTGCAGAGATTCACCAACTTTGGATGATATTTTTACTCGTAAAATGGGAATGTTTATTGAGCGTCTGTGATGTTCGAGGAATAGTGAAAGTATTTGGAAGAGGAAGGCGTTGAACTATGTACCTAAAAGATAACCCCAGATAAGCTATTTAATGGCAGAAAGGGAAAAAGAGAAAGAGAGAGAGAGAGAGACAGAGAGAGAGAGAGAGAGAGAGACAGAGAGACAGAGAGTGACAGAGAGAGACTATATCTACTCAAGAGGATGGCGAAGTAGGAAAGAAGGCCACAACGGCCCTTCTTTCTGAAATATAATAGAAGAAATGCCCTGCACTTGAAAGGCACGGAGCTTGAGCCAAACCTTGGAGTTAGGAAGGAATTCAACATGTAGAAGGGAGAGCATGGTCAGTTGTTATTGTTGGAGCTGACTTAGGCTGCAAGGACCCAGAGAGACCTGGCTGGGCACGTGAGGTGGAGAAGAGAGGAAATAGCAGACTACTTGGAGCAGAGGGTGGGTGGAGGAGGGATGGATAAAGTTGCAAAGAAGAGCAGCTGCCAGGAGGAGCAGAACCCTGAGTGCTGGCTGGGATAGGACATCTGGCTGCCATGGGGACTCAGCATTTGTACTGTCCCTGCTCTGGGTGTGTGTGGGGGAGGGGGTGGCTTTACTTCTAGAGATGTTTATTTCTGGTGTCTGTCTTGTTGAGTGCAGGTAGTCCTGAGTGACGTTTGAGATGTCATAAAAATAAACTTTGGGAAGAAATATTATCCTTTGGGCCTGACACTATACATGCAAGCATACTTTGAGCTAGTGTTTTCTAAGATTTCAAATCTGCTAGCTTTGATTTGATATTTATTTAAGAATCAGCTATAAACTCTACTGCTCTCTGAGCAGAATGTGGACTGCTAGAACGAAATCTTATTTTCATAGTTTCATCTCTCCAAGTCTTACACCTTTTCATATCATATTGAATATTTTAGCCCCAGTTATGAATTGTGGGGAATAACATTAAGCATTCCACACTGGCAATGGCCACTGAATTAATACTCAAGCCTGAAGCAACTCTAAATCCCTGCTTCCCAGCGCACAGGGCACAGAGTTTCAGAAGAAACTCTGAGAAGTATGCTTGAACTCGGTGGATAAAAGCATCTGTCACACATGTTTGATAACCTTGGTTTGATCTTCAGAAGTCCCAGTGGAAGGAGAGAACTGACTTCCAAAAGCTGCCCTTTAATTTCCACATATGTGCAGAGACACGTATATGCCAAGTCATGCACGTACACACACACACACACACCACCACCACCACCACCACCACCCAACCACACACTAATACAAAGGAAGAAACAGTCCTTTTGGGCTGGTTGTCGCCTGTGTTTTCCATCGCAAAGGCAGTACTAGTCCCAGCCCACTTCTGGTCTGGCCTCTGGGCAGCCAGATTCAGATGTTTCCTTCCTTTAATTTCCCAGGAAGAATTGCGCCACCTGTGTCTTCTCTGGGGTTTTTGGATTGTGAGATGATGGTACCCACACTTCCTAGAATAGCTGCTTGTGTGCGCCAAGCATATGAGACTGCACACAACGACGGAATACAGGGTTTAGGGCCAGGAACAGCAGAAGCTTGAACCGGGCATCTGTTCCACAGACGCAATGAAGTCCAGAGGTTGTGGGAGGTGGGGGCGGAAGGGCTGGGCAGAGTCTCTTGAGGATGCGGACACGGGTCTTGAGTGTCCTAACCTGGCTTTTCTTCTAGAACAGAATTTCAAAGGAGGTAGGATTAGGAGGAGGCAGGATTACCTGGAGCCCAAGAGGTTCAGCGTGTTCGATTCTGTGGCACTCTGCTATAACCCTGGGGCTTTACATTCCTTTTTTCTCTGTCTACATAGCGTACCACACAAATGATGTTTTGAGAAGGTGGACTAGGCACGAGTGGAGAGCCCTCTTTCCTCCTCAGGTGTAGAATCCGACTCATATCTTGACAATTCTGAGAGATTGTAGGCATGAACTCCTTGCATGGAAAACCACCTGACCTCTCCCAGGAAACCCTCAGGGACTTCCTTAAGGAATTTGACCTTCCTTGTATCTGGAAGGCCTCTTCCTACAGACCCTGTAGTATTTTCCTGTTGTGGCTTCCTCATCTAAAAGCGTATGATTTTTCTTTCTCATGAAACCACTGCAAAACATCAGACCTTTGCTCCCACGTAGGTGACAAAGAATTGGCATCCCTGAGATCCGTTGTGAGATGTTACCAATTTTGCCGTAGGGAGACTGGATTTCATGGCAATGTGTAAGAAAGACCAAAGGGGAAGGTAGGTAGGAGCTGCAGGTGCCTGAATGGTGCCCAGTGAGAGGGCGAGGGGGCTTGCAGCCAAACAATGCCAATCAGAAGAGAGAGGAAGGGGCTTTGGCTGCTCTGGAGGGTGGTGACTACAGATGTACCAGCTCTGGGATGGACAGAGGCCAGCCAGCCTCCTGTGGTTCCAGAACGAGACAGTGATTGCACCCAAGGGGAGATAGTGTGGAAACGCAGAGGCTGTGAGGATCAGGAAAGCACCATTACTTGTTTTTTTGTTGCAAAATTGTAGTTTTCAAAGCCTTAGGCAAGGATGCAGAAGTCTCGGGATGAACACTTGGGCAAGGTGCTGGTAAATTCGCAGTGGAATTCCCCTCCATAAATCCTAGAGGCTGGCATGGCCTCTGGGAAAAGAAAGGTGATGTCATACTGATGGGAAGGCAGAAGAACACGGGGGTGCAAAGAACATTCAAGGAATGAGAGAGAAGGCTAACCCAGCCACCCTTCCCCGACGAGGAGCTAATTTTATGGAGATTTTTTCTTTTCTTTACATAGGGACTATTTATTAATTAATAAAAGACTCTTAAAATAGAAGCTACTTTCATTCAATAAATGCTCTAATTCTTTCCAGACCTAGAATTTTATATTTTAATATATTAAATGATAAAAAGTAGAAATCAATCAGACAAGATATACAAATGACCTTAAAAGTGTTCACACTGTGATTAAAGAATTTTAGTTTTATGAACACATTAAGAAAGCACTCTTGTAGAAGAGAGCATTATACATGAAGACACTTATTACAACATTTATAAATTGTAATATAAATTATAAATTTATAAAGTGCATAAAAAGGAATAATATAAATTACCAATTTTGAGTTGTGTAAGTTGTGTGTGTGTGTGTGAGAGAGAGAGAGAGAGAGAGAAAGAGAGAGAGAGAGAGAGAGAGAGAGAGAGAGAGAAACTTTTCAATGATAGTCCCTCTGAGTGTGAGATAATACAAGATTCTTGTCACTTTATATGACATAAAAATAAAAAGAATGAAGTTATATAAAAAGTACAAAATCAATGCATAGATTTCTCCAAAGGCTAGTGTTCTACTTCGCTTTCCCTACTGTTATAATAAAACATCATGACCGAAAGCAACTTGGGGAGGAAAGGATTTATTAAGCCTACAGGTTAGAATTCATCACTGAGGGAAGTCAGGGCAGGAGATCAGGGCAGGAAGCTGGAGGCAGCCATGGAGAAGCCAAAGAGGACACTGCTTCCTGTTTTCGTCCCAGGCTCATGTTCAGATACCAGTTTTAGACCTCACAGGACCACCCGCTCTGGAGGGGCACAGATCGCAGTATGCTGGGCTCTTTGGCATCGATTAGCAATCAAGAAAATGTCCCAGAGACATGCCCATAGGTCAGTGGGATGGAGGCAGTGTCTCCCCTGAGGTTCCCTCCCGGATGTGTTAAGTTGAGATCAAGATTAGCCATCAAGGTTAAGTGTGACAAAGACTAGGGATGCACCTTTGGTTCTTTATGTAATTAAACTGTCATAAATGTGCATAAATTAGTTTTATATGAGAAAAGGAAGTAAAAGGACCACATAACCGTATATAGCTTTTGACGACAGGAAGATGTGATGCAAGTGTCCTTTCTCTTCCTAGAGAGAATACACAAAATCCTAGAGAATTTCCTTCTTTTCTTTGTATTCTGAGAACTTTTTCCTTTTAAAGATCTTCTGAAAGATCTTCCTTGCTCAAAGTAAAATTCTTTCCACAAATCAATCCTGTCCCAGCTAAACTACGACGACAATGACAACAACGAAAACAACAAAAACAGCACAAAACGCAGGGTTTCTACTTGGGCTCTGCTCAAGCCTATGGAGTGCTCTGTGCCTCCCAGAAAAACCAGGCCCACATTCCTTGGACCGATGTCCACAGTCTTCAGAGCTGAATCCCAGCTGGTCTTTCCAATGTCAACCCCCTCAGTTCCCTCTATGCATTTCCTCAAAAGCTCTTTCAGATTCGTTCTTTCGACTGTGCCCTACTCCCCATATTGGAACTTGCCTTTGTTCTTGGGGGCAGCACATCCCCAGGACATGTGTTAAGCATGGTAAAGTGGTCCATTACTAACAGCAGCATGACCAGGTTGGCTCCAGCCGTACAGTCCTAGCAGGCCAGTTCCTTCTTGGATCACACACAGTGTACCTGTAAGTCAGGAAGTCTGAGGAGATACTCCAAGATTCCCAACAGTCCTCAGGCTTTGTGACCCCTGTTTCTACCTATGCCCCTTCCCCATCTGTGCCTCCTCTCAGGCTATGGCTGTGCCTGAAGTGGCCTTTCTCTTCCACTTTTCATATGCCGCATTTCCTGCGTCGTGTTCTGTTTCCTTCTTGTTCTAGTCCCAGTGGTTTCAATTAACAATGGTCATGTATGACATTTTGGCCACTCACATACACTGTTTATTATTAAAATCACAGCACATGCCAAGAGTACAACAGACAATATAATTTGAATAAGAATTCAGCACCGTGGGGTGGGAGGACCTAATTGAATGATCTTTAGAACTGTGAGGCAACCTCCCTAAATCTTCCGTTTCATTTAGCAGCACAGAAGACTTCAAATTGCTTAAGTATAGAGATCTTTTCTTGTTTGCCGTTCTGGAGCCAAGTACAATCAATGCAAAACACATGGCGGGCATTCCTTAAGTATTTGTAAGAAGGATGAATGAGCAGCAGTCAAAGGATGAGCAACTTTGATGGCAACAGGGGTGGTGTGGGATACGGGAAGGATTCCGCACCACAGTGGAGAGGGTGATGGGTCATTGCTCTGATTTGCTAGTATAAATCTTCACCACTGCCAGGTTAGTTCTTCCCGTTGTTTAAAAGTGTGTGCATTTGTGCGTACACACAGGAGGAGACTTACTTAGCGGGTAGAATGCTTCCCTTCTGGTGGTGCGTACTTGGGAAGCCCAGACACTCCTACTCTGGAGGCCCAGGAGGAGGATCACAAGTTTAAGGCCCGAGTGGGCTACAGAGTGAGTACAAGACCAGCCTGGGACAGGTTTGTGAACTCCTTTCTCATAATAAAAAGCAAAAGGAAGACCAGGGAGCTAGTTCGATGGTAGAATATTTGTCTAGCTTGCATGGCACCCTGGGTTAATCCTCAACGCTGTTAAAAGCATTCTTGCCTTTAGGAGAATGGTGTATCATCTGGTCCACGATTGCAACTGGAGAACTGGCCCTTCAGTCGCATTTTACTTCCTTTAGGTTTTCCTCCAGGGGATGGCGATGTTTAAAGATACCCAAATCACTATTACACGAACCTTAGCCCACCACTTAAAAAACACAATGCGAAGTAACATTCCCTTTCCTAGCCATCTTCTCTAACGCTGCAGAGGTGGCTGCTTGCCTTAACCTTATAGTTCTTAGCATATCCCCGAAGATACATAGATTATAGCTTTGTGTACATGTGCTATTTTAAAAATAGAAACTTCTCTGTCTCTGTTTTCCTCTCCAAATCAACAATTGTTTGAATGAAGACAAAATTACTTACTGTTTGAGTGTACCATAATCTATCCCCCGTCGCTACCTAGGAGTGTTTGGTGGTTACAGATGTTGTCCTGTGATCCTCTGTACACCTATGCGTTTGTAAGCCTTGGGGTAGAGCTCACTTTGTTAACAAAGTGACTGAGCACTTACTATTCTCTTGACTCAAACACTATAAGAAAGAAGGACAGAGATCATTACTCCATTCACAGGTGAAAAAAATCGAGTAAAAGTAACAGGATTGGGGTGGAGGGTGGAGTGGCCTCCTGGAGACACACACAGGACATGGCTAGACTGTGTCAGATCCCAGGTTTCCTGAAGATTTGAACAGTGTCTCAGAACTCCTCTGGTCTCCCTTCAATAAAACCATGAGGGGCTTTATAGATTAAATCCAAAACAAAGAAGAGAGGGCCAATGAGCAGACTCTTGCATTAAGTTATGTTTTTTTTAAAAAAAATATACACAAAACCCCCAAATCTCAAGGCCAAATACATTTGAAGGGTATAGTTTGGAGCAGCAGTGAAAGAGGGGCCAGTGTAGGATGACTGGGCCTTCAACTAATAAACATCCCTTTTGCAGTTCTCCAATTGGTCGCCCAAAGGTGAACATGGTTTAGATTGCACGGGTGTAGCAGGAGAATGTCAAAGGATGCTCATAGCAACAATGGCACAACTCCCATCCTCAAGGGAAGTGTCTAGGGTGGGCCTGTAGGCATCTGGCTAGGGTCAGCTTTAACTGGTGCTTTCCTCAATTCTCTACCAGAAATTCCAGCTTCGTTATTAAAATTCACAGATGCAATCAGTTGTCACTCACCTGAGACCGAGCATTATCATTCAGAGGTCAAGGGCCTGGGAGGGAGGTTGTTCATTGTGGACAAAATGAAAATTAACAGGTACAGGGGAAGATCTTAGGGAGACAGGGATGAAGCTGGGGACAACTTGGTGGGTGACTCATCTGCCTTGGGTATGGACTTAAAATGCCAAAGCAAAAATTCAGAAATCCAGAAAAATACTACCTTAATTCAATATTTAGTAAATCAACTGGTGACTAATAATCTATGGCCAAAATCCTGTTACAGAGTTTTACAGACAAGCCACCCAAAATGAAGGTTCAGTAGCAGGTAGATCCAAACTTAGCCTTTGATTTTTAAAATGCCGAGTAAGGCCCCATGAATGTCAGACACATGAAACCTTAGCCTGTGATTGATGGGAAAATACTCCTGAAGGAAAGAAAAGAAAAGAAAAAAAAAAAGAAGCCAATGGATTAGATTGTTTCTATTAGCTGTCTAGGGATTCTCTAACAAGTTATTGGAAGCCAGGCGTTAAGGAAGCAGAAACTCACAGCCTCACAGTTCTGGAGAAAACGTAAAACCAAGATGTGAACAGAGCCAAAGTTGTTCTGGAGGGGCCAGGGAGATAACCAGGTTGCCCTGGAGGGTCCAGAGAGGTACCCAGGGTGCCATGGAGGGTCCAGAGAGGTACCCAGGTTTCCCTGAAGGGTCTAGGGAGGTACCAAGATTTCTCTGAAGGGCCCAGGGAGATAGCAAGATTTCTCTGGAGGGTCCAGGGAGGTATCCAGGTTGCTCTGGAGGGTCCAGAGAGGTACCCAGGTTTCCCTGGAGTGTCTAGGGAGATACCAAGATTTCTCTGAAGGCCAGAGAGATATCAGGATTTCTCTGGAGGGTCCAAGGAGGTACCCAGGTTGCTCTGGAGGGTTCAGGGAGGTGCCAATGTTGTTTTAGGGGGTCCAGGGAAATAGCCCATCTTCACTTTCAGGCTTCTCAGGGCTCCTGCACCCATCCACTCTTCCCTGTGTGGTCACGCAGCCTCCTTCCTGTGTTTGCCTGTTTTCTTTTGTAAAGCTCCATTGGATAGTGTCTCCTTCAGAAGGTGAATCTTTAGAACATCTGTAAAGATCCCATTTCCAAAACAAGGTCCTATTTGTAGGCAGAGTCAAGACTTGAACAAATCTTTCCTGAGGTGGAGGACACATTTCAACCATGTCACTGATAGATGAGGGGCTTTCACTTCATGTCGACACATATGCCTTCAGGAGTGGTAATGGATTGGGGAACAGACCTTTCATAATTTAAATCCCTGGGGAAATGCAGGGCAGGTCCATTGGGTGCTCACATCACAGTCTCGATAATGGACGTGGATAGGTACAGGATTTTATGAGCAGTACTCAGTACTCAGCTGATAACCGTCAGGGCGTGTTTGTACTAAATTAGTATTTATCTTGTTAAAATTCTGTTCTCATACAAGCAACTTACTAAATCATTTATAGTATTACCAAGTGTAATGAATTTCAGATTTTTTTCATGAAAATTCACCATGGTGAGGGGAATGTCCTTTGGAAAATCTGGTACCCTGCCTTGTGGATCACTATGTGTGGCCGTTGCACCTGGGAGGCTGGCTAATGTGTCTAGAAATGTTTCAAGTCTTTCATGTAGCCTCATTTTTATAAATTATTTGCTCTGTAAAAATTTTCATAGTGGAAAGGCAAAATTGAATTCACTCTAGTTTAATTCAGTTTTTTTCCTTACTATAAAAGAAATATAAGCAGAAATTAAGTAACATATAATTTAGAAAGATGTTTAGGGGACTAAAGTATTGAGGATTTGGGTTAGGTGGCTGCAGAATATTTTGGGTTTTCCTTCACTGGTAAGATTTTAAATTTATGTCTAGGTCTAATACTTATTTACTGGTGTTAAGTGTGGACTTGTCTAGAGTCAGTGGGGTAAATGGGCTGTAAAGTAAAGGTCTTCAAATTTGAGATTCACGCAAGAGGTCAAGGTGGTATGATTGAGGAGGGGCATATCAATATTTATGACCTTTGAAAGGAAGGGTTAGGTATTATGTTTTAACCGTAAACAAAATTTAGTATTTTCTCCAATGATCAGAACTCAAAGGTATTTCATACCACATTATAATGTTGCCACACTCTCTCAGACACTGGTGTTTAAATTTTGTGGTATTAGATCCTTGACTGGACCTTGTTAGATAGGCTACCCTCATCTTGCTGTACCGTGCATATTTCTGATATTTTTGATAACTGCATTTCAATTTAACCGATTGTCTTTGTAATCTCATGCTCTTTGTGTGTTAACCGTATCATTCCTAGCAAAGAGTGTGGAGCTTATTAGACTGCAGAAAGTGACTACGGTAGCCATTAACTCCCAGCAGTTCCTCAGAAAGAGACGGGGTCTCATGAGCACCTCACTTACGCACGATGGTGTGTTGAACGTATCCATAGCTGCTGTGTGCTCATGATTGCCGCTTCCATGTTCGATCTAGAGGGATGTTTCACGGTATTGCTCCCATCCTCTGCCATTTACAGTCTGCCTGCACCTTCTTCCTCAATGTTTCCTGGGCCTTGGAGGGGGTGATGTAGGTACCCCCTTTAGGGAAGTACAGAGTATGTTTCCAATAAAGTATATTACCTTCAGTCTTATCACGAGGTTCCTCTCCAGAGTACTGCGCTATCATGTATGAATACGTCATCACCCCACTGTCAGTCAAAGGCAGGTCATACAGAGTCCGGACTTACGGACTTAAGTATAATATATATAGCAGTTTCCCCTGAACTTCCTCAGTTCTTCATCATGTTTCTAGAAAATTTCATCTCAATAGTCCTCCATGTGTGTAAGATATGTCTGAATCCCATTGTGAAGTCAGTTTAGGCTCCATCCTATATGTCTGCAATGTGGAATCCTGCTGGAGCTCTGGTTCCAAACAGATAATAAGGAAAACCTGTTATTTGTCTTATTTTGTAACTATTGTTATTCTTCCTAATTTCCCCACATTTAAAAATGTTAAGACTTTGATTGGTACCCTGTCAGGTCGCATATGGGGGTAACATCTCTCAGGGTCCAGCCTTGATGGGTTTGTACTTTCCAGAGTAGGGGCATGTGGATTAGAAATGTTAGACAGGAAAGAAACAAAGATACAAAAGAAATAGACAGGGACACAGAATAGAGTTGGGAGGGCAACTCAGTGAGTGCTGAATTCGTCTTTGTTTATTTTCTGTATGCTTTATAAACCCCCATCCAAAAGGGGGATGAAAGCAAGACTTCTTTACCATGACATGAACAAGGAACAAACAACGTAATTACCTCTTCAATACCTGAAATATCAAGTAACTATATCCTGAGTTAAGTATTCTGTTGTTTAGGCAGGACATGCAGTGACCACACCTTAGGCCACGCATCCTGTAGGCATCTACACCCTGGGTCAAATCTCCTGCCATAACCTTGAAGGAGCAAGAATCGGCCTGAACTCTCTGACCCTTGGTCAAGGTGGAACAGATCCACATCCATGGGCTCCAACAGTACCCTCAGCATTAATTTTCTCGTTTCTATAACTCTACCTTACAAGAAACCACTTAAAGGAGGGTTTGTTTCATCTTACAGTTTTGAGGAAATAGAGTCGATCATGTCAACAGGAAGCTAGCTCTGTCATAGCTGGCCACATTGCTTTCATACTAAAGAAGCAGGGAGAGGACACAAAATGGAACTGGGTTATCAAAGTCCCTCAAAATGACTTGACTCCCTCTAACAAGACTCCACCTCCTAATAGTTCCATAACTTTCTACCACAGGTGGAGACCAAGTGTTCAAACACATGAGCCTGTAGGGGACTTGCACATCCAAATCATAGCTCTCTCAAGTTTGTAGCCTCTAAAACAGATTCTCTCTGTGAGCTGTAAGTATCCTCTTCGATGTATGTTTCCTCCACTCCATCTGTGTAGATGAATGGGAAGAACTTAGGTACTTGTGCACGGCTGGAGCCAGAGTTTGAAAGATCTGAACTAGACTTAGAGTCATGCTAGGAAAGAGCTGTATCCTTCCATGGTTTCCAACCCCTTCCCTGGAAGTCCTCTGCCTGAGGACCACTCTTTGTCCCCTCTCTATTTCCCTGCTCAGAAGACTGCTGATCTCATAGTGCACATTCTCTGTCCCTCTCCCTCTTCTCCTCCCTCCCTCTCTCTCGCTCTTCCTCCTTCCTTCGCTTCCTGTCTCCCCTCTTGCCAAAAACTGGAAAGATTTTACTTGTGCTATCTATTTTATTCCCTCATCACGGTTAGCATTATCACCAGTGAGATAACTGGGAGAGGGTGATTCAGGTATGACATATACATCTAAGAAGGCTCGTGGCAAGCTCTGCTCCTAATGACAGTGCTGTCTTCCTAATGATGGGTTTCAGGCCATGTGGGAGGCCTCCAAGGAGAGGTGGGCATTCTGGCTCTCACCAGCCACAGGCACAGATCATGGCTCCTAGTCACATCTCTGCCATCTAGAATAGCACCTTAGGCCTGGTAAATTCCCAACAATTGTTATTGTTTTATATTTCTAATTTTGCTTTTGGTTAACACATTATTGGCTATGATAATGGGAGAAGATAAAGGTAGGTGAAGAATTACACATAATAAGGGTGATAAAATGAACAATGGTGTGTATTTGAAGAACTCAAAGCAAAGACTGAGTATGTAACCACATGGAGATGGTAGAAGTTTAAGGCGATGAATACACTGATTTGATCATAATCGAATGCATGCTTATTTTAAAATATCTAATTATTGGTTCATGTGATTACAAGGGATGGTCAGTAAGTCCGTGTCCACAGGGCAAACTCTCTGGAAGAAAGGTTGGAACTCTTAGCCTGGGCTGAGATTGCTGTACACAGGCAGGGTTTCTTCCTCAGAGGGGATCAGTTGTGCTTTAAAGTTACGGCTTTGCTATAATTGGACAAGACACAGTCATATCATCTTTGAAAATGTCCAACTCATTATGTTTCAATTACATCCACAAAGTCCCTTCACAGTAACACTACATCAGCCAAGTAATGGGTCACAGCATTCCAGGTAAGGTGTCACTTTGGCAAATGATGATGCTTGTTGTTTGAGGAATTATCTGTCATCTGGTTTCATCTTGACCACTGTATTAGTCAGGGTTCTCTAGAACAGTTTGACTTATAGAATGACTATCTATCTATCTATCTATCTATCTATCTATCTATCTATCTATCTATCTATCTATCTATCCATCCTTCCATCCATCCATCCATCTATCTGTATCTCTATACATAAAAGGATTTATTAGAATGATTTACAGGCTGTGGCCAAACTAATCAACAATGACTGACTATGAATGGAGAGTTTAAGGATCCAGAAGGTGCTCAGTCCATAAGGCTGGCTGTCTCAGCTGGTCTTCAGTAGATGCTGGAATGCTGAAGTAGGTTCTAATGCCAGTGAAGGAATGGACTTGCTAGCAAGGTGAGAGCAAGCAGGCAGAGAGCCAAAGCTTCCTTCTTCCATGTCCTTATAGAGGCTTCCAGCAGAAGGCATGGCCTGGATTAAAGGTATGTGTTACTGACTCAAGACCCAGATTAGAAGTGAATCTTCCTACTACAAATTAAGCAAAAAACAAAAACAAAACCCTCATTGGTAAGCCCTCCATATTTTGGAGTTTAGTTAATTCCAGATGTAGTCAATTAGGCAACCAAGAATAGCCATTACAACCACCAACAACTTGGCTAACACAAATCCGAAGACTTCAAAGATATTGGCAGGATTCATCTTTGCTGATGCCTTGGGCTCCAGTTGCTTTAGACAAGAGCAAGATTCTGGCTGCACTGCTATTTGCTGATACTGGCTCACATGATTAGGAAGGGTAAGTGGCTTCTCCCTGATGTGCCAGAAGCAAGTGGTTATGTTAGTGGAGGAGTCAGAACACTAATTCCAGGGATTTGACTCTGGTACAAGATCTGTGGAGCCAGAGGGTGCGATGTTGCTTTTTCCTCCGGCCCCAGTAAACATCTTATGCTTGGTATGGTGGTTGACTTGCTGAATTGACTCTGTGATTTGCATGCCAGGAGGTTCACAGTAAATGAGAAGTGTGGGTTCTTAGGGAAGAGTGGCTGTGGCTTGGCCTCTCTGTACCTGTCCACACACACACACACACACACACACACACACACACACACGCACGCACGCACGCACGCGCACATACATATGTGTGTGCATTGTGTAGCAGTGACTTCTCCAGCCCTGAGAACTGAGAACTGCCCTGAGAAATGGGCAGAGGTGTGGGCAGAGAGAGGCAGTGCGTATGAAGAAATGGAATAGGGCCAGGAATATGACCTCTAGTTCCCGCCTTTCCATCAGCCAAGTTTTCCCACTTCTGCCCGTATTTATGCCACAAGCAGGACATATTTATCTAGGGGCAGGCCAGACACAGGGCTATTAGAATTCAGTAGTGAACTAGACACATGTGAATCTTACCTTTTTATGGCTTAATTATTGAGCAGTTTGAAGTAATAGCAACCGATCAAATCTTTAGCATCTGCCAAGTGTGTGGCTGTGGTAGAGGAGGTGGGGAGTGTCCTGGGGGGGGTGTGTGTGTCCAGAGCCTCTGTAAGCAGTGATTAATAGCCAGTACCCAGGAATCATTATCTTTTAAGCGACCTTCTTCCTTGTCACCTTCCTTCTCAGGCTGCCCTCGATTTCAGGCCCTTCTTTTCAAAGGCCTCTCTCTCACAGACCGGCCTCTCTGGCCTGGTAGTCCTCTCAGGTGTCTGCTTTGGATCTGCAGCTGCCTTTTGGACACCGCTCTGTGGAAGTTCTTAGGTGTGTTGGAGGTACAGGCGCTGTGAAGAACTCACTCTCCATTCTAGCCTTCCTTCCTCTTCTGCTTCTCGACAGATTTATCAGCCTTCTTGTTGTTCCTGTCACAGGCTTTGTGATGTTTGCCTTCCCATTTCTGCCATCCAAGCTGTACAGCGGCCTCCCTCATCCTACCTGCACTCTGCCGCTTCTCTCGTCCTCCGTTCCTTTCTCGCCTGCAATGTCGTGGACACTTGGTGTGCAGCCGTGGTGCTGTGTGTGCTGTCATTCCCCGCTTGCTGTTTCCTACCTCTTTAGCCCAGAGGGCTTTTCTCCAGAGCCTCTAGAGCTCACCCTCTTCAGAGTTTGTCTCCCCGTCATTACTAATCTTCCAGGAGACAGCTGCTGAGCTCTGCATGTGGACACCGGTTCTAAACGCACCACAGCTACCCAACTCCTGGTTCACCTGGGTCTGTTCTTCGTCAGCGAATGCCGTGGTCATTCTATCTGTGACTGAACCATCTCCTCCTCTCACGGAACTGTGGTGGGATGAGATAAGTCAACACACGTGCCGTTAAAAGTGTCTGCTATCACAACACTCCGTGGGAGCAGATCCTCTCTGCTCCTTGCTCCTCCACAGTTTCTCTTCGTCTCTTTGTCTTAGTTAGGATTTCTATTGTGAGAAAATGGCGTGATGAACTCAAAGAGAAAAAGATTTGCTTCATTTTGTACTTTCACATGACTGTCCATCATCAAAGGAAGTCGGGGCAGGAACTGAAGGCAGGAACCTGGCTTTGGGAGCTGAAGGCCAGGGATGGATGCTGCTTATTGGCTTGTTTTTGGTGACTTGCTCAGCCTGCTTTCTTTTGCCATTCAGGTCTATGGGGCTAGAGAAAGTACCATCTTCCACGGGCTGGGTCCTCCCACATCAATCTTTCATCATGAAAATGCATTGTGGATTTGCCTACAGACAATCTGATGGAGGCGTTTTCTCCTCTGAGGTTCCTCTTTCCAGATGACTCTGACTTGCGTCATCATGACACAAACAAAACAACAAAAACAAACAAAAAACTAGTCAGGATACTCTTAGTACTTGCCATTTGCTTTCATGGCTCATTATTCACTATATTTCTGAATTGTTGCTTGTAGCGTTGCTCATAAACTAGTGGCTGGAGCCGCAGGGACTAGTTGCCACACGTCTTACTTGTTATTATTGAGACAGGGTTTCTCAGTAGCTTTGGAGCCCATCCTAGAACCAGTTCTTGTAGACTAGGCTGGCCTTGAACTCACAGAGATCCACCTACCTCTGCCTCCCAAGTGCTGGGTTAAAGGCGTGCACCACCACCGCCCGGCTACATCATATTTCTTATATTAGCTACTTTGCTTTCTCCAATGACCAAATACCTGTCTCAAAGCACCTTAAGTGAGGTGAGGTTTGTTTTGATTTGGGCCTTGAGGGAATCCTGCCCATCACGGTAAGGAAGTCACATAGGTAGGTGGCTCTGTGATGGCAACTGCTTGATTCCATCCCAGTGGAATTAGTGGCAGGATTGGGACTGCAAGTAGGGCCGGGCTATAAACCTCAAAGCCCAATCTCTCAGTGACCCACTTTCTTCAGCAAATTCCTCCTTTCCAAGTTTCTAAGCCCTCCCTCAAACAATGTCACTAGTTGGTGACTAAGTGTTCAAACATCTAAGCCCAAGTGGTGGGGGCATTTCGTATCTAAATCATAATATTTATCTTTCTTCACATTCCTCTGGACACACACACACACACACAAAATATGCACAATTGCCATTTATATATTAGACATACATGAATTCAAATTCTCTTCAGTTTATTAACCAGCTCATTATTTTGATGATGTTTCTAAATGAAAGATTTGGTCAAATACCCATTATTTTTACTTTGTGTGTGTGTGTGTGTGTGTGTGTGTGTGAATACACCAGCATGCATGCCGTGACATATGCGTGCGGGCCAAAGGACAACCTCTGGTGTTAACCTCTGCTCTCTGTTTCGTTGAGGCAGGGTTTCTTTAGTTGTTTCTCCCTGCATGTGCAGGACTAGCTGGCCCATGAGCTCTAGGGATTTTCCTCTTTGCAGTGCATCTCGTGGTAACATGGGTAAAAAAGGATACAGCGCGAGGCTAGAAGGTGTGTGCTATATTGGTGGCTTTTCTTTGGGTTCTGGAAGATTCAAACACAGGTCCTCACTCTTGCTCAGCAAATACTTTACCCTCCAAGACATCTCCCCAGCCCAGCGCCCCCTC
Source organism: Myodes glareolus (assembly GCF_982192425.1). Classification (NCBI taxonomy): domain Eukaryota; kingdom Metazoa; phylum Chordata; class Mammalia; order Rodentia; family Cricetidae; genus Myodes; species Myodes glareolus. The sequence goes on from NC_142030.1 coordinate 24,927,378, forward strand.
CACCAGGGTACAGCTTGTTCTTACAATGGTTCACTGGGCCCCCTGGTTTATGTGAAAGTTCGCAGGGGGCCTGATCTCAGGGCCTCTTTGTCCCATGAGACAAGCACACTCAGAGACATGTAAACCCTGGCGATGAGCTCATTGGAGTGATTTCTGCAGTGAAAACAGCAATGAGAGGCTGTGCCAGGGACTTCAGGCTCACAGAGTATAATTAGGATTTTTCTCAAATCATTGCCCACTATAATTTCATTGTTACGTACATTCTTTAATTATGGGCTCTAATAGTCCAGTTTAGTTCTATAATTAGGTATAAAGACATTAATTTCAGAGACATAACAGTCAACTCAAATGTACTTTTTAAAATTCTTTCCCATAGCCTACCTTACAAGGAAAATTAATACACCCTAAAAACTTGTGCATGGAAAAAACTGCCCCCGGGGTGGGGCAGCTGTCAGGAGAATGGGGATGTCCTCACAGGACAATTTGACCCGGCCTCCATCCCCCTATAGATTCTCTGTTTCATAGGCCAAGTTGGGGCTATAGAAGGCAGAGAAGAACCCCTCAGTTCATGTTGAATCTGTATCTCTTAACTGGAAAACTTAGTGACATCAAAGCTTGGTGAGTCGTGGGAAAGGAAAGAACAGTTAGGGCAGCTGTGGCCATATGCAAATAAAAATGTGTGTGTGTGTGTGTGTGTGTGTGTGTGTGCGCACGCATGTGTGCGTGTGTGCATATCTAACTTGGGGGTATGGGGACACGCATATGCACAGCAGGCGTGAATGAACGTCAGCGGACATCTCAGGTGTCTGTCCTCAGGTGCTTCCATTTTGGTCTGTCATTGTCATGGAGTTTCAATACATAGGCTAGGCTAACTGTACCCCCACAACCCCACCCCCGGAACTTTCAGGGATCTGCTTTTCTCTGCTGCCCTTCCTGGTGTTTCTGGGATTACATATCCGCCACCATGCTTGATTTACAAGGGTTTGGGGATCCAAACTCACGTCTTTAGTCTTGTGAGGGAAGTGTTTTACCTGAGTTGTGCCCCAGCTCCAGTCCCTGGTGAGCTCACCAGTCACAATGGGCAAAGCCCTGCAGCCTGGAGACGGCCTGTGGCTTTAAGGAGCCACGTTGCCCTGGTCTGTTGACTCATCACTGGACACTTGAGTCGTTTCCATTTGCTTTGGAAAGCATGGGCCAGACCCAAAAGCTTACACACTAGGCACTTAGCTGAGCTTCATTCAATAAACAGAAATGGCTGGTAGAAGATTGAAATGACCCCATGTTCTTTTTGTTTGCTATGTGTACCAGACTTTCTTTGGGGCCACCAATCAGCTCCCAAACCATGAGATGGAGACTTCTTATTAGTTATGAATGCTTGGCCTTACCTTAACTTTATTTTAAACTTTTTCTCCTTATCTACATTTTGTCCCTGGGCTTTTTACCTTTCTTTCCTCCCTGCCTTCTTCTTTCTTTCTTTCTTCCTTCCTTTCTTTCTTTCTTTCTTCCTTCCTTCCTTCCTTCCTTCCTTCCTTCCTTCCTTCCTTCTCCCTCCCTCCCTCCCCCCTCTTTCTTTCTTTCTTTCTTTCTTTCTTCCTTCCTTCCTTCCTTCCTTCCTTCCTTCCTTCTTTCTTTCTTTCTTTCTTTCTTTCTTTCTTTCTTTCTTTCTTTCTTTCTTTCTTTCTTTCTGTATATCTTACTTTCCTAATATCTCCAGTGCTGACTGGCAGGTGACCGGCTTGCTCTGGCACCAGGGGTCTCTCTCTCTCTCTTCTTTATTCTCTCTTCCCCCTGCTCCATTAGACTCTTCCTCTTATTCTTTCTGCCTGCCAGCCCCACCTATCTCTCTACTGCCTAGCTACTGGCCATTCAGCTTTTTATTAGGGCATCAGGTGCCTTAAGCAGACAAGGTAAAACAGCAACACATCTTTACATAATTATACAAATGCAGCAGAAACAAATGTAACACACCTTCACATAGTTAAAGTGATGTTTCACAGAATAAGCAAATGTAGCACATCTTTGCATAGTTAAAGTGATATTCCACAACAGTTGCGTTTACGAGGTTAAGTGACACGTAGATAGTCATATTCTTTACCTAGGAGAAGGTCTTGGTCAGTTTGGAGTTTAGAAACAATACCTTTGTTTGTGAGACAGAGGACAGGCTGATGGGAATGGGGCTAAAGCTGTGAGCACAGGTGGGCAGGAAAGTGGCTGAGGTATGCAGGGAGATGAAAACATAGACAGCAAGGATTCAGACACTGTTACAGAGTCCAGGCACAAGTACAGGGGCTGAAGAGGGTAGAAAGGCCAAAGCAGAGGTGAAATCCCAAAGTAAGGATTGGCTGCAATGTAAGAATGAGCATGACTGAATCACTGTGTATGCACATGCGTGTGCATGTGTGTGTGTGAAGTTGGAGTGAATCTGTACACGAAATGTGTGTGTCTCACAGATAAGTAAGTTGAACATGTTCCCCAACCCTTCTGTGTGTGGTGTGTGTTTGTGTGTGTGGGTGTGTGTTTGTGGTGTGTTTGTGTGTGCGTGTGTGGGTGTGCCTGAATGAGTCATAAATGAGCATTCAGGAATTATCTAATACTTATCAGTTCCACCTAACATCTCATAAAATACTATTTCGGCTTAACTCTTGATTGATCACATGCTCCAAGTCACAGGCAGAACCTGGCAGCGCGTGTCCGTGCTGACTCACACTAAGCTGTGAAGTACGCCAGCCTCAGGCTCACACTGCACTTTTCTCCATGAACTATCGTTATTAATTTATATGCTGCTCTTCCCCTTGCTAGGCAAGGTCAACAAAGTATGGTACTTATGGGTGTGCTCCCAGAGTCTAATTTATTCAGTTTCTTAATATGTTCTCAGTTAGTGTGTATTGAATAAACTTTAAAAAATGTTCAATTTATTTTGGACTTTATTTTGCAGCTTGCTTAAGCTAGAATGTAAGTCTCATTATTACCTCCCATACCTTTTGACAACAAAAGCAGTTACTACTGACACCAGCCCATTGTGTGCTGGGTGCTGTCCTACGCACACCATACAGAGTGCTTTTAGGGAATGCTAGGAGGGAAATATTGTCACCTGACTTCTACAGGAGACAGAAGGTAGGCTCACTCAAGTTAAGCCACTTTCAAGTCACACAGCTAAAGCTGCATGCCAAAGTCTGTGCACCATTTCTGTTCACAGGCTTCCATTCCCCACAATGCATCACTCTTAGCTCTCCATTTCCTGTGTAAGTGGAAAAGCCGTAGCCTTTCTCTTTGGAAATCAAAGGGCACCATCTGGTTGCAAGGGAACCGCTTCTGTGTGCAAGAGTTTTTGGTCACTACCAGGAACAAACCAGAAACGTTATCCCAGAGGCAGAGCTAGTTTGGGTTTATCAGCCCTGGATAATGTCAGTTGGATCAGGGACACCTGGGGAATAGTCTCTCCCTTGAGAACCAAGCCCATGGGAGAGAGAGACCCCCTGCCCTCCTGCCTTTCTCTTTTGCTTCCCATCAGGCAGGACGCTTTCTATGGCAGGGGAAGCCACATCCAAATGTGACTGTTACTGGGTGGACAACTTCAAATATGTCTAGACATGGTAGCTACAGGAGTAGATTTCAAGAGAGGAGCATGGACCCTCCATCCCTAGATTGCTTCGCACGAAGCTGACATACAATGAATAACTCCTTGGCGGAAGGATCTTAACTGACTGGCCATGGCTTAGCTAAGCCTCATGAATAAATCTCAGTTGATCTTTTCAGACTCTGTATCTTCTCCCGCTGGGATTCTCATGTTCATGAGCAGCCCAGGGGAAAGAGGAAACACAGAGGATCCTGTCCTCTTTATAGTATTTCTCCCTGTCTGATTCGTCACTGCTCTCCAACTTGGATGATTCATCCACACAGTGTTTTATTTAACATTCTGGAACTGAAGAGCACCTCCCAAGAAGCCTTCACCCCAGTAACGGAGCAGCAACAAGAATATGGGACTTGTCCCTCTGAGCCCTCTCAGGGAAGCTTTTCTTACCCATTGAGTGTGATGGCTGTAGAGACCCATGGCTGTATAAGCTGCTGCAAAGAAGACAGTCAAGACTTCAGCCATCAACAAGGCTCAGGGAACATTGCAGAGGAGGGGCGGGTGGAAGGAATATAAGAATTAGAAGATATGGAGAAGGACCATGAAATGCCAACTTCTAGGCCACACACAACCCCTGCTCTCACAAACTCTAACCAATCGCAGGGTCTGCATAAGAATGGTCCCATGGGCATGGGTAATGGTGGGGATCAGTAAGCCTTACCTGTCACCAAGGAACTACTTCCTACCAATTCGATTTCAGGAAAGGGGACGTCACTGCCTTGCATTGTATCCCCTCTGGTGACATTACCAGGCTCCAAAGGACCATTCCAATCCAATGGAAGCATAGATGGTTCTGGTTCAAGCAAATGGGTCACAAAACAAAAAGCAAAAGTCATTAATCTGGCAAAGGAACGAGCAGGGAGGAGGCGGGGATGGGTGGGAGATAAAAGAGGATGTATCATATGCAAGTATGAAAGTTGTCAAAGAACTAACAAACTAAGACAACCACTGGGGCACAAATTTCAGTTCTCTAGCAGTTCTCTTGCTTATTAAGATTCTTCCTTATGTTTGACATGGATTTCACTCCTCCACCTTTTAGCTTTCATATGTATTTGAAATATATTCATAGCGTCTTCCAGTTTATAAGTGTATGTGTGTATGTGTGTTTTATTGATGTTTTGCCTGTATGTATGTGTGGACAGGGGTTTTGGATCTGGAGGTAAAGACAGTTGTAAGCTGCCATGTGAGTGCCCTGGAAGAGCGGACAGTACTCTTAACCATTGAGCCATCTCTCCAACTCCCCAATTTATATGTATTTTCATACTTAATATGTTGGTTCTTGTGGTTATTTGGATAAGAATGGCCACCCTAGGCATATATTTGAATATTTTGTCCCCAGTTAATGAAAATGTTTGGGGAAGATTTGGCAATGTGACCTTATTGGAGGAAGTATGCCATTGGGAGTAGGCTTTGAAGTTTCAAAATTCCCAGTGTGCACTTCTGCTTCCTACTTCTGGATCAGGATATGAACTCTCAGCTGTTCCTTTGCTTCACCATCATGGGCTGTAACCCCCCTAAATTAAGCCAAATGAAATGCATCCTATTATAAATTGCCTTGGTTATGGTGTTTTATCACAACAATAGAAAAGTAACCAAGACAGGGCTTGAATAAAGACTTAAAAAATTGTACAAAGGGAACCATAAAACCATGAAGAATTTGGGCAGCATGAAAGAAAGAGGGAGAGTAAATTTGGTGAAACCCTAAATCAGTAAATGTCACTTTAGAAAGAGACACAGCCACATGGATAGGTCTTTCCATATGTCATGGTTCTGGAGCCTGACAATCATGTGATTTGAATCAGGTAAAAAACTTCTCTGAACCATAGTTTATATATGTGTAAATCAGAGACCCTAAAACCCCGTCATAGGGCTACTGTGCTAACCAAGACAGCATGTAGAATGCTAAGAACAATGCGTGACACAAAGTAGCAGTGCAAAGGAGCTACTGTTAGCACCACACTCCTGCACGGCATCCTCTCTCCTATGCCAGCATTCTGCTAATAAATCCTCCCGGTTTATTGCCAGAAAAACTGAGCCTTTCAGAACTTAGAGCTGGGAGGAACCATAGAGACAATTTCATTAATTCCTCCCTTCCTAGATGAAGCAACATAGGTCAAGGGTCACAGAATAAGCCACTGAAGAAATCAAAAATAGTCTCTGTCAGTTGCCTGGAGCATCTTTTGACTCACAAAACCACAGGTCTATGGCCTGGAGGAGGGATTGATCAGTCCTCTACTAGAGGTCAACTCAGACCTCCCCTTAAAGACATCTTACATACAAGGCAGTTCTGGCTAGAACACTTCAGATAACAGTGCAAGTCATGCTCAGAGACTAGCAAGGCGATGAAACTGTCCCCTCCTCTCCAGGCTAGGTGCAGAGCCAGGACATCTTGAGGGACAGATGACAAATACGCACATTCCCAGGAGCACGCATGAGCAGTGTTTAAAGCCAGGAACACGGACATGTTTTTGCCAGGCTGGCTTTTCTGGGGTTGAGAGACGTCAGAGCGACCTGTGTCAGCTCATTGCTGACAGCTTCATTCAGCTTCAGTGGTTTTAGATGCGTTTGCATGGAATGCCATACAGAATGTTAAACGTCTCTACAAAAACGTAAGCAAACATAGAGATAAAGGAATACAAACCTAGAGAAGGCTTTTTTTTTGGTGGCAGGGGAGGTCTTTGCTCTCAGCCCTGACCTCTGATGCCTTCTAGAGAAGGTCCAGATTGAAACCAGAATTTACATCTGGGCTCTGCTTCCCCTTTTGCTGGACGATCTTGTGAAAGTCTCTTAACCTTCCTGGATCTGGTGTCTAATGACCACGTCGCAGCTTGTTTAATGTGCGCTGTGCTCGACAGAAGGCGCACAAGGGTCAGATGCTGTCTTATGAATGTTGCCTGTGATGTGCCCGATAGATTTCTACACTGCCAGCAGACCAAGCGCTGATTTTCCCCGTGCAGGCCCCTGGGTCCTGCCCTTGCTCTGTGACGATAGCATATCATTTTGACCTTCTCTCTTTTATGAGTTTGGTAGGTCAGGCCTATGCAAAGACTGTACACAAAGATGGAGTGGTAGGGTAGCCTTTTCATCTGTTTGGGTCATTGTAACACATGGCATGGACCTGGAGCCGGTCAACAACAGAAACATTTCTCACAGTTCTAGTGGCAGAAGTCCTAGATCAAAGTGCCAGGGAGAGGAGGAGGGTTGATAGCTAGTGAGTTCCTGCCGCCTGGCCAGGCAGGCGGAGCTTTCGTGCTGTGCTGTTTCCCTGGGGAAGGGAGGAATAAGCTTTCGGGTTCCCTGTTCTATTCTTCTTCATGAGGGCTGTGCTTACTGTAACCATCTTGCAAAAGCTATAGCTCCAATGGCTGCAATTGCAGATGTGCGTCCAGAATTTGAGTCTGGGGAGAGATAAGCGGTCGGGCTACAGGGGAGCGTGCATGGGCAGCACAGGCCTGCTTTCAGTTAAGGACAGCCTTGAGTTGTGTGCAGGCTCCGCTCCACTGCTCTGAGTCATTTTATAAGCTCATTCATTGCAAGGGAGGAAGGTTAATTTTGGGTCCTCTTGAAACATTCAAGCAATGCCTGCCAAATCCAGGATAACTTAGTGCTCTCACCTCCTGAGGTGCCTGGTTGGGTCTGTGTGTCTGCTTTGGATCAGCCCCAAGGCCTTGCCCTGATTCCTGTGTGGGCCCCTCCCTCCTCTTTCCTGGAGAAATCCACTGTGAGGCTGCAAGGCGAGGGGCCAGTGTTTATCTTGGTGGGCCTCCCTTGAGCCGGACACTGCGGCTGTGTTTGCCCGGGATGAAGGCTGGACCCTCCTTCTTTAATTGGCCAGAGACTTTACCTCAATCACTTGGCCTGCTGGTGATTTTTTTTTAGGCCCAGATGTTCAGGCCCTCTGGGACAGGAAGAAGGGCACAGATAACACTGTTGCTCAAACCGAGCTGTAATAGCAGATAGTCCTCCTGAAGTCCATGGCTGCAGGCACTGTCAGGCTTGGAGTATGGACCTTTACTTTTCTCTGAAGTGGGGATGGAGCGGACTAAGCAGGTGGACCTACCAGAATACAAGCAGCATGTGCCAGTCTCAGCCTTGCTTGCTGGCTGTCCTGGGCTGGCCAGGTGACTAGATGCAAACAAGAATTGTGGAACTAGACTAGGCTAAGAGTCCACTGCTTCCTGGATGCTGGCTTTGAAGATGTTTTTATTTTTCTGAGCTTCAAATTACCTTTTGAAATGATTGTATCTGATGATATTGTTTGAAGGATTAAGTAGACTAATGTGTGTGGGTGACAGCCACGAAATTTGCTGACACCTGCTTGTAGCCTAAAGGATGACAAAGGTTAGTAGAATGTTTTAAAAATGTGATCCAACCATGTTTTGTATATGAGAAAACTCCTGGAGCTACAAGGATACGAGTGTGTTGGACAAAAAAGGAATGCTTTGATCATGTAGATATGGATTAAAAGGAAGCCAGAGCAGCTGCATTAATCACTGTTACAGATCATCAACAAATACTAGCAAATTGGATGTGACCAATGTGTAAAGAGAATGGGCACATTCAGAGAATTTGTTCCAAGTATACAATATTGACTAAATATAAAAATTATAGGACCATACTAAACAATTTTCCCAAATTCAGCAACTGCTCATAAAGAAAAACCTCTCAGTAAGTAAGTCAGGAATGGAAGAGACTGACTGGATCTGATAAAGAACTTACAGACAAAGTCTCCAGTTCAGCTTGTATATCGTGATGGAGTGCTTTCTCCCTGAGACTGGAGTGTAGACAGAGACACTTGCCTGTGCTATTTATTAACATAAAAAGTCCTAGGCTTTATGAGAAAGAGTAAAGATTGGAAAAGAGGGAAGAACACTAATTTTGAAGATAACAGAATTGCCTACATACCCCCACCCAAATCTATCAAGTACCCTGCCCCTAGAGCTGATTAATGCATCAGAAATCTCTTCAGTTCAAAAATCAATTGCATGTCTGCAGACCGGTAACAGACACATGAGCTCCAAAATTAAATTACAATAGTATCTGTAATCACTCAGAAATAACTAAATATAATATAAAAATATACCTAGGCTTTATAGGCTGAAAGTTACAAAACTTTATAAAAGAAAAATTTAAAGTCCGCGTAGTTGGAAAGAAACACTCTGTCAATGACAGTGCTCAACACAGTGGAGACAGCACAGCGAGAACGCTGTGTCCTTCAGATCCGTTCACAAGTCTAACAGAATCCCTGCCCAAACCTTAGTGATTGTCCATGAATGTGACGCTGTCTGCCTAGAACTTAGATGCATAGGACAAGGATCTAAACAATTTAGAAAAGAAAGATGAACGCGGAACAAATCAGTACATCTGAAGACTTACCACTTCGTTCAGTCAGTAAGACTGGTGTGTCAAAAACCAGACCCAGGGCTGGAAGGAGCACATTATATAACTCAGAAATCATCTCACACAATATAATTTGGTGCAGCCTCATTGAAAAAAAAAAGGATCAGGAAGCCCACGTTTAGGTTCTAGGGCTACCATTCATTCACTGTGTGTCTGTGATCAGGTGACTTTCCCACTTCTAGCTCTCTGTGTCTCTGGTCACTTTAAGTCACTTGACCTTTTCTGGGGTGGTTCCTCTTCTATCTCATGGAAGAATCCCTGGACTTTTCCTTTCTTAAGAGTAAGGCATTCTGCTCCCCAAAATGATTAGTATGCGGAGTGAATACCATGAAAATGGGGCTGTGTAAATCCGGTCCGACTGTGGTGTGATGTTTTGATTTCTTCTTTCTTACTAATGGCGATAACTCTTCCATTGGCCAGCTTGACGAGCAGGAGCCATGGGACTTCATTTTAGAGAGCTGCCTTGAGATTTCCTGAAGACCCGGAGCTCGTGGCTTGGTTCAGGAACTTCTGAGAATATCTGGAAACAAGATATTTCATAGCAATTTAAGGGAGGTTCAAAGACGATTGCCTTTCCCCAGTAGAACGCTCCTGCTTATGGGGGCAGGAAGATCTTGAAGCGATCCAAAATAACTAGCCAATCACCCAAGGATGATTGCATGTAAATTCATACTATGTGAGTTCTTAAGATCTTCAAAACCACAAAGGAACCTGGAACACACACACACACACACACACACACACACACACTCACGAGGCTAATAGCTCCCCCAGCCCCAGAGCTATCTTCTTTGACTACTACGATAAAGACTTATGGTTAAATCAAGCAAGGAAAGCTGAAGCTGATAGTTGCAGCAATAGCTAATCTGAACCAGGTGGTACTCATGAAGCCGGATAGCAGAGTGGTTAGAAGTGCGAATTTCCTCTGAAGTTTAAGTCTAATTTTACCTTTGATTTATTCCTTGACTTGCTATTTAACTGTTCTGTTCTTTGGCTTTTCTCGTCAATATCTTCATGCTAACTATAGTATCTGTCTCCTATGAGCTCCGTGAGGATTTAAATAAGTCACATATACTCAGCTTTTACGCATGAAGCAGGAGATATATGTGTGCATTTATTCTATTTATGTAATATATGGACGGAGTGAGGCAACTGGGCTTGGCCTTAAAATACTGTCTCCACATGCCACATCAAGGTGCTGTTGTGACCACGTTCTTCCCCTTCTTTTAGTCACTGACAGACAAGTGTGTTCCAAGGAGGAGTAACAAAAGAATTTATAATCCGTTAGGTTCGTGAGCAGTCCAGGCCTTGAATCTCATCTCAGGGCTCCTATCAACAAGGTATACAGTTATCGATAAGTGAATTGGTAACCCTGAGCTGCATTCCCATCTACATATTGAGGAAGTTGAATGGGAAGTTGAATGAAGTGATGGTTTTCTACGAGACAGCATGCTTCCGCGGTGAAGAAGCGGTTTTGCCGACAGGAGCACCAGTGACCTCTCACTAACAAAACAGCGTCCACTGAATACGTATTCTGCAGCAGCCACTTTTCTAAGCCCTTTACTCGGCCCTTGTAGCGAGCTGTGATGGAGGCATATCATAATCTTCATTTGTGAACAAGGAAACTGGAGGAGAGAGAAGCTCAATTGCCCAAGGTTCCATGACAATTAAGTGGCAGCACTGGGCTTTGGTGTACCAGAAGTTCTATTCAGATACAGGTGGTTCTAAGGGAAGAATAAGCAAGTTAAGGAACTGGGCCCTGAGAGCTATATTTCCTATAGCTATATATTCGCTATATATCCGTGGCTCTTCCTAGGTCCTTGGTTGACATGATCATCCTGGATGGCTATAGACACATATTCAGCTAAACTGATTTTAACCTTCTGGATTGCTAGAAGTATAGCAAAGGTGCCCGCAGGAAGTCTAATTTTGTTTTACTAACGCATTCCACACAAAGCAGGGGTCTCAGGGATGGAAGAGAGCTCCTGGCTGGGCAGGAAGTCGTAGGGTAGAGTCAGAAGAAGATAACAAGGTTGTCAGTCTTTGGGTTGTTTTGACTCACTGCTTGCCACTGTCTTCTCGTGTTTGGCAGAGGATTCTCTGTGAAGCCCTGTGCGGACAGACATGAAGCTCTCTGGTTTCTTTTAATGCTGTCCCAGGTAAGGCAGGGGAAAGGGGGGACAAGGTCTTATTGGAACCAGGAACGCGGTCAAAGCTTTGCTCTCCCGTGTGTCCTTAGTGGCCTCCTCTTGAGCAACAGTTGTGACCACCACGGCAGTGATTGCCCTACTGCTTTGGATTGTCTCTCCAGGCCTCTGGGAGGTCCATCCTGCTTTTTAGATTCATTCCCACAAAATGTTGAAAACTTGATTGTTAATTCCAGAAGTGACTATGGTAGGAATGTGTTGCTGTGTTGAGAGTGTGCTAGGTTTTATTTATTTATTTCAGCTGTTCATCATCATTTTGGTATGTGTGAGATGCATGCGTGTACATGTAACTGTGTTCGTGCTGTTGCGCACGCCCCTGCATGTACTCAAAGATACCGGAAGCTGATGTTAGGTATCTTCATCAGTTGCTCTGCAACTTAGTTTATGTTTCGAGATGGATTACCTCACTGAACCTGCAGCTCACCATTTGGGGTAGGCTGGCTGTCCAGTGTGCCCCAACCTCATCTGCCTGTATTCCCCTCCCAGTGCTGGGGTTACAGATGTGACCCACTGAGAGTTGTATTCTCTTATGACTGGGATCTCTGGTGGAGGTGGAGGAGATGAGTGAAGGCCAGAACCAGTGGGATGTGCCTAACCTATCATGGGAGTGAGGGTGGGGTTGTAGTCTGAGACTTTGACGCCAGCAGTTAGGGCCTTCCAACTGGATGTCACCGTGGATATGGAGGGCCCAGGGCTGCACACTAAGTCTTCATTGGCTCATTGGGTGTATCATTCTTGTGGGTGCCATTTTTCTTGGCTAGTGTTATCAGCTCTAGCTAACCATCTGGTGTTTTCATTCACAGCCTTTTGGGACTGCAACCCAGCTCACCAAGTTTCCAGGCCAACTTAGTCCGAAGGTGTTTGTTTTGGAAACCTAGACTAAAACTGACTCAGTGACTGACTTCAGCATTACCAATGTGAAGGCATGGGGGCAGTTCACCGAGCCTTTGCCTTGGGACAGGTTCCCGGTGACTTTAATAAAGGGAATACTTAGGCACATCTTAAGGCCTCCACAGAGAACTTTCTTTGTGTGATGGACAGTGATTAACACAGAAACAGCTGATTAGAGTGTAGAATGTAGGTGTCGGTAGAGAGCCCAGCCACAGATGGGCTGTGTCCCCCGTGCCCACCCTGACTCAGAGACCATCTCCGAAGCCAGAAGTTGAGGAGATAGCAAGGTTGCTTGCATGAGACCCACACAAGACCAAGTCAATGTTCTAGCTTGGGGACTCACAGTCTCCCACCCTTAGCTAAGAAGCAATTGACAGTTGATGGCTTCAGAGAGAGAGAGAGAGAGAGAGAGAGAGAGAGAGAGAGAGAGAGAGAGAGAGTTTCCTTTAAGGGTGTAGCCCCTGGTAGGTTGACCTATGTTCCAGTGGATGGCCGTGCACCCAGGAGTATGTGGATATTGGACTTGGTGGGTTGTTAAAGAAATAAAAAGAGGGCAAGAAAACCAGGAAGTCAGAAGGGATAGGGGTTTAAGAGTTAGATTTGGGGAAGCTAGGGGAAGAAAAATGAGGAACTATGATCATAATACATTACATGAAAATTTGAAATAATTAATAAAAATATTTTATTAAAATGAAACATATGAGACTACATCTTTTTACAGTGGAAACACCAGCATACACAAATGGCTCCAACCTTTTGTCCTAGCCAGTGCGACACTTCCTTTCTCTCCATTTGTGTGGATGTCTTTCCCACCCAGTGCAAGTGGTGTGCCAATCACAGCTAGCCTATTTTCTGGGTACCTCCTAACTGCTTGCATATGTTAGCTCAATATTATGGTCACCATGTGTTGTAAATACTATTGTTATATTTTATTGATATGGCAACAGAGACACAATTAGGTTAAATATCTGCCTCAAAGTAAACAAGAGGATCAGGCAAGATTGGGAAGGCAGCTTCAACCTCCCAGATCTTAACCTCCCACAAGCAGCAGAAGCTCCACAAAATCTCCAAGTTTATTGATTTTAGGTTCTGTTAGCTGGAGAACATTTACACACTATCTCTATTAAAAAAAAATCCATGTGGGTTTTCAATCTGCCTGTAAGGAAGACTGCTATGAGTCACAGAGGAGGGGCACAGGGTGCGTCAGTAGACACGAGTCCCAAAGCTGTCCTGGGCTGAACTGGGTTATGCTTATGCCAGAACTCTGGTTGGAGAAGACGCAGGAAAGTGCCAAGGGTGGAGGGGTAACATGAGAACTATCTGCTCCCGGTGGGTCCCTCGGCACCTGCTTGCGCATCTTCCTTGGGCTGACTTTGGATGGTGTAGTCTTATGCCAATGGGTTGCAATGTTGTAAGTTGTTTCCACTGATTTCAAAGACCTAGACCCCTAGATTTCCCTTAAATGTTCTCCAGATAGTAGCCTCCACTTTTGATGTGTGGCCCAATTTCCATAATTCAAGCCAATTGTCACGGGACTTTATTCCAGTAATCAGTGTTGGCTTTGTTGGTTATTTGTGCATCTCTTCAGCTCTGGGTCAGGGCTGCATGTGGACTGGGACCACGGATCTGGCTCCAGTTGTGATACGGGCTGTGAGGATGACCAATCCCAAGACAACACCACTCTCCACCATGCAGCTGGATTTACATAAACTCAAATGACCTTGCATGACTGTCTATTGAGCCTGGTGATGGCCAATGCTTGTTCTTCTAACAAATTGCCAATGTTTAGTCCTTGCCACGGCCCTACGGGGTAACTGTAAGTCACAAGTCTCATTTACAGATTAAGAGGCACAAGTAGAGAGGGGAAGTCATTTGTTTTGGGTCAGATAGGAAACAAAGAGAAACATTAGGGCTTACACAGAGGGAGTTAAGGCTTAGACTCCGTGCTCTTGACTGGCAGGCTGGCTCACCTGTTCCTTGGCAAACGGTGGAGACTTTATAGAACAGACGATGCTCTTTTCTAAAGCATGCCTTGTCATTTTTTAGTTTATTTAAGTTTTTGGTAGACTTTGGTTTTATTTGAAGTTGATGAGCTGCTAGAAAATAAATACAGTACTGTTTATAAATAACGCTCCAAGGTTTGTTCTCAGGTTAATTTTTCAAAGGGTTTAGCAAGGACATAGGACACAGGATGTAGTCCTGTCTTGTCATATGTTGTGTCTGCTGCAAAGGAGCCAGGCTATCAGGGCTCTCATCCTAAAGAAGAAGAAATTGAAGTTCAAGGATGTTATGAAGGCCACTTAGAGTCACACAGCTGGCAGGTAGAGAGCTGTTTCTGCGTAGCCCAGGCAGCCTGGCTTCAGACCCCATCTTCCCAATAACCCATTCTGCTCTCCTAGAGGAAGATCTCTGTGCTTGGATTAGGGCAGGCAGGTCAACTCTTCCCGAGGCTGACTCATACCTCTTCATTCATTTATTTAGCGGCTCCTTCTAGTAGACCTACTGTGTGCTGGAACTTGTTAGTGCTGGCTATGAGCTACTGATTCATAGCTCCTTAGCCTGTGTTCTTCCAGATCTCATGGCTGGAATTTCAGTTCCTTCCTCTGTAACAGATGAGCAATTCTCATTCTTTTGGAGTCCCGTGCCTGTCTTGTTTATAAACATACTTATAAACATCGCTTATGCCTTCCTTAATTTTGTTTTTTAATTTCCAAGCAAGCGGCTTATGATGACTAAAAATAAATGAAAGCAATTACAGTGTTGAGTAATCTTTGTTTGAATCACACAGGCCTCAGTTCTCTTCCTTAGGAGATTTTCTTCCTCTGCTCCCTGTCACAGCTTGCATTCTTTTGGTTAAAAAGTATTGGGTGGTATTCTCCCTCTAAAACAAAAGGCTTGACAGTTACTTAACTACTTTGAGATGCTGGGAGTCATGTCTGTTTAATTTATATTCATTCTCTCGCCCACTTCTGGCTTTGGAAATTGTGCAGCAAATAAAACTTTGCTCATTTCTTTTCCTGAAAACCTCAACCCCCTCATGGGGCATAGGTGATGTGAATCATGTGTTTTCGAGCCTTCTGACATTTCCCCATCCTGTTTGGGGAGGGAACAGCAAGGGGCAGGCCCAGGAATCTAACACAGCAGCCTCACAGGCTCCTTGCTCAGGGCTTTGTGAGTTCCATGTGCTTTTGGCTCTAGGAAATACCTGGCTGTTTTTACTCTAGGTTTTTGTGGGAAAGGCTGCTTTGTAGACCTCTTTAGGGACAGCAGATGGCTTATAAATATCTTTGGAGGTCTGGGCACTGGAAAGATTGACTTCTGTCACACACTGCTTTGCACTCAGTTGTGCATAACTCCGTGATATTCTTGAAAGTCTTCATGGATTCACCTGCAAAGTCTCAGGGGCCAATCACTGTGTACAATAATTGAGCGGGACATACTGATTGTCCTGCAGGAGGGGAGGATGGGGCCTCACGAATGTCGCTAGGAGAATTTATTTACATGGGTGTTTTAGCTTTTTTAAAGATTTGGTTTTTATTATTTTTAATTGTGTGCATGTATGTGTTGTGTGCACGTGAGGGAAGGTACTTGCGAAGTTTAGAGAAGGTGTTGGATCTCCTGGAGCTGAAGTTACAGATGGGTTGTTTGTGAGTGCTCAAGAGAGATATTAGGAGCTAAACTTGGGTCCTCTGGAAAAGTAGCACATGCTCTTACCTGCTGAGCAGGCTCTCTAGCTCCTACACGGGCTTTTAGAAACAGTGCTGCAAAGTGTGGAAACTGCAGTTTTCTCAGCAAACACTGCCATAGGCTTTATGTTCTGTGATAGGCACCAAGGGATGGGTAGGAGCAATATCTGGGGATGTGCTGGCAAATGCTCAAGAATGAGCCCCACGGAAGAAGTAGTCAGCGCCTATGTGCAGCTTTTGACAAATCCACTACCCAACTGGCTGATTTGGACTACCATCTTGGTGTCAGCTGGCTGCCAGAATTTTTGAATATATGAGAAGCATCCCTTAGGAGCCTGTAAAGGCTGGTCCTTCTGCTAATGTCTGCTTTCAGAGATAGCTGACCAGACAGGTTCTCCAAGGGGCAGTGCCTCAGCTCTGAGATGAGCACATTCAGGTGGTTCAGATGAAGGCAGCTGGGACTATAGTAAGGAAAACTTCTCAGGAGTTAGAGACGGTGACCCTTCAACAGCACATGTCCTTGTGGTACGATTGAGCATCCTTTGGGTATATACCCAAAAATGGTATTGCTGGGTCTTGAGGAAGGTTGTTTCCTAATTTTCTGAGAAATCACCACACTGTCATCCAAAGGGGTTGTACCAGCTTGCATTCCCACCAGCAATGCAGAAGTGTTCCCTTTTCCCCACAACCTCTCCAGCATAAGTTGTCGTCAGTGTTTTTGATCTTGGCCATTCTTACGGATGTAAGATGGAATCTCAGAATTGTTTTGATTTGCATTTCTCTGAGGCAAAGCCAAGAATTTAGGTTCACCAAGTTACTGTTGAAATGGTAAAGGCAAACAGCTTTCAGGGGACACATTGATGCACTTCTGTGCAATAAGGGCTTGAGTTCAGAACATACAGAGAACTCTCCCAACCTAGTAGGCAAAAGTACGGGAGGATATAGCATAGTGGAAAAATAACCATCACTGTCAGTAAGACTGAACACTGGTACAATCCTTCCATAAATCTTTTGGTAGTAGTCATTAAATTAAAATTGTATGTGTGCATACTAATTGCTTCCCTAGATATATAGCTAAAAATATCACACGTGTGTTACCTAAAGGTTTATACTAGACTGTTCATTCAAACAACATCATTAATAATGACTCCAAATTGGAAACAGCTGTTTGTTGATCTATAGTTAAGAATAAGTTATGAACTACTAGCAAGGTGGAATGCTGTACAGCTATGAAGAAGCACAGAGAATCATTCTATATAATGATATGAATATGTTTAATAGCTATAATTGTGAGTAGGGGTGAGACTCAAAAGAATATAAGTAAAAATTCCTGTATTTAAAAGTTAAAAAAAAATACAAGGGCCAGAAGTCAGTTTACTGGCTTCTTCTTCTGGGTCAGAGCAAAGAGTTTGGTGATTATGCGAGACAGGTCGCCTTTCTGAGGACGGTATATTTTCTTACCACTTATTAATTATTGAATTGACTTATTTATTTATGTGTGTGTGCATGTGTGCATAAGAGAGAGAGAGAGACTGGTGCACATGTAGAAGTCATAAGACAACCTGCAGGAGTCATTCTCTCAATTTCTACTGTGGGGTCTTGGGGATCAAACTTTGACAGTCAGGCTTGGTGGGGTAACCTTTACCAGCTAAGCTGTCTCATCAGGGCTGAAATCTGAAAGGTCTGGACACCAACCTACTAATCTAAAAGTGTCAGATCTGGGGGCATGTTGCATTGTGAGTATTATGTGTGTGCTTAGACATAGGGCTCAGTCAGGACAGCCCACACACATGTTCCAAAGCCCCAACCACTCTTGCTCTGCAGCACTTTAGAAAAGGTGCACTCACCCCTTACCCACTGAGCCACGCGTGTATGAGTCATGTGGGTTTCCACGCATTGCCTAAGTCAAAAGAACTTACGGACGAAAGTGTCAGAATCTCCCGTGCGTGTTTTCCTGAACTGCCATGTGTTTTTTCTTCTCCTGGTATCTATATGTATTTTCATTTAAAGGTGTTTTGAGAGTGACAATATGCCAGGGATTACTTTAAGATTCTGAAGATGAAGCAGTGAAAAACTAGGAGTTATTACTCTCAAGGAATGTGCATCCTCACTGACTAACAAATACACAACATACCATGTTCTGGGGAAAGGCTCAGGTAATATGAGAACAAGAAAAATGGAGGGAAGTGGGGGGTTAGAACATCAATTATGCTTTATGTATGAGCAGATTGAGAAAGACCCCTGGTGAGGCGGTTGAGTAAGAGCCCCAATGATGGGCAACAGAGAACCTAGGAGGCAGGTGGGGAAGAACATTCCAAGCAGAGAGAACTCTAAGTGCGAATTCCCAGCGATAGGACCTCCAGCCTCCAAAGGAGGATAGCAGCCTCCTTGGCATGTCTGCATGTCTATCTCTTGCACCTTCGTATTCAAACCATACCAGGTCCCATTTTGTTTCCCATTACTGTGTCTACCCCCCCCCCCAGCCCGCCCCACACGCCCCTGCACTCCCCCTCCACTCCACCGCTGTCGTCTGTCTGGGCAATGGCTTCTTGACGCTGCCTCCCCTGCTCTGATTTTGAGTCATCTGACTGCTGCTTCTCTGCCAGGACTCCAGTGGCTTCCTGTTGTGCTCTGATGCCATCCCTAGGACCTCCTCTCCTGTCTGGAGTTACTTCTTCCTGCTTGGGCTCCACACTCCAAGGCCAAGGAACACAAAAAAGATTCTCTTCCCCTCATTTTGCTGGAGCTCCTAACCCTCTGAGTCTAGGGACACCAGGGGCACAAGGCTGCTGCTATGTCCCCACCTGCTTATTGTGACTTTAGTCTTACACCTTAGGGCTTGTCTTGGGAGTTGTTTTCACCTGGGAAGTTATCTCACCCTTCTGAACTTGTCAGATGATCAATGGGCTGGCAGCATTGCCCCATCTTCACCTGCTTACACCGTTCTTAATTGGCTTTTCTTGTTCTGAACCTCCCACTCTGCTCTACGGGGCTGGACAGGCAGTTACTGTGTTAGATTGCATCCTGGGTACTTAGCGCAGTACTGGCCCTGAGAAATTGCTCACTGACTATTAAATGAATGCATACTGATCCCGATCTTTAAGATTCGTAAGAGCCTGGAAATCTCTTCGTTAGTAGCTGATGGGAATATTCTACAGTCCAAACAGCATTTATTAATTCACAAAAAACCAGACTATTTTTTATGCCTTTCTTTTAGCCCTGCTGGTTGTGTGTTCCCTAAAATCTCAAGCACATAAATTACACCTCCCTTCACTGAGTCATGCGGAAAGTCTCAGTTTACGGAGGAGGATTTGTTTCTGTGAAAAATAATTCAGACCTAGAGATCCACGTGTCTTGCTCACCGCCTCCAGCACCACTTCACTCTGGGACTCATTTCTAGAACTGAGACTTAATTTCTAGAACAATTTTTCTGGGGATCGATTAGTTTTGTCAAGCTTTTGGCAAGCAAAGTAGATGATACTCCTTCCAACCTATCACTGCGCCTTCATATAGAAACGGATGGTTTTCACATCCGAGGGAATGGCCGAGGCAAGAGAGCAGGGCAAAGAAGGTCTTTGCACTGAGTGAGAAATGAAGCATGCGATCACTGTGAAGAAGGGGAAAGGAGGAGACCTGCGGAGGGACTGCGGTGTTGTGGCGCCGGTGTCCAAGTCTCTGCACAGTCCCACCGGCAGGTTGGACAGTCCCTCCAGCAGGTTTGAAGGGAAAGCTGTAAGGACGAAGGAGTCAGGATCTTTGCTCACAACCACTGTTTATTGAACAACTGCTGTACTACAGATGACAAACTGCTTGAAGTAGACTGTATTATTTAATTCCAACAATTGTCATTTGGGATCCATGTCATCATCCCATCTTATGGATCAATTAATGCCGAGAGAGGCTATGATCTGTCCTGGGTCACACAGCAGGTCAGTGGTAGCACTGAGCTAATGAATCCAGTGTTTCTGGCTTGAAATGTACCAGGGTGCTTGTCATTAGGTTCTACATCTCTCAGACTGAAAACATCTGAGCTCTCTCATTGTGAAGCTATGCGCATCTTCCTTCTGGTTATTGCTGTAGATCATATTATGTCATGCATTCACTGTCCTCTGGTGCTGTCTAAAGGGCGGGGGAGAAGGACAAGGTGAATTCCATGAGTCCATCGGAGCAACTGATCCACAGGGGACACAGAAACGGCATCCTTTACCACAGGCAACTGAAGCATTTGGAAATGTGGGCCGGGCGGAACTACAGTCTGGAGAACCTGTGGTCCTGTAGAGGAGCTGAGCGGGAACGTCTGGCCACTCTTCCCTGCAGTCTCCACCCTCTTAGGCCTCTGGGCTCAGCGCTCAAGGCTGAGGGTGTGTTCGCTTGGCTGTGACTTCCCTTTCAGCTTCTCTTGCTGGGTGTCTTATTTCATGAGCCG